>NW_012105364.1:111592-134440 GCF_000951045.1 Mandrillus leucophaeus | reverse complement strand
AGGTATAGGGCTGGGCTGGGACCAAGGTAAGGCAAATGAGGTACACAGGTGCAAATTTTCATGCCAGAAGGTAGGAGCTTCCTTACATTTATGTCCTTGGCTCTTGCCTCCCCTTAGTCCTAGGCCTGCACACAGGTATACGCATATGTGTATGTATTTTTAAAATGCTGTATACGTAAAGTAAAACTATAAATATCCAACAATAGCAAGAGATAAGGTGTAGCCATCAAAAGTAAAGATGATAAAGACACAGAGAAAAATATATATGAGGTAATGTTAAGGTGAAAGTGGAAAACAAAGTCATGTAACTATGACATGATGCTAAGAAGGAAAATACAACTTATAACACTTGGGAAAAATTAGGAAGAAGCCAGAAGCAAATGGGGAATACTCTTTGTCAGATTATTTCCTTAATAATCTGAACACATTTTGAATTAAAAGACAACTTCTTATGAACTGTCCAATTCACACAGGATAAAACTTAAACTCCTGAGCCTGGCATTCAAGGCCCTGCGAGATCTGGTACAAGTTTGAATACACAAAAAACCACCCAAAAGTTTATTTAAAAAGGTAAATCATATGGTATGTAAATTATGCCTCAATAAAACTGCTATAAACAAACAAAGGTTACATGCTACATGTCCAACACAAGCTGGTGGAGCTGAGGGTGGCAGTAGGCTCTGTTCACATTGTCACTCAAGGACTCAAGCTATGGAGGTCCTACCACATTGTTTCCCTGCTGTCCCAACCTAAGGCTTCAGGGTTTGGCTTAGGAAGGCAAAAGAGAACCTGAGTCTCAAATGAGCAATCCATTGCTCAGGCCTGGAAGTGGCACACATCACTTCTACCTATAATCCTTTGACCAGATCTGGTGGTAGAGCCCAGTCAGGCCTATCTTCAATGGGATGGGGAAGTGTCATCCTCCTGTGTGCCAGAAAACAGAAGTGAATGGGTATGGTGAGCACTAGAAGTCTCTTCCACAATGACGAACCACTACTGAGTCTTTATTATGGTTCAGACACTGGATTATGGTTCAGCACTTGGCATATGTTATATGAAGGTGCTGCTGCTGCTGCTTATATATATCTATTGAGCTTTGTATATGGCCAGCACTATTCTATGAGCTTTATGTACATTAAATGATTTAATTTTCATAACCACCCCTTTCATGGATACCATTATCAATCCATCTTACATGTGAAGAAACTGAGATGCAGAGAAGTGAAAACAATTGCTAAGATCTCACATTAAGTAAATGTTAGGGTCAATATTTAAACCTAGGAATTTGACTATAGCACTCAAACTTTCAACCACTACCAGTAGCTTTCAAATTTTTAAACTGTGACTCACACTAAGAATTTTGGAATGAGTGACGTCAGGAAGAAGGTTGATTAGAAATGCCTAGTTCTTAT
This sequence comes from Mandrillus leucophaeus, assembly GCF_000951045.1. NCBI lineage: Eukaryota > Metazoa > Chordata > Mammalia > Primates > Cercopithecidae > Mandrillus > Mandrillus leucophaeus. The sequence continues at coordinate 133,028 of NW_012105364.1, read as the reverse complement.
CCCTGCCACAAGACAGGACCAAGGGAATGAATAAAGCACTAATATTTAACTGGAATTATGAAAAGAGAGCATTAAGGTGCAGTGGGGCAGTAGAGGGGAACTTGTAGTGATTGGAAGCCCAAGAGAGTACCATGGAGGCACATGGCATCTGTAGCCCATCTTGCCTGCCACAATTGCATCAGCCCAGAGACAGGAGGGAAGTCCCCTTGTAGGGAAAAGTTAAAAGAACCCCACCAGTCTCCATTGCCACTGTAAATGACCCCAAGTCCTCATTATAAAATAATCCCACAGTCCTTGCAAGCCCTGTGCCCGGTTTGAAGAGCTTCTGGGAATCCATATAGCTGTATCACTCTGGATTAGGAGAACAGGGTGTATACACACCCTTCCTGTAGTGAGCCAAGCTGCTGCAGCATGGCACCATCTTGAGATCAGAGCCATCTCTGGACTGTGCCTTGCTCTGGGGGCCATAGCCATTGCACTTCTCCAGCACTGGGGCTCCATCTTCATTCCACCAAGCCCACATGTGGGCCAACTGCACAAAGACTGGGCCCAGGATTGGCTGTGACTCTGGTCCTGCACCACAGTGAAACCAACCCCTGTCATCTGCAATACAGCTGAAGGAACAGTCTGGCAGTTTCACCCAGGGTGAACCTTCCTTTAAGCCAGCCAAATGGCTATGTGTCCTCCCTCAAGCAGGAGAGGTCCTAGCCCATCAAACAACTGACATGCCTACCCCTAGGCTAGCAGAGTGGCCATATGCAGATGTACAGAGCCTGGAAAACAGGCCTATAGCACCTACTTCCTCCATGAACACACCCTTGGATTGCCTCACATTCACAACCAGGGCTTGGAGAAACGAGAAGCTGACTGAGTAGCTGTGTGAAGCCCACACAGGTGGCCGAATCCCACAACTCCAGCTGCATGGAGTCTGGGCCCAGGATTGCCTGTGACTCCGGTCCTGCACAGCAGTGAAACCAACCTACACACTGTCTGGTTTTAGAGCTGGAGGAAGATTCTGGAAGTCTTGTCTAAGGAGAGCCTACACTTAAGCCAGCTAAACTGCTGCACACCCTCTCCGAAGTGAGAGGGGTCCTTGATCCACCTAACAGCTGACATGCCACTGGGCCCACAGAGCAGCTGTGTGCCCATGCCCAGGGCCTAAGACACAGTAGAAGCATGGGACCACACCCCTACCATGAACATGCTGCTGACCTGCCCAAAGGACCTGCATGTGCAATCAACACTTGAGAAACAGCTCTGTTGGCCACCCCCAGCAGACATGCACCCAGGTCAGCCAAGAAGGTGTGTGGCTGCATCCCACACCTGAGAAATGGCCCTGTGGATTGCCCTGGCAAACACACTTCCAAGCAGCTAAGCAGCCATGCACTCATATTTTGGGCCTGGGAGATAGCCCCATAGGCAATCCTTAGAAGGCAAGCAGGCGGGCCATCAAAGCAGCCACACACCTGCCCCCTCAGGCTTGAGAAAAAGCCCCATGGCTTGAAATCACAGTGAGCCAGACCCGAAGTTGGCCAACCCAATGTGGCCACACATGCACTCAGACATGAGAAAGGCCTGGCAAGCCCACCATGGCAAAGCTGCACTGCCACTGCCACAAAATCTCTCATCCTAGGACACTGAGATACTCACAAACATTGCAAGGAAAGATTACAGTTGAAGAAACTATGCAGATGCTACACTACTGCATCCACCTAGAAACAAAGCCAACACACTGCTCTGAACCTACTCCCCAAGACCGATCTATGAGAATAAGTCTTTCCCTATAAAACCTACTCCATGAAATTGGAAGGGGTGACTGTTCCACCAGATGTGTAGAAATCAGTGTAGGGACACATTAAGCAAGAAGAAGCAAGGAAACATAATGCTTCCAAAGGAACACAGTAATTCTCTAGTAACAGACTGTAATAATAAGGGAATACACAAAATGCCAGGAAAAGAATCCAAAATAATAATCTTAAAGAAACTCAATGAAATAAAAGAGAATAAAGATAGAAAACTCAATAAAATTAGGAAAACAATTCATGATTTGAATAAGAAATTCAACAATGAGAAGAACCAAACAGAAATCGTAGAGCTAAAGAATTCAATGAATAAAATAAAAGTACAACTGAGAGCTTCAGTGATAGATGAGACCAAGCAGAAGAAAGAATTTCTGAACTTAAAGATAGGTCATTTGAAATAAAACAAGCAAATGAACAAAAAAAGAAAAAAAGAATAAAGGAGGCATACAGGAGTTATGAAGCACCATTAAGCAAACAAATATTTGGATTATGGCATTACAGAAGGAGAGTATAAAGGAAATGATATAAAAAACTTATTTAATGAAATAAGTCCAGGTGCGGTGGCTCATGCCTGTAATCCCAGCACTCTGGGAGGCCGAGGCAGGCAGATTTCTTGAGGTCAGGAGTTTGAGACAAGCCTGGCCAACATAGTGAAACCCTGTCTCTATTAAAAATACAAAAATTAACCTGGCATGATGGTGGGCACCTGTAATCCCAGCTACTTGGGAGACTGAGGCAGGAGAATCACTTGAACCTGGGAAGTAGAGGTTGCAATAAGCTGAGATCATGCTACTGCACTCGCCTGGTCAACAGAGTAAAACTCCATCTAAAAAAGAAAAGCATATTTAATAAAATAATATCTGAAAACTTCCCAAGTGTTGGGAGAGAGACTGATATCCTGATTCAGAAAGCTCAAAGAATCACAAATAGGTTGATATGCCTCTCTGAGGCATATTATAGTCAAATTGTCAAAAGGCAAAGGCAAAGAAATAATTCTAAAAACAGCAAGAGAAAAGCATCAAATGACATATAAGAGAATCCCCATTAGACTAACTGTGGATTTCTTAGCAGACATTGTACAGGTCAGGAGAAAAAGGGGTGATAATATTCAAAGTACTGAAAGAAAAAACGACCGCTCAAAAATATTATACCCAGCAAATATATATTTTGGAAATGAAGAAGAAGTAAAATCTTTCACAGGCAAGCAAAAATTAAGAGAATTCATCACCGCTAGACCAGGTTTACAAAAATGCTCAAGGGAGTCATACATCTAGAGGTGAAAAGACCCTAATCACCATAATGAAAACACGTAAAACTATAAAACTCATTGGTAGGGCCGATACACAAAGGAAAAAGGGAAATCGAATCTTATCTCTACATAAAACCACCCAACCACAAAAATAAATAGTAAGGGAGGAAATAAAGAACAGAGGATATACAAGACAACCAGAAAATGATTAATAATGGCAGGAGTATGTCCTCAACTATCAATAATAGCCTTGAATGCAAATAGATTAAATTTCTCATTTAAGAGATATAGATTAGCTGAGTTAATTAAAAGAAAGAGGACACAACCATATGTTTCCTACAAGAAACTCATTTAACCGCCAAAGATGCACATAGAAAGTCATTGAAAAAGATACTCTACTCGAAAGGAAACAAAAAAATGAGCAGGAGTAGATATGTGAGACAAAACAGAATTCAAATAAAAAGCTAAAAAGAAAGGTAGATATTATGTAATAATAAAGGAATCAATTTAGCAAAAGAATATAACAATTGCAAATGTATATGCACCTAACACTGGAACACCTAGATATATAAAGCAAACATTAGATTGAAAGGGAGAGATATACTCCAATAGAGTGATAGCTGAGGATTTCCAAATCCCGCTCTTGGTATTGGATAGATTCATCTAGACAGAAAAACAAGTAAGCAACATCAAATTTGAATTGCACTATAGACTCAGTAGACCTAACAAATATTTACAGAATATTTTACACAACAGTTGCAGAATACACATTACTTTTATCAGGACATGGAACATTCTCCAGTATTGACCATATGTTAGGACACAAAATAAGATTCTAAAAAAAATTTTAAAGGCCAGGTGCAGTGCTTCAGTAATCCCATCACTTTGGGAGGCCAATGCAGGAGGATTGCTTGAGCCCAGGAGTTCAAGACCAGCCTAGGCAAAATAGTAAGATCCTGTCTCTACCAAAAGCAAAAAAAAAATAGCTGGGACTGATGGCACATTCATATGGTCCCAGTTACTCCGGAGGCTGAGGTAGGAGGATCACTTGAGCCCAGGAGTTCAAGGCTGCAGTGAACTATGATTGCATCACTGTACTCCAGCCAACCTGGGTGACAGAATGAAACCCTGTTACTATAAAACAAACAAACAAACAAATAAATAAATAAATTTGAAATCATATCAACTTTCTTCTCTGACCACAATGGAATAAAACTAGAACTCAATAACAAGCCTGGGGCCAGGTACCCGGGCAAGATTGGCAAGTAGACTTCACTCACATGCCGCCCAAAAAATGGTTCTTCTATCTTCTAGTCTTTGTCTGTACTTTCTCTGAGTGGGTAGAAACATTCCCAACAACTTCAGAAGGTGCAAATATCATCACACACAAACTCTCATCATGCATATAATTCCCCGTTTCAGACTCCCAACATCCATCCAGTCCAATAACAGGCCCACCTTCATCAGTCAAATTACCCAAGGCATCTCTACATCCTTAGGCATAAAATGGGTTCTCCACACACCCTACAGGCCTCAATCTTCAGGCAAAGTTGAAAAAGTTAACTCTGTCCTTAAAGCCCAACTCACCAAGCCGGCTCTAGAAACCCACCAGTCATGGACAAAAAACCTCTCTTTCACCCTCATGAGACTCCACGCAACACCAAAGTCACCCTCTTTTTATAGTCCCTTTGAAATCATGGATGGCTGAACTTTCGTCTTGGAGCCTCCATCCTTCCCAGACTCTGAGCCACTCGGGAATTACCTTCTCTCCTTAATCCAGACACTGGATTTTCATTCGTGAAGCAGCAAATGAGACCATGCCTCTCCCCATCAACACCTCCTTGTCCTCTCAACATAACTGTCTTGCAGGCACAGACATGTTTATCTGCCAACCTGATGCTCGCAAAAAGCTACAACTGAAGTGGACAGGCCCCTACACTGTGGTACTCAGCACACCAACCGCAATGAGAGTCCAACGACTCCCCCACTGGATCCATCGCACCAGGGTCAAGCTCACCCCAAAGCCTACTTCTTCCTCTAAAACATTAACAGCTAAGTGCTCCTACAGGCCAGTTTCTCCTACCAAGCTTAAATTAACCCCCAAATTTTTCTTAAAACCAAAAACCCCCTAGAAAGCCTAAACATGAGGAAGACTAATCACCTTCTTCCAGAGATGGCCTGTATCTACCCAACCACTTGCTGTGCCTCACTTCCAACCAAAGGTCTTAATACAAGAATATCCCTCACCACAATCCTAATCCTGTCAGTAGCCACCCTGCTGTCCACAGCAGCCCCTCCAAGCTGCCGTGAGTGTTATCAGTCTTTCCACTATGGAGGAAAAATGCAACAGTCCTTTACTTACCATAATCATATAGAAAAATCCTGTTATGGAACCTTAGTCGAGGAAAGTGTTGAATCAGGGAAAAGTTATTATAAAGTAAAAAATCTAGGAGTAGAGTATCTGGCAGTTGTAATGGGGCTATATGTCCAAAAGGTAAGCAGTGGCTTTGCTTCACCAAAATTGGACAATGGGGAGTAAACACTCAAGTGCCGGAGGACATAAAGAGAGAACAGATTACAGCCAAAGCAAAGGCCAAAGCCAACAACTCCCCTCCAAAATAACCCATGGTATTTCCACCCCTGTATACAAAACTACAAGCAGGTGTATCCCTTCCCAAGCCAGGAAAAAAACCTGTTTGTAGATCTGGGAGAATGCATCGTGCTTACCATGAATGCATGCAATTGCTGGGTATGTGGGGGAGCTCGTATGAGTGAACAGTGGCCGTGGTATGGGATAGACATTCTCCCCTACTTACTAGCATCCCAAGACTCCAGCCTCACTTTCACTCCTCAGGAACACCCACAGTCCTGGACACTTACCAACCCAGTAAGAGGGATGGCGTGCATACCGCAAGTGGACTAATAAAACCCATCGCACCATAGGTGAAAGTCCCTGTCACCAAACCCTAACAGTCAACACCTCCGCAGCAGAGTGGTGGCCAAGGTTACCCCACGGAGCCTGGTCTCCTAACTTAAGCTACCTCAATTGTGTCTCCTCAAAAAGGGCCTGGAACTGTACAAACACCACTAACCCTTATGCCACATACCACGCCTAAGTGCACTATGGGACAATCCTATGAACACCAGCCTACGACGGATTGCCCCTGATGGATTCCTTTGGATATGTGGAACCCAGTTTACTTGTGGCCACCTTATCACCGGCAAGGTACTTTCTTCCTAGGAACAATTAAACCTGGATTCTTTTTACTTCCAAAGCAGGCAGGCAACACCCTCGGAATCCCTGTGTATGATAACCTAAACAAAGAAAAATGATCCTTAAAGGTAGGTCGAAGCCAAAGATGGCAAGAGGATGAGGGGCCTCCACAATGGATCATCGAATATTACGGCCCTGCAACTTGGGCTGAGGATAGTTATCGCACTCCCATATATATGCTAAATAGAGTAATTAACTATAGGCTGTTCTAGAGATAAGCACTAACCAAACCGCCTCAGCCCTGGAAATGCTCACGCAACAACAAAACCAAATGTGCGCGGCAATTTATCAAAACAGGCTGGCACTAGACTACTTATTAGCAGAAGAAGGTGGGGTCTGTGGTAAGTTTAGTATCTCCAATTGCTGTCTTAACATAGACGGTAACAGAAAAGCAGTTCTACAAATCACTTCAAACATCAGAAAAGTAACCCATGTACCAGTCCAAACCTGGAAGGGATGGGAACCGACAAACCTAGGAAGGTGTTTCTCTAATTTAGGAGGATTTAAAACGCTGGTAGGGGCAGTAATCTTCATCATTGGGTTCCTCCCGTTTCTCCCCTGTATTATCCCACTGATAATAAAAGCCATTAAAAGTCTTATTGAAACTACAGTCAACCGTCAGACAATCCTGCTACAACGACACAACGGATACCAACCCATCTCTCAAAAATACCTCAAAATTAAGTTTTTCTTTTTTCTGAGGTGCCCACACCACCCTCTATGTCATGCCTGAAGTAGTTATTTAAAAAGGCATCCCTTTTCCCTTTTTCTATAACCAAATAGACAGGAATGAAAGACTTTCCCCAGGTCCTGAAAGCTTGGGGGAATGAATAACTCCTCCTTTCTCAGGTCCAGTGCCAAGGCACAAGGTCACCTGCGCCAGCAGTGTGCGTCAGCAAGATAGCAGAAGCAGGAAGAGAGCTGGCCGGAAGACACATACCCCTTGAAGACGGAGAGAGAGGCCGTGGGGGCACCACAGAGCAGTTACATCAGACTGGGACGCTTCCTGTTTACAGGAGACTATAAAACCTCTGCCCCATCCTCATTTGGGGCTGACACCATTTTAGGCCTCAGCCCATCTGCACCCAGGCGCGCATTAAAACAGCGTGTTGCTCCACACTGCCTTATGCTGTTTGTTGGCGAGCTCTCGGGGTTCCGACCGATATTAGAATCTTGAACTTTCTGGCCACCAGCTCCTGTTTTCCTCTTTGATGGCCAGATCCATGCCTTTCATGAAGCATTCTAATATTGGGAGCAACTTTTGGAAACTGCTAGGGCCATGGCTACCTTTGAGATGGTGAAAATTTACTTTGCTAAGCAAACCTCCTGGAAGAAAAGATGTCTGTGCACAGGTGAGGAACCTGTGGTATTAGCAAGTTTGGCACCTTTATGGAAGAGGTGCATTCATTCAATTATTCAGTAAATTCATTCATTCATCCCACAAGCATTCACCATTTAATATCAACAGGAACTCTTTTTGGCCCTAGGATTACAGAGATGAAGAGAATAAGTCTCCAGACTCAGCGCAGTGGCTCACGCCTGTAATCCCAGCACTTTGGGAGGCCAAGGCAGGCAGATTACAAGGTCAGGAGTTCGAGACCAGCCTGGCCAATATGGTGAAATCCCGTTTCTACTAAAAATATAAAAAATTACCTGGGTGTGGTGGTGGGGACCTGTAGTCCCTGCTACTCGGGAGGCTGAGGTAGGAGAATCTCTTGAACCCGGGAGGTGGAAGTTGCAGTGAGCCAAGATTGTGCCACTGCACTCCAGCCTGGGCAACAGAGTGAGATTCCATCTCAAAAAAAAAATAAAAAAATCTCCAATTATATGAGGCTTTCTTTCTAGAGACTGGCCAAGACATTGGTCACTGCCCATGAGCTAATGACCAAGTGCACCACCTGAAGCTCTGTTCATTGGGAGGACTTCACCTCAGCATTGTCTTCCAAAGTTATTACCAAGTGGGCCATCGTGTAGCTGCCATCCATTTTTGACTTGCACCCACATAACCAATTCACCAACTCAGAAACCAAGCTCAGGCTTTTTCCTCCTCCATTATCTAGTTATAAGGCATCCCCTGCACCACCACTCGGGTAAAGCGATGGAGAAGTGCTGGTGCAACAGTGGATGACATGGCTCTGAGTCACCTGCTCACACGGCTTACTTGTGCCCTCTGGTTTTGCTCATGCTTGATGTTGGATACACACTTCTGCTTTGGATGCATTGTTACTGAGCCTAACCAACCTATGGACTTGGGGGGTCTGATAGAACCTAGGACATGATGTGAATTGTGGCTACATTGTCACTTCTGTCCTGTGATCAGGCACTCTGCCTCTATCTGGGTCTGGTAGCGCACCAAAAGTTATTTTTCAAAAGACATTAAATGATCTGCTGCTAATGGCATGGACTTGCTCCAGAGTTCTAGGTCTTCATTGTGATTCTCCCAATTGAGGCTTTCCATAAGTTCTACACACATCCTTTCCCACCATTGATACTCTGATACTGATACCATAGGGTCTGCTGGGTTTTATGGCCCGAGCAGCATTGCAACCTTATCTGGCTGCTGAGCTCTTTCTTCCACTGGGCCTCACTCAAAGCTGGCTGCCTTGGTGACATCTAGGATATGGGTTGGAGCAGTATTCACAAGGGTGAAATATGCTGCCACCAGGGCTTGAAGAGAACTACCAAGAGCTATACTTCCATCTTCATTTATGACAGTTAGATTTAGATAGGGAGATGCAATTTATCCTTTCTTGTACTTGGGGAAAATGTCCCAGAAAGTGCCAACCACCAGACTCCTAAAGGTTTTACTGGTGTGACATACATCCTGAGTCTTAATAGGATTTATTTCACCCCCCTGGAGTATGTTTCTTACCAAAGTGTCCAATGTGCTACCCATTTCTTGCTCATATAATCCAGTTAGCATCATGTTATTAACATGATGGATCAATGTGGGATGTCCAGATAGTCTAGATATCTTTGAACTCTGACAATAGGTAAGAAAGCTAACCTAGCCTTGGGATGAAGCTGTAAATGCATACTATTGTCTGTTCTATCTGAATGCAGACTGTCTCTGATCCTCTTTATTGATTGGAACAGAAAAAGATGATTTGCCAGCTAAACATAAATGTAAGGAGTAACTACTGTGATCAATTACAGCATCTTAACTGGATAAAGAGGGACAAGAAGAAGTTGATTGTCCAGGAAGATTGTGACAGACAGTAAAATGAGATAAGATTAGTGGATCAGAGATCTTAACGGTGTCCAAGAATTGATAAAGTATGAGCGTTACAGGGAACAAGATGGAAAAGTAAGAGGTATAGGTCAGAATATGTTGCTTAAATTTGAAACTCAATGGTAGTAGATTTGTTTGTAATGACAATAAAGAGAGGAAAAGTTCTTAACAATTGAGGGGGTAAATTAACTGAGATAACAAAGTCACTGAGAATTATATGGATATGGAAAGTCCCCAAGAATGATTACAAAAGTGGTAGCAAAATGCGATAAAATCTCTGATGAATGAGCGTGACCTTAAGGTCATTTAAAATAATACTAGCGTGTATAGTTTTGATGCTGAGTACTTCAAAGTATCTGGGATATTGACAAAAAATAAACTAAGAACTGCAATATCCAAAAAGAATATCTACCTTACTTTTAGGATCATTGGTATGAGGATGGACAAAGAAAAACAAGCCAATTTTTAAGAGAACAGCAGGTGAAGCAATGTCCATAAAGGAATGCATGTTATCAGTTATAGCAAGAACAGGAAATGAACACTCAGAGAAGAGCTAGAAGATAAGGTATAAGGAATGTTGACAATGAGGAGTGTTGGCAGTGGTCTGTTGATAAATAAAGTTTAACAATCAGTTCTTTGGGAGAGGTAGGGTGGAGTCCTGATAAGCAGCCCTTGCCAGTTTCCAGGGGATTAATGCTCCCACAGTGGCCTATTTTAAACTGTCTGACATTCAGTGCCAAGACTGGGGCTAGGACAATCTCAGTAATCATGAGGACTAAGGTTTTAATGCAATATTCTAAAAAACCAAAATCAATGCAAAAAATGCATGACAAGCAAAGTATCAAAACCTGGACTAAAGATGGGCTGCTGTTTGTGTTTTTGGACCCACGTGATTGTGTAATAGCAACAGTTGTTTCCAGTCGGCCCGGGGCTCCTCAGTCTTAGTGGCTTTTGAGTTACCCAACAGGGGGTTTTATGAGAGTTGACAGTGGCATGGGAACAGATTGAATTGGGCAAATTTATATTTCTACATATCTCTAATTTACTTATGCAGGACTTTATACATAATCATGGTCTTCTGTTTGTTTTTTAATTTTTTTTAAGAGATGAGGTCTTGCTATGTTGCCCAGGCTGGCCTAGAACTCCTGGGCTCAAGCCATATACCTGCCTCAACATTCCCAGTAGCTGAGACTACAGGTGTGTGCCACTGTGCCTGACTAATCATGGTTTTTTTTCTTTTTTCTTTTTTTTTTTTTCTTGAGACAGGTTTTTGCTCTGTCACCCAGGTTGGAGTGCAGTGGCACCATCTCAGCTCACTGCAATGCCTGCCTCGCAGGTTTAAGCAATTCTCATGCCTCAGCCTCCTGAGTAGCTGGAATTACAGATGTGCGCCACCACACCCAGCTAATTTTTATATTTTCAGTAGAGATGGGGTTTCACCATTGTTGGCCAGGCTAGTCTAGAACTGCTGACCTCAGGTGATCCACCCACCTTGGCCTCCCAAAGTGCTGGGATTACAGGCATGAGCCACCATGCCCAGCCTGTTTTTGTTCTTTATCATAATACTTAGTTTTTTCCACTTGGTTTACCACATGACAGGATATTTTGATAACTATATGGGATGCCTGTTTTTTCCTCTTGACTCAGGTTCCGATATGATTTCATATGGCACTGCTGGTTTCTCTGAACATGGAGTCAAGGAGAGATGAGCCCAGTTGCCTCTCGGTGGCCTGTGCAATGGGCTCCAGCGGGCCAGTGAGTGATGATCCTCATGGGAATACAAATAACTCTGCACACAGCTACAGGCATTGGGCTATAGCATGGCCTCAGGGGAACTTCCATTCTAGTGGCAGAGATAGATAAATGCTAAGCAAAGTAATAAATTTATTAACCAAACAAATACAATGATTTCATAGGATGATTACAACATCGAAAGGGTTAAAACAGAATGATGGGGTGGAGAATGCCTGGGGACCGGGGAGGGAGTGAGGAGGCCTCGCATTTCATTAAAAAATTTCAAGTACTCTGCGGAAATCTTGAAAGAAGTCTTGTTTACTGTTGTGAGAGTCATCAGTTTCATTAGAATCAGGGCTTTGAATCACCATTTTTTGAGAGGTTTTTTGTCAAGAAATGAGAGCAGACTTTAAGAAACTCACTGACTGTGCAGAGGCCTTCTGGAGGCACAAAATTGAACTTCAAGCACTTTTCTCTTTTGTTGAGAGAAAAGGAAAGACCATTGTTAAAACCATTTGCCAAGCTTGAACATTTATTGGTGTCACAAATTATTGTAAATATGTTTTCTATAATTTTTGTGAAAGAAATACATTTCCAATGTAATAAAATCCATTATGACTATAATTTGGAGTATATGTTTTCATGTACATTCTCCCAGAGAAGAGTTCTAAGCTTTCTTTCAGATCCTAGAGTGGATTTCTGACCCAAAAAGATTAAGATTATTAGAGAGCAGCCTCTATAAAATGTACATGCTAAAAGTACACACTACAAGTCCATAGACTGCAACATGCCTCTCTGTCTCTCCACATACACAGACACACACACGCGCGCGCACACACACACACACACAAACATACACATACATAACTTGTCATATATACATGTGGCAAAATGCTTACGTAAGCTTCCTATTTAAAAGTTGAATTGTAAGACTGTTAGTAAATCTTTAATACAGCTTGTGGGAAATGTTTCATGAAACTCTATACTTAGTTCTGATGATCAGTGCAGAAAAATTCCTAGTAAGTTTTAGAGGAAGTAAAATTATAGTTGAGAAATCTACTCTAATGCCAACCAAGCAAGGGGAACTGAGTTTTCTAAGAGAACATTTCTTAGTAAACCAAAAAATCAGCAAAGTGTTGTTTCAACCCTTCTCTGCCACTTCTTCCTTTCTACTGCCTGGAATGTGAATGTAATGGCTGGAGCTCAAGCAGCCAGTTGGGATTATGAGATAGCATGGTTAAAGCAGAATAGAAAGAGACAACAACCTAAAGAAAGAAACTAATGCAAAAATTAATGTAGATAATTTATTTGGGCAAAGGTTGAGGACAACTGCCTGGGACACACTTCAAGTTGCCTTGAGGAATGCTCATTTGGCCTTTGTTACAAGCAGGGTATTAAAGGCAAAGGGGGATGAAGAGTATGCTGATAAAAATGTTGTTTGACTAGAATTCTCATTGGTTTACAGAGATAACATTGGCTGGTGATTGGTTTATGCATTGTCGAACTATAGGGTGTGAGCTGTGATGTCCAGCGTATGGTTTTTTTTTTTTTTTGAGACTGAGTTTCACTCTTGTTGCCCAGGCTGGAGTGCAATGGCACGATCTCATCTCACTACAACCTCCGCCTCCCAGGTTCAAGTGATTCTCCTGCCTCAGCCTCCCAAGTAGCTGGGATTACAGGCATGCACCACCACAACCGGCTAATTTTGTATTTTTGGTAGAGATGGGGTTTCTCCACGTTGGTCAGGCTAGTCTTGAACTCCCAACCTCAGGTAATCTGCCTACCTTAGCCTCCCAAAGTGCTGGGATTATAGGCTTGAGCCACTGCATCCGGCCAGCATATGGTATTTTATGGCTATTTGGCATCAGTTAGTCCAGAGCCCACGTAGCAAGTGGCTTCAAGAGGTAATTATCTAGCTCAAGGGGGAGTGAGAGGTTACAGCTGTTGCATTTCAATGCTTCCCTGGGCCTGATCATTAAAGGGGGCTACCATTCCTCAGAAAGAAAATTTATTTTCTTTCATAGAACCTAGATTCTATTAAAGAATGCAGCTGCCATATCAGACTTGCCTTCCTCCAATCTCCTTTTTGGAGATAGAAGGAAAAAAAACCTCTCATCCTATTAATGTTACTCTTTTGGGGTCTGTATTACAGCTGAAACTGACCCTAACCTTTGAAGGATTACAATAAATTCCGCACACATTATCTCACTTATGCATCATTATAACCCACAGGTAAGTATTATTGCACCAGTTTTGTAGTTAAGGAAACAAGACCTACAGGGCTTGAGTAGATGACAGAGTCAGGCAGCCTGGCTTTAGAACTGGTTCTGTTAATCCATCCCAGGCATTATTCCAAGCACTTAAGAAGTTCAGAGATATTGTGGGCTTGACTGCAGACCACATTAATAAAACAACTATCATGATAAATCAAGTCACATGACGTTTTTTGGTTTCCCAGTGTAAATAAAAGTTATGTTTACATTACACTATACAATATACATTGTGTAATATGATTGTACAATAGCATTGTGTCTAAAACACAATGTGTCTACCTTAATTTAAAAATACTTTATTTCTAAAAAAAAAAAAAAAAAAAGCTAAACCATCATCTGAGCCTTCACCAGGTCTTAATGTTTTTGCTCTTGCCTTCATGTTGATGGCTGCTGCCTGATCAGGGTAGTGGTTGCTGAATATCGGGGTGGCTGTGGCAATTACTTATAATAAGAACAAAGTGAAGTTTACTGCATCGATTGACTCTTCCTATCACAAAAGACTACTCTATAGCATGCAATGCTGTTTGACAGCATTTTACCCACAGTAGAACTTTTTTCAAAATTGAAGTCAGTCCTCTCAAGCCCTGCCAGTGCCTTATCAACTAAGTTTATGTAAAACTCTACCTAAATCCATTGTCATTTCAACAACATTGAGGGCATCCTCACTAGCAGTAGATTACATCTCAAAAAAGCACTTTCTTTGCTCATCCACAAGAAGCAACTCTACATCTATTCCAGTTTTCTCATAGGATTGCAGCAATTCAGTCACATCTACAGGCTTCATGTCTAATTCTAGTTCTCTTGCTGTTTCTGCCATATCTGCAGTGACTTTCACCACTAAAGTCTTGAACCCCTCAGAGTCATCCATGAGAGTCAGAATCATCTTCTTCCAAACTCCTGCTAATGTTGATATTTTGATTTCCTCCCATGAAGCATGACTGTTCTTAATGGCATCTATAATGACGATTCCTTTCCAGAAGGTTTTCAACTTCCTTTGTTCAGACCCATCAGAAAATAACTATCTATGGCAGTGATAGCCTTGCGAAATGTGTTTCTTAAATAATAAGACTTGAAAGTTGATATTACTCCTTGATCCATGAGCTGCAGAACGAATGTTGTGTTAGCAGACAAGAAAAAAAATACATGAATCTCCTTGTGTATCTCCATCAGAGCTCTTGGTTGACCAGCTGCATTGTCAATGAGCAGTACTATTTTGAAAAGGATCTTTTTTCTTGTTCTGGGTAGTAGTTTTCAACCGTGGGTTTAAAATATTTATGCTGTAAACCATGCCATAAACAGATTTATTGTCACCCAGGCCTTGTTGTTTCATTTATTGAGCAGGCTGAGCAGATTTTGCATAATTCTTTGGGGCCCTAGAATTTTCAGAATGACCCGTGAGCATAGGCTTCAACTTAAAGTTGCCAGCTGTATTCATCCCTGACAAGAGAGTCAGCCTGTCCTTTGAAGTTTTGAAGCCAGGCATTGACTTCTCCTGTCTAGCTATGAAGAGTTCTAGATGGCATCTTCTTCCCATATGAAGTTGTTTCATCTACATTGAAAATCTATTGTTTAGTGTGGCCACCTCCATCAATGATCTTAGCTAGATCTTCTGGATAACTTGCTGCAGCTTCTGTATCAGCACGGCTTCATCTTGCACTTTGTTACAGAAATGACTTTTTTGCTTAAACCTCATGAACCAATCTCTGCTAACTTCAAGTTTTTATTTTGCAAGTTTCTTACCTCTCTCAGCCTTCATAGAATTGAAGAGAGTAAGGGCCTTGTTCTGGATTAAGCTTTGGCTTAAGAGAATGTTGTGGCTGGGTTGATCTTCCATCCAGACCACTAAAACTTTCTCCATATCAGCAATAAAGCTGCTTTGCTTTCTTATCATTTATGTGTTTACTAGAGCAGCACTTTTAATTTCCTTCGAGCGCTTTTACAAAGAAACTTGGCTAACTATTTGGCACAAGAGACCTTGCTTTCAGCCTGTCTCAACTTTTCACATTCTTTCCTTGCTAGGCTTAGTTATGTCTTAATCGACTTAGCTTTTGATTTAAAGTGAGAGATGCGAGACCCTTCCTTTCATTTGAACACTTAGAAGTCACCGTAGGGTTATTAATTGGCCTAATTTTAATATCCTTATATCTCCTTCCTACCCAGGGAGTAGGGAGGCCCGAGAAGAGGAAGAGAGATGGGGGAACGGCTGGTCAGTGGAGCAGAACACACAACATTTATCGATTAAGTTTGCCCTCTTATATGGACACAGTTCATGGAATCCCAAAACAATTATAATAATAACATAAAAGATCACTGATCAGAGATGATAGCAGGTATAATAATGATGAAAAAGTTTGAAATATTGTGAGAATCACCAAAATGTGACACAGATACTCAAGTAAGCACTTACTGTTGGAATAATGGCGCCAGTAGACTTACTTGACTCAAGGCTGCCATGGAACTTCGGTTTGTTAAAATGAAGTCTGTGAACTGCAATAATAAAGTGAAGCATCATGAAATGAGGTGTGCCTGTACAAATGGATGAAAGGTAGATACGAAACTGGTTAAATTCACGCCATTAGTATTTCTGTATTTTACAAGTACCAGAGCTTGTTTGACAAAAGAACACTCATTTCATGTTAGGCAAAATATAATGTATGTTCATACACATGGAAATCTCTGGAAAACCAAACATAAAATTAATGGTCAACATGTATTTATCACCCTCTACTGGCAGTTGAGCGGGTCTGCTCTTCCTTTCTTAAATTGATAATGAATTGAGTAACAGACGCCAGGCACATGAAAATCAAAATATCAGCTTGGTTTCTGACAAAGCTGAACCGCAGAAGGTAATTTGGTCTTTGTCTATAGACTCAATCAAATGCCCCCATGGAATGAATGTGCCCACCAGTGTCAGGTGAAACTGGACCACTGTGACTCCCTCTCAGAGGCAGGTCACCTGGGTGGAAAGTATGTGCAACCTGAAGATAGCATTCTTTCTCAGAGAGAGAGAGTGAGCAGATCCAAAAGAGGCTGTGCCAAGTGCACACAATTCCTTTTTCTGATTTCATCAGATAAAACACTCCACCACCCTCAGGGAAGAGTAAGTGATGAGCTGGATGAAAGATAGTAGATGTTATCTTGTAACGATTTTCCCAAGAGCAGAACATTCTACTTTATGGGGGTAAAGTAGAATCTACAGAAATGTAGCAGAGAGGTCCCATGAAATGGTTTTCATGAAGGACAATATGCTAAGTATTTCATATGGCAAAGTGACAGGTAGTGAGATAGTCTGAGTCTAGAGACTCCATACAAAACCCCTAGGCTGCGTGGACACTTCCAGACCCTGAGGAAGGGCAGTCACAACGGGCCACCTTGGATGAAGGGGCTGATCTCATCACAGGAGTGCCACATACACATCGCCACTGAAGCATAAGTGATGTACCTTTCTCTCCACCTTTAGTGTCTGGACAAAGATGTTCTAAAATGGAGGAGGCGTTTTGTGAAATTGTCTCTTCCATGCAGCCTATTTCCATTCAGGTTTCTCTAGTCCTCTTGATATCCTGAAAGGTGGGCATGGTTGCTGTCTTACAGATGAGACATTTAAAGCCCAGAAAGGTTCAGTAGGTTGCCCAAGACCGTACAGAGCTATTCAGGGAATGGAGCCAAGATTGAATGACTTTAGAAAGCTCCTTCACTTTTCACGTTATCTCATTGCCAACTAGAGAATCCTTTCCCAAGAGCTTGAAACTGGTTGGAGAGTGTGACAATACTAACTGATCTATACCTTAAGTGGGATGGGTTATATGATCTATACATACAGAAGCCCCGTGGTGAGGGAGCTATGCATATGTGATGAATTTAGAATTTCTTTCTTTGCCTGTTTCACCTAAGTGCCTAGAACAAAAATGTGTTTCTTCTTTCATGAAATCTTCAGAAAGACGCTTTGTTAGTTGTGTCATAGTCTTGAGTGTCAGGTAGTCATGAGAATACAAATCTGTCAGCCATAAATCTCCAGAGCTTTTTTGTGATACTAGCTTGAGGGCCTGGTGTTTCACAGTTACAGGTCCTTGATGGGCCAAGAAGGACTCAAGAAGAGAAACTGTATTAAGCTGGAAGAGATGGCAGTGATGGATAACAGTGGAAGGTGAATGTGGATATGACTTGATAGAACTTGGGTGTGGGCAATTCTTCCATTTCTTATTTATTTAAAAATTCAAGTAGCTAATGGTTTATTAATTTAATGAAGAGTTGTAATTTTATAGGAAGACAGAAGCCCATTCTTTGCTGAGATTTTTGCCAGACACTGTTCATATATTATCCTTCTTAATCCTCATAAGAACCTACAAAAGTAGGCTATAATAGCTCTGTCTCTGTCTCTCTTTCTTCCTGTGTCTGATCTTTAGCACATGAAAATGTTTAGGCTTAAAAAAGATTAAGCAACCTAAGTATACAGGTCTAAAACCCACATTACTTTCAACATATAATACATTCCAAAAACTTAGCTTCTTAAAACACTATAGAGTTACAATGAGCAGTTCACATACATTGTCTTCTTAAGCCTTCACCTGGTCCCTTGGAGTTAGTCTTTATATTGCTCACTTTGTTGATGCTAAAGCTGAAGCTGAAAAAAGTTACTTCTTACAGCCAGTAAAAAGCAGAGTTGGAATTCAAATGCAGGTCTTCTGACATCCAATATCAAGCTCTGTCCCCACTGTTCCACTGAAATCAGCGACACATTCCTTTTCACCCACAGGAAGCCTTTCTGTGTGAGTCATAACTTTGCTTACAGAACAAAGCTGGCTGCCTAAGGACAGATGGGGGGTTCATGGCCTTAGACCTTGAAAATCAAAATCTGCAAAGTGAGGCCAACGTCATTATCATAAAAAAAAAAACCCTTTGGGACAAGTTATTGTGGATAGCAGCTCCAGAGTGCCTTGTTAAAGCAAATTAGAACCTTTGGCATCATCCCAAATCAATTACAGTGATATTAAGGAAGATCACCAGGATCTTTCTCCACATATACCTGGTTGCTCTTATGAGATACATAAATAGATAATCATTACATCTGTAAAGTCTAGACATTGGCACTGATTTTGTATCTTCTTTTTCTCTCCCTATTTATTTTCTTCACACATCCATCTCCTACATTAAGCTGCCTCATAATTGCACTTGGCAGCACCTGCCCTGCTAAAATTAAATTTCAGGCCAGGCATGGTGGCTCATGCCTGTAATCCCAGCACATGTGGAGGCTGAGGCAGAAGGATCACTTGAGCATAGGAGTTCAAGACCAGCCTGGGCAACAGAGCGAGACCCCACCTCTGAAAAAAAAAAAAAGACTGAGCCTGCAGGTTGAGGCTGCAGTGAGCCATAACTGTGCCACTGCATCCCAGCCTGAAATTCTGTCTCAATAAAATAAATAAAATAAAATAAAGTTTCACTGATAACAAAAGGCAGCATGTTATGGAAATTGACAAGGATTCTTTGCTTGGCCAAACTTCAGTTAGGCTTCCAAATCTTCTACTAGGCCGATCTGTGCACTTCCTTGTAAAATCCAGTTCTAGCAAACAGCTCTATTAAGTCAGTTGTGCAAGAAACCCCCATCCTCAATGTCTGATCAACTCAATATTTGATCAGTTTCCTCCACAGCCCCAGGTGATGTCTGATCACCCTGGCCAGGAAAACAGTCAAGAGTTCCTGAAAGAGGATGGGGGAATAAGAGACATGGTAAAAATCATTTTTTCACAATAAGAAACACTGGCCAGTTTGGGAAGGCTCCCCATTGTCTGACACGCACCCCTCAGTCCTAGCTATCTGAAAGAAAAGGAGAAAGAGCCTTCAAGGATCTCAAGGCACATAAAATGGAATCTTCTCTCCTTCCTTGGATCAATTTCTCACATCTAGGATCAACTGTCTATAGGTAGGGAGGTAGGTTTACTTCATTAGGTGAGAAATGGAATATTTAAAAATATCTATTTTAAAATAAGATTCTATTTATTTCCTGTGTGGAAACCAGAAGCAAGAGGAATACAACTTTGATACAGAGTAGTTCTCATGGAACTTAAACTTTTAAAATGTTCTTATTCTTCTTCCACGTTTTAAATACATCACTTCATCCTCGTAAATGCAATTTTAAAAAGCTGCCACAGGGGTTAAAAGTATAGCAA
The DNA here is from genome assembly GCF_000951045.1 of Mandrillus leucophaeus. NCBI lineage: Eukaryota > Metazoa > Chordata > Mammalia > Primates > Cercopithecidae > Mandrillus > Mandrillus leucophaeus. The sequence goes on along the minus strand of NW_012105364.1, from coordinate 113,300 downwards.
TACCATAGGAGTGTGCAAAGTGGCAGGCTTCATAAAGCTAAATGAAACCAAACCAAGTCAAGTCAATGTAGTTCAACTAACATGTATTGCAGCATGTGCCGGCCTCCTGGGCCTCAACGAACTTACAACCTGGCTTAGAGCAAACGTGCAGAGTTAGCCTCATGTATTAATCAGCTCTTGTATTTCTCACAGTGCTGAAAGCTCGAAGTTCAAGATCAACGTGTCAGCATGGTCCAGTTCCAGTGAGGGTTCTCTTCCTGCCTTGCAGATGGCCACCTTCTCACTGTATCTTCCCATAACTGAGAGAAACAAAAAGAACGAGCTCTCTGGCATCTCTTCTTATAAGGCCACTAGTCCCATAATGATAGATCCACCCTCATAACCTCATCTAACTATGATTACCTCCCCATTAAAATCATTACTTGGGAGGCCATTAGGCTGAAACAGCTCTACTACCTTGGGTTTCTGCATCAGCAAACTGAAGCCTAACTCAGCGTAAACAGTAAAACAAAACTTAACTAATCAGAGATCACCAGCTAACCGCCAACTAGCAACTGTATCAATCAGAAACTGCCAACTATCCTCTAACTAGGGATTTTCCACTTGAATCAATTAAGTATTTTCTTTGTCTTGCTTCTATAAACACCTTACAAAAGTTTCCCCTGTGATCTCTCGGTAGAGCCCTGAACTGCTTGGGGTCTGGTGCTGCCCAATTCATGAATTGCTGCTTGTTCAAATAAATGCTTCAAATTTTTTATGTGTCTAAGCTTACCTTTTAATACCCCCAAGACCCTACCTCCAAATACCATCATATTGGAGATTATGGCTGCAATGGGGACACGGGGGAGTGGGGGTGGAAGGGGACATTTTTCACAGAGGGGTCCTATTTGTCCTAGCTTTTGAGTAACACTGTGCAAAGAGTTTGGGGATACCATCTAAGAAGGTACTGGGCAAAGGGAGAAGAAAATATGGCCAGAAAAGTAAACTGGTACAGATTGTTTAGGTCTTGAGTGCCAAGCAAAGGAGCCTTAACTTCTTCTTGTGGATATGTAATATTCTGGGAATTACATCAGAAAATCAGAGTGTGTGCATTGCAGAGTAGTATCAGCGATGCTGCCCTGAAGAAACAGTGATGGAATTTTCACTAAGTAAATAGATGGTTCTGTTGACTCAGCACTGATTGGTGTGAGTGTACATACCATTGGTTATTGTAGGTGTCCTTCTCTTTGTTTGAATGTTGGGGCTATTTCTTTGTTCAATTCTCCCAATGTTTTCTAAGTAGCTGGCAATAATTTCTAAAATTCTTGCCTAGCTTAGCTATGCTAAGGGAATCCAAAAGAAAGGATATTTTTGTTTCAACTTGAGCTAGAATTGTAAACTGTACTCAGGGAAATCTGGGCATGGTAGTGATGGGGATGGGAACACTAAATATTAGTACTCAAAGTGGAAGGAGAAGCCTAGGGGACAGAGGTAGCTTCTTGGTCAACTTCTCCTCCCTGTCTAGAGTTTCCATTAATTAATTTATTCACTCCTCAATAAGTGTGTATAAATATATTTGTATTCAGTTTTATAAATAATTTATATTATTTATATATAATAAATATCAAAAATGCAACTTTGTGGTTTCTCTTCTCTTTGTTTCTTTCTTTTTTCTTTTTCTTTCTTTTTTTTTTTTTTTTTTTGGAGACAGGATCCTGCTCTGTTGCCC
>NW_012105364.1:110751-111180 GCF_000951045.1 Mandrillus leucophaeus | reverse complement strand
TAGAGCTTCAATTAGACCATTTTGTTCATATTTGTTTGACCAAAGCGATGCCTGAAGAATTCCTACACACGCATCGAATCAATGCATCTTTTTTTTTTTTTTTTTGAGACAGAGTCTCACTCTATCACCCAGGCTGGAGTGTAGTGGCACAATCACTGGCACATTGCAGCCTTGACTTCCTGGTCTCAAGTGATCCTCCCACCTCAGCCTCCCAGGTAGCTGGGACTACAGGCGCATGCCCCCATGACCAGCTAATTTTTTGTAGAGACGAGGTTTCACCATATTGTCCAGGCTGGTCTCTAACTCCTGGGGTCAAGCGATCTGCCTGCCTTGCCCTCCCAAAGTATTGGGATTACAAGCATGAGCCACCACCCAGCCAATGCGTCTTTATAGAAGCTTTGCACACATTTCTAAACACCCCTTAGAAGA
>NW_012105364.1:96758-102426 GCF_000951045.1 Mandrillus leucophaeus | reverse complement strand
GGCATCTTTTTCTTTATGAAAAATTGTGTGGTTTTCTGTTATTTTTTTATTTTTATTTTTATTTTTTGAGACGGAGTCTTGCTCTGTTGCCCAGGCTGGAGAGCAGTGGTGTAATCTTGGTTCACTGCAACCTCTGCCTCCCAAGTTCAAGCAATTCTCCTGCCTCAGCCTCCTGAGTAGCTGGGATCACAGGAGTGCGCCACCACACCTGGCTAATTTTTGTATTTTTAGTAGAGACGGGGTTCCACTATGTTGGCCAGGCTGGTCTTGAACACCTGACCTCGTGATCCACCTGCCTCGGCCTCTCAGAGTGTTGGGGTTACAGCCACTGCACCTGGCCTGTTTCTTTCTTTCTTTTTTTAATTGAAAACCACAACAAGAATCGAAACTATCCACATCTCACAGCTTATGTGAATATAAGTTAGATTTCTTCATTACCAAACTCCTTTAGGAAATTCTTGCTCAAGAAATTAAAAATTGCTGATAACTTTATTGTTGATCCTTGGAACTTCCTAAATGACTCATTAACTCTTCATCAGAAGAATTTGGTTAGCAAAACAAATAATTAATTTGGCCCAAAGAAAGTCAATTATTACATAACCTGCACTCATATGGCTGGTTAAAGTGGTGGGAAACTGAGATATATATTATTGAGAAACTATATAAGGCATCAAATGTTAGTTTAGTTTACACTTCAAGATTCCTTGAACCCTCTCCTCAAAATCTTTGCCTTGCTGCATCTACCAATTCTAATCTATTATGTCATGATGCTTATCTAATTTTAATCAAGCTCCAACCCTTGCTCCCTCTTCTACTGAGAGACCTGCCTTAAACCAGACTTCAAAAATCTCAATACATTTCTTCATTTCGACCTTTCCCTCTAAGATGCTGGTAAGATGTCACAGAGGTAGCGTTGTCTTATCAACAGGATCAATAGATTATTTTGGTGTTATTTTGGGGATCCAGCATTCCACATATGCCCTTCTCTTAAAGTAGTAGAAATATTGTATAGAGCACCCTTGACATAACTAACTCCATCTTAGGAAAAGACTCCATTTTGTATTTCATAAGGTACTTTGCCAACAAAGATATGATGTTTTGTTTAATAAACAAATAAAAAATAAAGACTGCATCCAACCAGATAAGGACACTCTTCCACTATCAGTTCTCACCAGAGGAAACTGACTATCAAAGATTAGCTCTTCAGTATATCAAAACGGCCATCTTAACTGGCACCATCTTGCTGTCACTTGTGATGAGAACTTGGCATCTGACCCCGAAGGCTTTGCCACCTCAAAGACTCTTCCTTGCAAGACCAGCGGACCACCTGGCCCAGATCAAGACTTCTTTTGTCTTCTTTGTTCTCTGTGCACTGCCTTGTTACTCTTTCTCTTGTCTCTTTTTCCTCTTAATGTTAAATGTTACTTAGTTTGTTGTGGGATGTTTAACCTATAACATTTACATATTGGTTAAGTATACAATTATATATGGTGTGTAATGTTGACTGACTGTGAAGCCACTTGAGTCTGTGTGCCCACAGCTCTGACTGCAAGTCAATGGGAAGTACTAAGGAGAATTGCCTCCTTAGGAACTCCATGTAGCTCGTGGATTTTGTGATTGAAATAGCATCAATAAAAGCTTGACATTGTGGAAAGACACAAACATGTGTGGACCTGGTTATTTCTAACCTTGCACAGCTCAGGACAAAATTGACACAGTTGGCTTACTAGGCACAATGGGCACAGTTGTCTTACTTGGCATAATTGGCATAGTTAGTTGATTTTAAGGCTGAAGTCCCCACTTAAACTGAAATTGGAAATCTTGCCATTTGGCAAAACAAACTGCCACCCTCTCTAAGAAGAAATAATCTCTCTTCACCTTGAAAGTCTGTCTCCCCGAGGAGAACCTTGGGTGACAGGGGACCTTGTCCAGGTCATGAAGATAATGAGGGCTCACAAGGTCTTGACTGATGCCAAGCTAGGAAGCTGGTGGGGCCAGAAAGGCTCATACCAAGCAGGGTCTCAATTTATGAGATGATGCTTAGCAAAACAAATATTTAATTTAGCCCAAAGAAAGTCAATTATTACATAACCTGCACTCATATGGCTGGTAAAAGTGGGAAACTGAAATATATATTATTGATAAACTATATAAAATAGCTACCAATATTTCATAATGTGGGCCCTAGGAAAGAAACTTAAGCAAGCAGGCTGGAGGGCTTGTCGCCCAAATGCAGTACCCAGTGTTGAGGATCCTTGGTACCCAACAGAGTTGGAAGCCAGGAAAAGACTCTCCGTACGATCCCCTGAGGACATACAGTCAGACTTGAGGGACCTGAAAATTATTCAGCTTTTAATTACCAGAGCCCCCAAAGAAGAAATCCCTGCACTTTTAATGCAAAGTATCTTACAGACATTCAGGGGTCACCACAAAGGCAAAGAGCTAGCTCACAGAATCCTAAGTAAAAGTCAATCCCTTTCAGATGAAACTTTTAAGGAGGAAGCCCTGGATCTTAAAGACCTCCATCTAGAGGACCTAGGAGAATCTGATGATCCCTGTTGGAGGTGGGATCTATAAGTCAAGACCTATGATAACTAGAAAAAGAGTTATAGATTGTAATCATGGAAATAGCAGACCTCAGGATGAGAATACACCAGAGCAGAATTACAAACACTAAGAATAGATTTTTGCCAAAGACAGACCACAGATACAGACTGGCTCCTCCATTTATGGGATAATTGAACACCATAACACTCTCAGGCATAGAAAGGCATCCCTCTGAGGAGAGATCCTAAAATTCTAGATAGTCTCCCCCACAACAGGGCTTTGGGCAAAAATTATGCCTGTCTTATTGGTGAGTCTGAGTGCCTAAAGAAAGGAACAGAGTCCTGAAGTTTATACTAGAAATCATTCTTATAGGAGGAACTAGAAAAGCACCAGAGACAGGGAGTGGTTTTTAGAAGCAGGACTAGTCTTGGAGAACAGAGGTGGGAGAAAGTTTGCCTGACAGGCATTAGGACCCAGGAGGCAAGGGTCAGGATAGATAGGATAGATGGGTGAGTCTCGCTTTGGCAACATAACTTTGAGAGTTATGCTCATGACTGAGCATAACTTTTTGTCAGGACCCCGGAGCTGAATGGCTCAGCTTGGAAGTACAGGAAAAGTGGAAGCTGGTTCCAGGCAAAACAACGCTCCCAGCTGTGAAGAGTCAGAGGTTGTTAGAGAGCCCCTTCCCAGAAAGCCTGACACCCGTGTCTGTAGCCCTGTGGCTGTGCTAGTCGCTTTTAACTGTCTGACAGGAGCCCGGTGTTTAGCCCCTGAACTCTAAGGAAAAATAGGACAGAATAGCAAGTGAAAGGGGTCCGATGGTATTCACCATGTGGCAATATCCCAGACAAGCCCCCAAGACGTGTACAGAGTTGGTTCCTTCTGCTGGGTTTGTGGTCTTGCTGACTTCAAGAATGAAGCAGCGGACCTTTGCGATGAGTGTTACAGCTCTTAAGGGTGACACGGACACAAAGAGTGAGCAGCAGCAAGATTTATTGTGAAGAGCAAAAAAACAAATCTTCCAGAGAGTGGGTTGCTGCTGGTGGCTGGGGTGGCCAGCTTTTATTCCCTTATTTGTCCCAGCCCATGTCCTGCTGATTGGTCTCTTTTACAAAGTACTGATTGGTCAATTTTACAGGGTGCTGATTGGTCCATTTTACAGAGCGTTGATTGGAACATTTTACAAACCTCTAGCTAGCTACGGATCACTGATTGGTGTGTTCTTACAGAGCACTGATTGGTGCATTTTACAAACCTCTTGTAAGACAGAAAACTTCTCCAAGTCCCCATTTGACCCAGGAAGTCCAGCTGGCTTCACCTCTTAGTGGCACATGCCTGTAATCCCAGCTATTGAGGAGGCTGAGGCAAAAGAATCACTTGAACTTGGGAGATGGAGGTTGCAGTGAGCCAAGATCATGCCATTGCACTCCAGCCTGGGCGACAGAGTGAGACTTTAGCAGCAGAGCGAGACTTCATCTCAAAAATAAATAAATAAGTAAATAAATAAGATCACTAACTAGAATGGCAAATACTCTGTAACCATAGACATGTCAGACATGTTCTTTGCCACACCAATAGACCAAGAAGACCAGAAATATATTACCTTTACCTGGGAAGGCAAATAATACCAATTTAAAAGATTACCACATGGATATTTAAATAGTCCAATAACAGCTCACTCCATTTTATTATCACACATAGATCAATCAAAATACACAAACTAATGATATTATACATAGATGACATTACAATGGTAAACAATGACCAAGAAAAACTTACCCAAAAGAAATCTCAACACACTTGAGATCACTGAGATAGATTATTAATATAGATACAAGTCCAGACACCAACTGCAAAGTTTTAGGAGTACAGTGGTTATAAGAAGGGATAAAAATTCTGACCACAGTGATAGATGGCTCAAAAGCCCGTAGGGCACCAAAAAATAAACAGGAAGCATAGACTAGTAGGTTTCCTTGGATACTGGAGACAGCCTATACCTTACCTAAACATCATCCTAAAACCAATAAGATAACTAGGAAATCCCAAGACTTCACATGGGGACAAGAACAAACACAAGCACTTGAAACACTCAAAGACTACATCACCACATTCCAAACATGACGTTACCCATCTCCAGATTCAGAACTTAGGTTGGAAATTTCAACGAGCAATGAACGTGGAACATGGTCATTATAGACAAAGAAATCAGATTCTAAATCCTACTGGTTAGATTTTGGACAACAAAGTTTCCATATTCTAACAACAAATACAGCCCATTTGAAAAATAAATATGGGGCTGGGTGCAGTGGCTTATGCCTGTAATCCCAGAACTTTGGGACACCAAGGTGGGTGAATCATGAGGCCAAGAGATCAAGACCATCCTGGCCAACATGGTGAAACCCCATCTCTACTAAAAATACAAAAATTAGCTGGGCGTGGTGGCGTGCACCTGTAGTTCCAGCTACTCAGGAGGCTGAGGGAGGAGAATTGCTTGAACCTGGGAAGCGGAGGTTGCAGTGAGCTGAGATGGTGCCACTGCACTCCAGCCTGGCCACAGAGTGAGACTCTGTCTCTCAAACAAACAAACAAACAAACAAAATATATATGGCTTACATATGAAGCCCTCAAAAACACTGAGCCTCTGACTGGCAACAGCAATATTACCATTAGATACCATATGCCTCTCCTTCTTGGAATAAAACTGAGTCCTGAAAATTAAAAAAAATTGACATGTATCCAAATTGATCCAAAGCTGTTCACATGAAAATGGTATATCCAGGATGGAGACACAGGCTTTAAGGGTCAACCAGGTCTCCTCATTGAAGAAATTCACAACACCGAAATAGATGTGCCAAAATTTATTCCAAGAGTAGGTACAATTTATGCTAACATAGGAAAATTGGGCCCAGGCTATTCAAACTTCTTACTCAACACCTGATTTATAGACAAAAAGGCCTCTGTGACCCAAGGCCAGGCCCAATGGACAGCAGCAGCACTCAGACCTCAGGACCAACCAGTCCTGAAGGAGGCAGGTCAATCACTCTCAACAGAACTAATTGCAGCTGTTCTAGCAGTCAGGCACTCAGAAAATCAAAATAAAATTTACATTTTTACAGACTTG
>NW_012105364.1:85816-93388 GCF_000951045.1 Mandrillus leucophaeus | reverse complement strand
CCTCCCAAAGTATTGGGATTACAAGCATGAGCCACCACCCAGCCAATGCGTCTTTATAGAAGCTTTGCACACATTTCTAAACACCCCTTAGAAGAATGTATAAATGACATGACTAAATGTGACACACCCAATTTATGCAGCTACAACCAAGCATTCAATAACACCTCAAACCAATAGACAGCACACATAATGGATAGCGCAGTGCTAACAGAAACAGACATGTCAATCAAGATAGATCATTGCATAAGAAGCAATAAAGTGGACCAAACAGCAATCATGATACCACAGATGGAATCATATATTGCAGGATCTAACATGACATGCTTGAATATAATACACTTCTACACGTAAGTCATCTGTTAATGCTTGATATGAATTATGAAGGAAACGAAGAAACCCAGGCTTGAAGGAAATGAAGATGATGATTATGAAGTAGGTCCAAGGGATGATACTACACCAGATATTGCTACCACATGAACCACTACATGTTACATATACCCACATTTCATACCTCCACAGGAAAAAGTGCCACTGTTACTGGGATACACATGAGACTATGTCAGAACAACAAGGATATGATAAACAGCTAATTTTACCAAATTTATCTCCACTAGGTAAATATCATCCAAGAAAACAGCTACAGATATTTGTAGCAATTGGAATTATTTCAATTATTACTTCAATTCTTTCCACAGAGATGAAAGACATAATAAGAGGATAAGACATATTGTAACTATTATCTAAGTAACTTTTGTTCACTTTCCATTTTTAGAAAGTTTTGCTTTCATCCACCCTGTTCATCTTATGATTACCATGCCAAAAGGCAAGATTATTTGACAGGACCACAATTCTTTAGTAAGGCAAAAATAATTCTTACCAGCAGAACTAGATTGTAAACAAAGATTGTACCCCATAATCTTAACTGATCCTATCACTTTACACACACTACTTGTGAAATACACACTAAAACAACTTAAGATTGTGTAGATAAAGCTTATCCTGAATACAAGCATATTGCTTTCAAGCATACAAGTTAAACAGCACAACTGATGAACTTACAATGTACAGAATCAATGCTACCCAACAAGATATATATTTTGAGGCACAACCAGCATTAATGTACTTTAAACTTAACTTGACATACACTAAAGCTACATTTCATTATCCCACGGGTGAAAAATATTAGCCTCATCCATTCTTCAGTATAAATTACTTATCAACATGGCTACAGATGCCAAGACCAACAGGCTTTAAAAACCAAACTGAACCAACAGACACAGCCCAATTCAGGCAGCTTTGGCATAACACAACACATACTAAATTTACACTAGATAGAAAACTTCGCTATGATATATCAAAACTACATTTAGGCAAAGAGTTTATAGAAAATGTAGACAGATATGTTACCATAACTGGAAAGTCTACTGTATCACGGGATGCAACAGAAACCAAAACATGCTCATTTTGGACACAATTGTGAAAACTACACTGGCTCCCCATCATCATAGTAGATATAGCAACATGCAAAATACCTGCTAAATTTACTGACTGTTGGAAGTCAACATCTTCTAGAATCCTGGGTGGTCCTGGACATCATTGGAAACAAGTATTTTTGATAAATTATGACAAACAAAATGGGAACAATTAATATTCACATGTACTCACAGACCAGATAACTACAACTTGCTATTATCTAAGTACTTGGACCATTTATATCCACATACGAAACAACAGAGATAATTAGCATATTCTCTACAGGAAATGAACCAAGAAATATGACTATATTAAACAAATTTACTAGCAAAACCAAATATGCACAAAATCAAGATATTTTTTCAATGTGTCCATTGAAAATTCAGGATGATTTAAATAACAATATATAATTTAAATCAATTGGTTGGAAACACTAGGAACCAAAATAAATATGAACAAAGTCATAAAAATAAACCCAGATATGTCAAATTACTTTTTCTCCATGATCTAGCCATCTAATGGATCGTGGAATAAAGTTACGTGGTCAGTCCAACATCCTATTTACCATACTATAACCAGACTGGACTCCCACTTACCTATATTTGTAGCTAAAGACACCTCTTTTGCAAAATGCTCTGTTAAACCCTGGAACTCTGGACTATGCATAATTGACAGAGGATGCTAGAATGAGGCACATTGCTTATGAACACACCATTGAAAACCACAGTGGACCAAAGGCATAACAAACTCTCCACCTAAATTATTAGAACCAAATTTATTGAAACACATTCTAATTAACTCATTAAAATTAATTTACCAACCAACAGCTAGGAGAGTAAGAATAATTTTCAAAATAAAAGAATTTAAAGTCACATATGTCCAACCACAATGTATACAGTTTGAGGGACAAGGATATGACAAAAAGGGACAAGGTATGACAAAAAGCTCATTTTACCAAATTTATCTCCACTAGATAAATCTCACCTAAGAAAAGCGCTATGAATATTTGTAGCAGTTGGAATTATTTCAATTATTGATTGAAATTATTATGTCTACTATTTCCACAGAGATAAAAGACATAATCTACAAGTAACTGCCTTAGAAAATCTACAAATAACTGCCCCAGTCATTTCAGGAATACAAGAAGCAGAAATTCAGGAAGTTAAAACGGACCTATTTGATCTTTAACATAAACAACTTCTACATAGAATAGCAATACCAAACACAAACAACATAGCATTTAAACAAGATTTAGATGGTTTACACAGAAGATGCACCTTTCCAAATGATTAAATAGATCTTTAGCCATACCCGTTGTGAAGGCTCATGGTCAAATTGAAATTCAATGGATATATTAAAACCTGGATTCTGGAATTGGCCTAAATATATTTGGGAGCATTCACAGAACTTTGCCATCTTCATTGCAACCACCGTCTTTGCTTACTATTTACTTAAAACCTGCCTTTGTAAAACAAAATTTGTAAACAAGCTGCCAAGAGGAAAGTAATTCCCATGGTGACTTGTCATTTTCGATTTTTGTAACACTCCCTCAAACATTGTTTGCATTGTGTTTACTAGAATCACGGGGTGGATTGTGTAGACCCTCCTTGACACAACTAACTCCACCTTAGAAAAATACTCCAGTTTATATTTCATAGGGCACTTTGGCAACAAGGGTAAGATGTAGGGGTTATTTCTTGGTTCAATTATCTCAATGTTTTCTTAGTAGCTAGTAATAATTTCTAAAATTCTTACCTAATTGAGCTATGCTAAGGGAATCCAAAGTAAGGGTATTTTTGTTCCAACTTGAGCTGGAATTGTAAACTGTACTCAGGAAAATCTGGGCATGGTGATGATAGAGACACTAAAAGTTGGCATTCATGAGATCAACATTTTTAGCTCCCCACATGAGTGAGAATATGCAATAGAAATACAAAGCCTTGAGTAGAAAACATTTGTGGGAAAAATTTTAAAGTAATTGAAATGAAGTGCAGGGTTATTTAGAAATCAGATACTGATAGTAGGAAAAATCAGATGACTAGGTATGAAAAGAACACGAGAGATATGTAGAAACTGACAAAGTAGGAAACTGTTGGCAACAAATGAGGAAAAGCAAAATGAGTTTAGGAATTAAATTGTTTTGGAAAATGATTAGCTGGCTTCCACTTTTACTAAACCAATATTGTAATTGTTATCTAATTACAGGCTGTGGACTAGGCTATAAACTGGGTTTGTTTTGAGAATAATCTAAGTAATCTAAAAATATCAGTACTAAAAAGTAGAGAAAAGGATTTGTTTAGTTATCTGGCTTTTGTAAAGGTCTAAACACTGAACAACTAAACAGATCTAAACTAAATTTGAACTTACACAGTTGTGAAACAATATCAACCAAGTAAGTTCAAATTTAGTTAAAATAATTTAGTTTGTGTTGCAGTGTTCTTCTTTTTCAATTGTAATTAACTTTGCATTTATTCCAACATGTCAGTAACATAATTATGATAAAGCTTACATAGAACCGATAAAAAAGTAAAAATTACTTGGAGATTGAAAATTTCCCCTTTGGTTCTATTTAGGACAACCTCACATGTAAACTTCCTCATAGATATATCAACTTTGACATGACCCATTATAATCTTTTCCAGATAGTTTCTTTGCAGGTAAATAATAGCCTTTGCAGGTAAATATTATGATGCTGTCAAGAGTATCAAACTTTTAGCTGGATGTGGTGGCTCACACCTGTAATCCCAGCGCTTTGAGAGTGTTGGAAGCCAGGAGTTTGAGACCAGCCTCAGCAATAGAGCAAGACTCTATCTCTATCGAAAAAACAAACAAAAAATAGTATTGAACTTCTAGTTGAGGATTAATGAATCTTGATTATGGCAAAAAAAAAAAGAGAAAGTAGAATGATGCTTTTAGATTCTGATGAATTCACATGTCTATGCTTTGTACCCAAGTAGCGTCGTCTTAGCCCTGCCCTGAAAGGGGAGAGTGTGGCTCATTCATGCAGTATTATTAGGTTGATAAATTGGGTTGATGATATCAGACTACAAAGGGTTGAAGTGTATCTGGGATCTAGAGATGCTCTCAGAGGGATTCAGGAGACGAAAACCATTTTTGTAATGATACTAAAAGCGTTTTTCTTTTTTATTGTCATTCTCTCACAAGTGTATAGTGGAGTTTCCAGAGGCCACATGGTGTGTGATATTCCAACAGAGTGAATAAAAAAGATATGAAAATCCAGCTGTCTTCTATTAAGCCATACATTAATGAGTTTTATAAAAATGCAAAGTAATGCCATTCTTCTCACTAAAGTTTTGTTTTGGAAAATATAGCTGTATTTTCATAAAACGTTATTTGTGTAACATATAATGCTTATTTTAAAAAATTATTAATACATAAATTTGTTTAAATCTCTGAGTTTTAGTTTTTAGTATGGTAAATATTGATATATAACCCACATTAAACAAAAGCTCTGGGGTCTTCAATAATTTTTTTTTTTGAGGTAGAGTCTTGCTCTGTCACCCAGGCTGGAGTGAAGTGGTGCAATCTTGGCTCACTGTAACCTCTGCCTCCCAGGTTCAAGCGATTCTCCTGCCTCAGCCTCCCCAGTAGCTGGGAGTACAGGCATGTGCCACCAAACCCAAGTAATTTTTGTATTTTTAGTAGAGACAGGTTTCACCATGTTGGCCAGGATGGTCTGGATCTCTTAACCTCGTGATCCACCCACCTTGGCCTCCCAAAGTGCTGGGATTACAGGCATGAGCCACTGCACCTGGCCTCAATAATTTTTAAGAGTATAAAGTGGTCATGAGACTCAGAAGTTTGACCACTGCCGTAAAGTTCCACTGCTATTCCTCATTCAATGAGGAAACATCCACAGCATCCCTAATAGTTGGTCACTCAACCTAGGAACAAGTAATTCCATTCTGTTTTTTTCTACTTTCAGATCTACAGTAATAATTAACCTTGTATTGTTTGATGCCAACTTTTGTGTTTTTACATGTAAGTAGATGAAGATGATTATTTATATACAATATGTGAATGTAATTGGACTCTTCAGGTAGTAGTTAATCTCAATATCCTTAAAACAATATTATTAGTACTACTTTAAACATTTTTTAAAAAACTTTTATTTTAGCTTTGGGGGTATATGTGAAGGTTTGTTATGTAGGTAAACATGTGCTATGGGGGTTTGTTGTACATATTATTTCATCACCCAGGTTTAAGCCCAGTATCCCATGGTTATCTTTTCTGCTCCTCTCCCTCCTCCTACCCTCCCTGCTCAAGTAGATCCCAGTGTCTGTTGTTTCCTTCTTTGTGTTCATAAATTCTTATCATTTAGCTCCTGATATAGTTTGGCTGTGTCCCCACCCAAATCTCACCTTGAATTCCCATATGCTGTGGGAGGGACCCAGTGGGAGGTAATTGAATCATGGAGGCAGGTCTTTCCTGTGCTATTTTCATGATAGTAAATAAATCTCATGAAATCTGATGGTTTTAAAAAGAGGAGTCCCTGTACAAGCTCTTTTCTCTTGTCTGCTGCCACGTGAGACGTGCCTTTCACCTTCTGCCACGATTGTGAAGCCTCCCCAGCCATGTGGAACTGTAAGTCCATTAAATCTCTTTCTTTTGTAAATTGTGCAGTCTTGGATATGTCTTTATCAGCAGTGTGAAAATTGACTAATACAGCTCCCAGATACTTTCATTCTTAATGAGTGCATGGATTTGGGAGGCAGCTTGTCAATTTGTCACACAATCTTAATCATCATGTCTTTATTCCATGCCCCATAGAACTCCTGGAACCATCCTCTTTCTGGTCTTAGTGCTGTCATAAAAGTTTCATAACAGTCCTTCAAATTCTGAAGACAATATCATATCTCACCCAGTTGTTTATTTTCCAAACAAATCATTTCCTGTTGTTTTGACTGTTCTCCATCTGACATGACTTTTAATCTTCTCATTTGTCTGGATTTTCATGGTCCTGGCATACATAGCAAGAAGAGAATTTCTTTGGGAAGGATCTTACTGGAGTCAGGGGCAGTAAGAGTATCAGCTTTCTCAGTTTGTCATTCTATATTTCATACTATTGTTCTTACTTAACTACCGGTAGCAAAAACCTTATTTCTTTTTATTGAGTTTCTCCAAGGATTAAGTCTCTGCCATTCTGTTTGTACACTATTCGTCAAATCCCAACTGTCATTCAGACCTTGGGTTTATTCCCAAATTTCAGCCTATCACATTTTAAGTCTCCCCTCAAATCAAAAGCGGTAAAACTTTCTTCTATCTTCTCCCATTCTTGGAATAAAGAATGTGAATATGACATTTTAAAGCAAGTAAGCCAAGTAAAAATTCAAAGTTATATTAAAAAGAGAAAGATGAAATAGTAATGATAATAATGGCCTACTTACTCAGTGCTTATGGAAAGGATAAAAGATAGAATGAAGAGCAATCTCACTTCTTTTAAGGAAAAAAACAAAACAATCTTTATTGTCTTTTCGGTGAACTGCCTGAAATGATTGCACATGAAAAAAAATCTGTTATTGGCTTTTATCTCCAAAGAAAATGTTATGCAAATCACTGTCCTCAATTCCCCCATTCCTATCTAATTTTAAGCACTGAGTATACCAAGTATTTATGGTTACTTTGGCCCCCAGATTAATTGATCTCATATAAATTGTTAAATTAGCCTTTGAGTCTCATCAACTTTGTTGTGAGTCAAGTGGAAGTTATTTATTGCGCTCAACCACCAAAGGCAAACGGCAAACTCTTCAAAGTGTCTCAAAGTGAAGACAGGAGGGTACAGCCATGCCCCTTCCATGTGGGTGATTTAACATTTTTGAAAGTGAAAATCCAAAACCTATGTACACACATTTTACACACACACACACAAACACACACGCATATATAGGTTCCTATATATAGGTTAACATATGTAGGTGACTATATATGTGTGTTTATATATATATCTAGAGAGAGAGAAATATTTAATACAACTATGTTTAAAACATAGCTAGTGTTCTATACTATTCACTTTTGAGTGAATTACTCTGAAGAATAGTCACTTAAAGATTTAAAGAGCCTGGCGCTGTGGCTCACGCC
>NW_012105364.1:83298-85766 GCF_000951045.1 Mandrillus leucophaeus | reverse complement strand
AACTTCTTAGTCAACACCTGGTTTATAGACAAAAAGGCCTCTGTGACCCAAGGCCAGGCCCAATGGACAGCAGCAGCACTCAGACCTCAGGACCAACCAGTCCTGAAGGAGGCAGGTCAATCACTCTCAACAGAACTAATTGCAGCTGTTCTAGCAGTCAGGCACTCAGAAAATCAAAATAAAATTTACATTTTTACAGACTTGCGGGCATAACCCTGCAGCCACATAAAAGAAGACAAAATAATTTCAAAATTAACTTCAAAAAGAAGACGAAATGGTAAAGGTATATGGTCCAAATCTTACTGGGAGCAACATATGAATTATCAAACAGAATTAAGATATTTGTGGCGCATGTTTCAGCACACCAAAAAGTTAATTCAGAGTCCATAAAATTTAATAAACAGGTAGATGCATTAACAAGAAGTATAACCATTGATATTCAAAACATACCCAAATTAAAACTACACAGAAATCCAGACAACTCAGGGAGACATTCATTACACCTCCACAACTCAGGATAAAAATCAGATAGTGAATGGGAGAAACCTTAAGTAACCCTGGTAACTATAGTGAAACAAGATATGACTCTAAAATTAAACAGACACCAGACACCATTCCACAAACACTCCTACCATTACATAAGCAAAAAGGACATTTAAGCACACAGTCAATGTATAGGTGACTATCAGACAGAAATCAAAAAGTGACATGGCACCAAATTAAAAAGGCCAAAGCTAATTGTCAGCAATGTAAAACTAACCTAGACAAATATAGATATGCTAAATTCATAGATACATGGTAATATACACCTGATGTCTTTAATTTCCGCTTCAAGATAGATTTTATAGCATCATTAAATCACTCCTATCCACAAAAATATGCAGTAACGATGACGGATACATATACAGGAATTGGTGCAGCAATAGCAGCTAGCCACCCATTTGCTAAATAAACCATCTCACCCTTAGAAAATTGGGCAGCTACTATAGAACCCCTAAAATAACTGAACATGATCAGGGAACTCATCTTACATTAAGGACAACAAAAGCATTGGCAGATCGATGGGATATACAATGAAATATTACCTACCCTATAATCTGACAGCAGTGGGGTGTAGAGAAAGACTGAACGACTACTAAAAAGAGAATTAAAAACCTTCGACAAAATGAGTACATTCCCATAAGCTTTTAACCTGGCATGTTTCCATTTAAATCAAAGAGAAAGACTTAACAAAAGCAGCCCCCACTTATATCTTAATCAACTGATCTTAATGGTCACAAAAGATAAGGAAGGACGTAATGCAACTATTATATCTTATAAGGCAAGCACTAAACTAAATGACAACACTATCTCCCAACAGGACATTGTGGCCAATGGACACAGAAACACTTATTGGACAAAATAATTTCAAAATTAATGGTAAAGGTGTATGGTCCAAATCTTACTGGGAGCAGAGGAGAGGAGCAGAGGAGAATCACAATTACACAAAATCTTCAACCTCTCTCCAGATTCTCACTAAACTTAGACATGTTGTCACACTTTCTGCAGTATTGTTACACTGTTTTCTTCTAGTCATGCATTAATATTTTCCATAAGAATAAGCGAAGACATGCTTCAACTCAATCCAATTTTACTTGCCACTAACCTAATATTTTTAACTTCAACATCACTTCAGCTGGGCGCGGTGGCTCACACCTGTAATCCCAGCACTTTGGGAGGCTGAGGCAGGTGGATCACTTGAGGTCCAGAGTTTGAGACCAGCCTGACCTATATGGTGAAACCCCATCTGTACTAAGAATACAAAAATTAGCTGGCCATGGTGGCGGGTGCCTGTAATCCTAGCTACTCAGGAGGCTGAGGCAGGAGAATCATTGGAATCCAGGAAGCAGACATTGCTGTGAGCCAAGATCACGCCACTGCACTCCAGCCTGGGCGACAGAGTGAGACTCTGTCTCAAAAACAAAACAAAACAAAACAAAAAAACCCAAAAAACCAATGATGACTACTAGTCATCACTGAAATAATTAAATACTGTACCCACTTAAGACACCAAAATGGCTACAAATTTGTGTCACTTCTCAACTGGTCTTATCACCTTTCTCATTCACCTCATACTAGCCGTCATAGTGACTTTGCTGTCTTGTGACTTACATTGTCACCAGAGAGACTGTAAACAGACAAATGAGACCAACACAAGTAAACACACCCCTTGCAGGCAAATTACAAATTACACTGTCTGCTTCTTAAGAGCATTATTTGATTAACCATTTGCAGACTGACAGCTGTAGTGCACTCCCAGCATACGGATTTAGCCTCTCCAAGATCTCCATCACCCTCATGTATCCCGTCTTGCCCTCTTTCCTCTTCAGTTTCAGCCTCATCTTCACCACCGACAGCTCTCAGACCCACTTCACTGATTTCTTTCAGGAATTAGCTAAAGCGGACTGGCCCATGCAGGCTGGCAAAGA
>NW_012105364.1:81311-83248 GCF_000951045.1 Mandrillus leucophaeus | reverse complement strand
ACTGAACGACTACTAAAAAGAGAATTAAAAACCTTCGACAAAATGAGTACATTCCCATAAGCTTTTAACCTGGCATGTTTCCATTTAAATCAAAGAGAAAGACTTAACAAAAGCAGCCCCCACTTATATCTTAATCAACTGATCTTAATGGTCACAAAAGATAAGGAAGGACGTAATGCAACTATTATATCTTATAAGGCAAGCACTAAACTAAATGACAACACTATCTCCCAACAGGACATTGTGGCCAATGGACACAGAAACACTTATTGGACAAAATAATTTCAAAATTAATGGTAAAGGTGTATGGTCCAAATCTTACTGGGAGCAGAGGAGAGGAGCAGAGGAGAATCACAATTACACAAAATCTTCAACCTCTCTCCAGATTCTCACTAAACTTAGACATGTTGTCACACTTTCTGCAGTATTGTTACACTGTTTTCTTCTAGTCATGCATTAATATTTTCCATAAGAATAAGCGAAGACATGCTTCAACTCAATCCAATTTTACTTGCCACTAACCTAATATTTTTAACTTCAACATCACTTCAGCTGGGCGCGGTGGCTCACACCTGTAATCCCAGCACTTTGGGAGGCTGAGGCAGGTGGATCACTTGAGGTCCAGAGTTTGAGACCAGCCTGACCTATATGGTGAAACCCCATCTGTACTAAGAATACAAAAATTAGCTGGCCATGGTGGCGGGTGCCTGTAATCCTAGCTACTCAGGAGGCTGAGGCAGGAGAATCATTGGAATCCAGGAAGCAGACATTGCTGTGAGCCAAGATCACGCCACTGCACTCCAGCCTGGGCGACAGAGTGAGACTCTGTCTCAAAAACAAAACAAAACAAAACAAAAAAACCCAAAAAACCAATGATGACTACTAGTCATCACTGAAATAATTAAATACTGTACCCACTTAAGACACCAAAATGGCTACAAATTTGTGTCACTTCTCAACTGGTCTTATCACCTTTCTCATTCACCTCATACTAGCCGTCATAGTGACTTTGCTGTCTTGTGACTTACATTGTCACCAGAGAGACTGTAAACAGACAAATGAGACCAACACAAGTAAACACACCCCTTGCAGGCAAATTACAAATTACACTGTCTGCTTCTTAAGAGCATTATTTGATTAACCATTTGCAGACTGACAGCTGTAGTGCACTCCCAGCATACGGATTTAGCCTCTCCAAGATCTCCATCACCCTCATGTATCCCGTCTTGCCCTCTTTCCTCTTCAGTTTCAGCCTCATCTTCACCACCGACAGCTCTCAGACCCACTTCACTGATTTCTTTCAGGAATTAGCTAAAGCGGACTGGCCCATGCAGGCTGGCAAAGACGGGAATTTCATACCAGACTTTGCAGAACCTAAGTGCCACTGCCACCTTCCTACTCCTTACATTTATGAATTAAATGCAGCATCAGCAGCCATTCAAGGTTTAGCTGAAAGTATACACCCCAATGATTGCATTGGTCTTGCTTGAATGCTAACCCTTTATAGAAGTTGTATTGTTAAACTGCTTAATAGGAGAGAACAAACTCCACATAACTACCTTACTTTGTTGAATCTACGCCAATCTAACCCAGCATCCATACCACTGCTGGAAGCAACCCTTGACTTTACTATTAAAGAAGGAAATAATGACAATGAGATTTATACATAGATTATCATATCTTTGTTTGTAGTTAATACTACTTTGTTTGCAGTTTAATGCCTATGTATCTGATCATTAATACCAAACACAGGATTGATACAAATAGCTTAAAATATGTTAGGAGGTATAGAAGCAAAATAGTAGATACTATTACTACTACTACTATTACTTCTACTTCTAAAGAGACCATTAAAATCCCTAAGCTTCAAACATACACATATCCAACAATGCCAACTCATACAGCACCTGAAATTATAGGATTAACAGAACACATTT
>NW_012105364.1:74161-76436 GCF_000951045.1 Mandrillus leucophaeus | reverse complement strand
GAGTAAGCTAAAACCACATGAAAGTCTATAATGTTATTAATTGTTATGAATAACATGTTATAAAATGTTATTAATGAAAGTATTGAGAATTGCTGTTCTTAATTTTGGTGGGGTCCTTTTTTGAGATTGATACTGTCTCTATATTCACTGAACGTCCTAACACATGTGTATGTGTTATATACATATACATCTATAAGAGCATGTGTCTTAGTCAATTTCCTTTGCTATAAAGGAATACCTGAGGCTGGATAATTTTTTTAAAAAGAGGTTTATTTGGTTCATGGTCTACAGGCTGTACCAGCAACATGGTGTCAGCATCTACTTTAAGGATTTCTACTCATGGTGGAAGGGGAGAGGGAGCAGGCATCACATGGCAAGAAAGGAAGGAAAGAGAGGGGAGGGAGGTGCCAGACTCTTCTTAGCAATCAGACCTCAAGGGAACGAATAGAGTGAGATTTCACTCACCACCACAAGTATCCACCCCCATGACACAAACACCTCCCACCAGGTCCCACCTCCAACATTGGGGATCAAATTTCAACATGAGATTTGGAGGGGAAAATGTCCAAACTATATTAGGATTTTTTCAAACTTTTATTTTAGGTTCAGGGGTACCTGTGCAGGTTTGTTAAATAAACTTGTGTCGTATGAATTTGTTTCACAGATTATTTCATCACCCAGGTATTACCTGGGGAGAGGATGAGAGCTTTTGTCGTATTTTCTGAGAGGTGATGGCAAGGGAATGATACATGAAAGGCTGAAAGCTTGATAAGGGAAGTAGTGGACTGAGAAAAACGGCAAGTGATACTCCTTCAAAACTGAGACTTTGCCCTTAGTGCACTTTTCAAATCTATTTTGCAGCATCTAAAGATCTTTCATTTTAGAATTGGGAAATGTTAAGTCATTCAGCTCAACCTTTCACAAGAAACCATGATGGTCTCAGTCATTCAGCCTCTGAATATCTCTAGTGATAAGGATGTTACTACTTCCTGTAGCTACAATATTCTTTATTATGTGAAACCCAAGTCTACCTTAACTAACCACCTTAACTAAGACTCATTGTCTTAAAGGGAGAGCATCAGGATACATAGGGGCTTAATACCTAGGTGATGGGTTGAGAGGTGTAGCAAACCAGCATGGCATATGTCTACTTGTGTAACAAACCTGCACGTCTTGCACATGTACCCCAGAACTTAAAAGAAAATAAAATTAATATAAAAAGAAGGAAAAAAAGAAAAATCCTATCAGTTTTTTTTTTGGGGGGTGGGGGGATAGAAATTGACAAACCGATTCTAATATTTATATGGAAGGACCTAGAATGGCCAAAAAACTTTGAGAAAGAACATTATTGGAGGACTAACACTAACAATTTTAAGCTACAGTAGTTAAGGCAGTGTTGTATAGTTTTTAGAAGATAAAAAAAAGAGAATGTCTTCCCAATCTCATGTAAAAGAAAACATCTTAGAGAAGATATAAAGAGCGCTAAATGAAAAGATTGATAAATCTGATCCCATCAAAATCCAGCATATTTTTCATATGAATATACTGTAAAGAGCATACAAATTTGAGCCCCAGAATGTTTCAGGATATTCGCAACACATATATAATTAACAAAGGACTGTTACTAGAATATATAAAAGACTCCTACAATCATTAAGGAAACAATAACCAAATAAAAAAATCGGAAATGACTTGAGCAGATATTTAATAAAACTGGAGACCCCAATGGCCAATAAACATATGAAAAAGTATTAAACTTTATTAGTCATCTGTGAAAGGCAAATTAAAATCACAACCAGATACCATTACAAACAGCCTAGACTGGGAAGAGTTACAGATGGTATTTATTGTTTGTGAGCAACATAAGTTTTCATATGTACTTGAGGAAAGCATATTGGTAATCATTTTGAAAAATAATTTGTTATTTAAGAAAGTTGAAGATATGAACATTTGTACTTCAGCAATTTCTGTCCTAGGGAAACTTACACATGTGTATCCTAGTGCCTATGTGTACAAAGATGTTCACAGCAGCATGGGTAGTAACAGCGAAAGCCTAGAAACCACTCAGATGCCTATCGGCAAGAGATTGGATAAGTACATTGCAGTATATTTATACAATGGACTATCAAGATGAAAATAAAATTATAATTAAAAGAACGAATGAAATTACAATTAAATGAATGAAAGAAACCTCATCTTTCATGATGAAATGAGGCTATTTATGCTGTAAATAATATAATGTAAATGTTAATATTAATATATAAATAATACATAA
>NW_012105364.1:70926-73306 GCF_000951045.1 Mandrillus leucophaeus | reverse complement strand
TGTTCATGGGCAACTTATTCCCAAAACCATCAGCCCTCAAGGAGCAGAGGGAAGCTGGATTCCATACTAAAGTGGAGAGAAAGTTCTCTACCCACTGTATTTTGTACCTTGTTACATAGATACCAAAGCACCACTATTTGAGCCCCAAGTCTTACAAAATCTCTCACCAAAACAACTTCTCCAATTTTTACTTCTAATTCCTTCCTCCAAAGGGGCTCAAAACAGTCCAACATGACTGAGCGTGAAGAGGGAGGCAGGCGGTGTGGTGAGGACAAGAGACAATGCCATCTTCTATGAACCTCATCTCCAACTGCCAATGAAAAACAACCGTCCTGACCCCAAATAAAATCAGCAAACCTTGCTCTCCTCTTTCTTTGTTCAACAACAACAACAGCAGCAATAAATATACTCATTCTTAGAACAGTTAGAATTTGCTTAATAATTTTAGAATTTGAACTGTATATTTGCCTTGGTAAATTATCATACACATTTTCTCCCTGGCTGGATTTCCAGAGGCAGGCTCCCTGAACAAAATACATCTTTCTTGCTTCCTTTATTTTTATCCAAATATTCTCTGAGACTCACAGATTTTTTGTTCAGGTGTACTTTTTTCTTTCTTTAGCATCTAGTGTTTCCATGAAATGTATTTCTTTATAAGAACTCATGCCCTTGATTAATCAAATTCCAATTGATTTGTATTAAACTGTCCTCTTTTTCTCCATGCAATACTATTTGGGTACCTGAGGTCCATAAGTAGGGTGGCCAACTCATCCTGGTTTGTCTGGGACTTTTCTGATTTTAAAGCAAAAGTCCTGTGATTTGGGAACCCCTCAGGCTCAAGCTAGCAGGGAAGGTTGGTCACCCTAGTCAGGGTTTTTCCTAGTAGGTGATCCTATCCTGTTTACCCAAGAATTTTAAGTTCGTCCCTTCTTCGATGCTTTCTGTCATTTTTGTTTTATTCATTGTATCAAATTTTTACTGGTTTCTCCATAAAGTTCCCTGTTTTTTTCAAAATTATAAGGCTCTCAATCCATTATATTTGGAGGAAACTTACATAATATCTGGTCAAACTCATTGATCTACAGATGATCAAACCGAGGCTCAGAGAGAAATAATCTGCTAAATTCAAACATCTTAAATCCAGAAGTGGTTATACATCACAATAATAATATCTATAATAATAATAGTGACTAGGCCGGGCACAGTGGCTCATGCCTGTAATCCCAGCACTTTGGGAAGCCAAGGTGGGTGGATCACGAGGTCAGGAGTTCAAGACCAGTCTGGCCAACATGGTAAAACCCTGTCTCCATTTAAAAATACAAAAATTAGCTGGGCGTGGTGGTGCGTGCCTGTAATCCCAGCTACTCAAGAGACTGAGGCAGGAGAATTGGCTGAAACCAGGAGGCAGAGGTTGCAGTGAGCTGAGATCATGCCATTGCACTCCAGCCAGGGCAATAGAGTGAGACTCCATCTCAAATAAATAAATAAATAAAACAATAGTGATGAATACTTCTGTGTCCCGAAGTCTTCCTGTTTCCTGGGTACAACTTGTTCTTTAAGGCCAAGTAAAAATTTCCTCAAACTCAGATCTCATCTATGTCAAGTAACATGGCTTCTTTCCCATCTCTAGTATCCTTGGGGTTCTCACAGTTCCGCTGGGTACCTCTGGCACCGGGACCTAGGCTCTGCTGATTTGGGATGCCTGACCTGCTTCCACCTTCTGCATGTGCTTTTTTCCACACAATGTTGCCGGAGCCCCACTGCATGGGACCTTGGCAGCTGAGGCCCTAATTTCCCTTCCAGTATCCCTCCTTCCAAAGTTGTCATCACCATGGGTGACCAGGTCAGTGGACTAAGGTCCTCTTCCTACCATTGTTAACATTTAAAAAAAAAAAGGATCATACGCTATCTGGACTTGCACTCTTAGTTTTTTAAAACCATTTTTCTAGCTGGGCGCAGTGGCTTGCACCTGTAATCCCAGCACTTTGGGAAGCCGAAGTGGGCAGATCACTTGAGGTCAGGAGTTCGAGAGCAGCCTGGCTAACATGGTGAAACCTCATCTCTACTAAAAATACAAAAATTAGCTGGGCGGGGTGGCACATGCCTGTAATCCCAGCTACTAGGGAGTTTGAGGCAGGAAAATCACTTGAACCCGGGAGGCAGAGGTTACAGTGAGCCGAGATCATGCCACTGCACTCCAGCCTGGGTGACAGAGCCAGACTCCGTCTCAAAAACAAAACAAAACAAAACAAAAACAAAACAAAAAACCAACCAACCAACCAACAAACAAACAGAAACACTATTTTTCTTTAACTCATCCTTCAGTGACACACAGGCACAAATCTTCCATACCTTGGAACTAGTTTCACTGGTCTAGGGT
>NW_012105364.1:55682-70286 GCF_000951045.1 Mandrillus leucophaeus | reverse complement strand
TAATAATATTTAAAAATATCTATAATAATTCTTAAGACCCTACCTTAGTTGCACTGGTACAATTTTCATGATATTAGTATGAAGATAGAGCAATTTCTACCCCAAGCTGTGCTCATATGATTTATGTGGTATTAATATAAAGATGGGGGCCAGGTGCAATGACTCATGCCTGTAATCCCAGCAACTTGGGAGGTTGAGGTGGGTGGATCACTTGAGGTCAGGAGTTTGAGAACAGCTTGGCCAACATGGGGAAACTCCGTCTCTACTAAAAATGAAGAAATTAGTCAGGCATGGTGGCGCACGCCTGTAGTCCCAGATACTCGGGAGGCTGAGGCACAAGAATAGTTTGAATCCAGGAGATGAAAGTTGCAGTGAGCTGAGATTGTGCCATTGTACTCCAGCCTGGGCAACATAGTGAGCCTCTGTTTCAAGAAAAAAAAAAGATGGCTATTATAATTATGGAAATATGCTACAGTGATGATTTTCTTACTCCCCTGAGGGAGAGGGAATGAGCTTCTTCTTTATTCTGCAATGAATACATGATTGTCTTGATCTCTGTACTGTTGCTTTTCTGTTAATTTTTAGATAATAAGAAAGTCTATGTTCAGCTCTCTCAAAGTGGGCCTAACCTGAGTGCACAGCAGCCTCCTGGGGAGCTGCAATGAGCACCCTGGTGGACTACAGAGGAAAGCTGGAGAGGATGGAGGGATAATGCTATGGTCTGATGGTTGGTGACCCCCAAAATTCATATGTTAGAACTTAATCCCCAATGTGATAGTATTAAGAGGTGGAGCCTTTTGAGAAGTGATTAAGTTAAGAGGGTTCCACCTTCATGAATGGAATTAGTGCCCTTTCAAAAGAAGTTCAAGCAAGCTCCCTTGCCCCTTTCTGCCATCTGAAGACATAGCAAGAAGGCAATATCTTTGAAATGGAAAGCAAGCCCTCACTAGATGCTGAATCTGTTGGTGTCTTGATCTTTGACTTTCCAGCCTCCAGAATTGTAAGAATACATTTCTGTTCTTTATAAATTACCTAGTCTGAAGTATTTTGCTGTAGCAGGCCTCATAGACTAAAACAGATTCATGTTCCTTGCCACCCCTGGCTTTGTCCCAAGCTTTTAACCTTTATTCTATACCTAAACAATTCCCAGTGAATAAATCACAGCAACTTTTGGGACAGCGTCTCCCTGGGCCAGCCTGAGCCTGGCCAATGCATCTTCCCTCTGGAAGTCACAGCCAAGCACTTCTAGGGGCGTCCTGAGCCTTCTGTCTTAGTCCTGCTCCGCGTCTGGTGTTCTAGCAATGAGAAGACTTGGGCCTGGCTGCATGTAAATGTTTCTCCTGGGAGGGCATTTATTTTCGGTAACAAAGACATCCCCAGTGACAAGGTTCTACTTCAGTAAGTCTTGGGGCCATCCAAGGAGGTCTGGCTCCATGTCAGCTCCTGCCCACAGGATCACACTGTCTACATCTTGAAGAACTGATGAACCACTTTGACGTATCACTTGGAGACAGGCATTGGCAGAAGAAGAGGAAGATGTTCTTAAATATCATGTGCTATGCTCACCTGTGAACAAAACTTTGCACATGCTGCATGAGGTTTGGCCCATAAGATGAATGCTGTACAAGTCAGAAGTGATTAGGAGAGCCATCAAGATGCCATACTGAAATTTAGACACAGGCTGTGTCCATAAAGAAGCACAGGTTTTATTAAAAAGGACAAGTTGTATCTACCTCAAGTGTTTTTTGCTTTTGAAGAATGACCACTTATATGGCTTGCCAACGTCTTCTTGGTTCTCTTCTGTAAGGCCTTTAAAGGTCATCTGGAAAAGTACCTGTGGTCTCTCTCATTTTTACCCATTTTTGCCATAGGAACTGTGTCTGTTCATTTACTAATTAATTATTTACTCATCAAATAATACCATCTTCGCAAGAAACTGTGGTGAGAGAATGTAACTGTGCTTGGTTCCTGCTCTTAGGAAGCTTTCAGACTCAAGGAAGAGGATAAACACTTATATAATGTATAATGGTACAGGTGGTCTGAGTAAAATGCTAAGAAAGCACAAAGGATTTCGTGATTAACTCTCACATTCTACCTGCAGGGGTTGAAAAGGACTGTATTAGTCTGTTCTCACACTGCTATGAAGAAATACCTGAGACTGGGTAATTTATAAAGGAAAGAGGTTTAATTGACTCACAGTTCTGCATTGTTAGGGAGGCCTCGGGAAACTTACAGTCATGATGGAAGATTGAAGACAAAGGAGAAGCAAGCACCTCCTTCACTGGGTGGCAGGAAGCAGTGAGTGCAAGCAGGGAAAGTGCCAGATGCTTATAAAACCATTAGTTCTCCTGAGAACTCACTCATTATCAAGAGAGCAGCATGGGGGAAACCACCTCCCCATGATCCGATTACCTCCACCTGGTCCCACCCATGACATGTGGGGATTATGTGGATTACAATTCAAGATGAGATTTTGGGTGGGGACATTGACCAACCATATCAAGGACTTCACAGGGGAAGGTAGACCTGGAGAGATGAGAGGACCTTGTCAGGCAGGGAAGGCAAAAACTGTTACAGAGACCTCACCAATGGCAGGACCGACACTGTTCATGGCCCAGGCAGTCTCTAACCTCAAACCAACAGCAATGGTGTGAGCACACATGTGCCGTGTGGTGGCCAAAAACAATGGCTGCCGCCTCTTCCTCACACCTCTTGCTGTTAGGCATTTTTCTATCCTTAGCAGGCCAAAGTGACCCTTCCTGGAGAACATAGGAAGCAGATGATTTTGGATTCATTCATTCCACAGGGAACTGCACTTACTATATAATTACACTGTCCCAGGCCCTCTGGGGGAAACAAGGAAGCATTAGGGACTGTACTTGTGCGAGAAGAATTTATAGTCTTATTAGGAACAGCACAATACCAAGGCAAAGTTGAAAGTGTGAGCCACAGAAACAAAGGCCAGAGCTTCTGTTCACTATGGGTATATGAGGCCTTCCATATTTTATGAGATACAATACTGAACCTCATAAGCCCAAAAAATAGCTCTCTAAACTTTTCTCTAATTTTCTCTAGGAAATTAAGCTCAACTTCTTTATAAAAATGTGCTCACACTGACTAAAGCTTGTTAGACTCTGAAATTCAATGATAATAGTTATGATGCTGATGGCAACGTATACTAGTGATGAGTAACCAACCATCCCTGATGTTGTATCAATAATTCAATGTCAATAGCATCAGTTGTGTTCTATTTCTATATATACCCAAGAACTTACTGTCACCGTCACAGCTATAGCTTTGATGACACTATAAATTCCCACTTATTTTTTATTTGAAATATTGATTGTCTATCCTAGGTCCAGCACTTTTTCAGGTGGGAAAATTCAAAAGAAAATGACAGGAAGAGGAAAATATCCTTTGGATGGGACATATTTAATATCATCTCCCCATATACTCTACCTTGGGATGGAGACGTCTCTGTATTTGGAATAACAGAACCTCTTCCCCCACTCTCTACCAATTCACCTTCTCTACCAATTCACTCTCAAGATTTCAGTTCAAGTTCCAAGCTTTGAAATGGAAATGTCCTGAGGGAGGTAGCTGTTGGGTCTGGGTCATCAGGGACTCATGGATCATTTAGCTCCAAATGAATACGTTTTCAATGGGCTTAATTATAAAGAAGGGAGCAGAGAACCCCCCTCATGGGGACTGGGTCTGGGCTTGGGAGACCTGAAACAGCAAGGTGGGTAGTGGAGCAAGGAAGGATTGGGGGAAGCTATAGGTTGAGGCAGGTCCTGTGAATATAGTGAGTGTGTGTGTGTGTCTGTGTGTGTATGTATATATGAATGAGATGGAGCCTCACTCTGTCACCCAGGCTGGAGTGAAGTGGTGCGATCTTAGCTCACTGCAACCTCCACCTCCGGGGTTCAAGTGATTCTCCTGCCTCAGTCTCCCAAGTAGCTGGGATTACAGGTATGTGTCACCATGCCCAGCTAATTTTTTAGTAGAGACAGGGTTTCCCCATGTTGGCCAGGCTGATCTCTACCAAGTGGGTGGTGATGCACCCGCCTCAGCCTCCCAAAGTGCTGGGATTACAGGCGTGAGCCACAGTGCCTGGCCATGAGTTTATATCATAATTGCTTCTTAGCACAGAGGAAACAAGAGAGTGCGCAGTATGCATGAACAAGGATGCAGAAAGGAAGGGAGAGTGCTAGAGCGAGAGCAACAGAGAGACAGAGGAGCTAGAGAATGCACTTATTTTAGAGATACCTCCAGGGCTAGATCTAGGGCAAGCCCTGGTATCAGTTCCTCCCCTTCTCCTCCTGCTTGTGGGTCCCTAAGGAAATTCACAAGAAATTCACATAGTGAATTTCTTCCTGTCCTATGCTCTGTTTTCTTTCACCTGTGAAAAAGGGAGAGGGAAAGTAAGGTAGAGAATAAAGGCAGGGCCAAGGGTAATGAGGGAAAAAAAGAAAGCCTGGGGAGGCATCAGCAGGCCTTGGCCTCTGTTATCTGTTTCCTGAGAGCACAGAACGCCTCATTCCCATGGGTGCTCATTCCGTTCTCTGTGGCCTTTATAAAGGCCGTGCAGTTTTTCAGGTCAGTGCAGTAGATTCCTACATCATTATCACAAGCTCCCACAGTGACGGCTGTTCTTCCCGAAGGGCATCTCACCTGGCCCTGGGCCCAGAGCCACCTTCAAAGACCCATCTGTGGGGCCTGGGAAGCCTTCTCTTCTCTCTCTCCTTTTTTTTTTTTTTTTTTTTTTTGAGACAGAGTCTTGCTCTGTCGCCCAGGCTGGAGTGTAGTGGCGCGATCTCGGCTCACTGCAAGCTCCACCTCCTGGGTTCATGCCGTTCTCCTGCCTCAGCCTCCAGAGTAGCTGGGACTACAGGTGCCTGCCACCTCACCCAGCTAATTTTTTGTACTTTTAGTAGAGATGGGGCTTCACCATGTTAGCCAGGATGGTCTCGATCTCCTGACCTTGTGATCTGCCTGCCTCGGCTTCCCAAAGTGCTGGGATTACAGGCATGAGCCACCACGCCCGGCTGCCTTCTCTTCTCTTACCAAAGCAACTCTGAGACTACTACTCAAAATGTCTTATTCTGCAGAAAGACAAATATCCTCGGATATGTGTCCCTCAAATATCCCTCAGATATTTGTCCCTCAAATATCCCTCAAATATTCTGCAGAAAGACAACTATCCCTCAGAGGCTTTGAGCACCAAGGAAGAGCATGGCGTCTCAGCCTTGGAACATGAGTGCACAGCTTCTCAGCTGACCTCGGTGTGTATTTGTCACAGGCGACACATAAGACTTTCTTTCAGAGCCAGGACATAGGCACACAGCTTCTCGGTCAGCCTCTCAAGTTTCTCAAACCCTGATTGTGGGTGTGGGGACTTTGTGCAAGCCAGGGGTATGTTCATGGAGTGGCTAGTGTTGAAGGCCTGTTTTTCAGACCCTGGACATCTGCACATAGCTGCTCCACTGGCCTAGGGGCATGTCAGGTGCTTGGTGGGTTGAGGACCTGTTTCTCCTTGGGGGAGAACACATAGTCATTTGGCTGGCACAAGAGCAGGTTCTTCCTGGGTGAGACTGCTAGATTATTCTTCCAGCTGTATTGCAGATAGCATGGGTTTGTTTCACTGTTGTGCAGGACGAGAGTCATAGCCCATCCTGGGACCAGTCTCTGTGCAGCTGGGTGCCATGTGGGCTTGGTGGAATGAAGATAGAGCCCTAGTGCTAGAGAGGCACAATGACTATGACCCCAGAGCAGGGCACACTCCAGCAGTGGCTCTGTTCTCAGGATGGCGCCATGCTGCAGCAGTGTGGCTCAGTGAGGTAAGGGGGAGTGCATACCTTATGCTCCTCGCCTGGAGTGACACAGCTGAGTGAATTCTCAGCAGCTGTCCAAACTGGACTCAGGGCTTACGAGGATGTGGGATTCTTCCGCAGTAAGGATTGGATGTGTTTGCAGTGGCAAGGGGTGACAGGGATTCTACTGTTTACCTTTTTCGACTAAGAGGTAGTCCTCTTATCTCTGGGCCGGTCTGATCCAGGTGGGTGAGATGGGGCTGCAGAGGCCAGGTGCCTCCATCCTGTCCTCCTGGGCCTCCAACCACCTCAGAAGCATCTCCACTCCCCTGCTTCACTCCATCGCTCTCCTTTTGGCACTCCAGTCAAATTTCAGCTGTCTATTTATTGCCTCGGTCCTTTCTTGTAGGGAAGATAAGGGTCAGGTGTCTCCAGTCAGCCATCTTGCTAATGTCACTCTTCTATTCAATCAGAGTTGTATATGAAACAGGAGCCTTCAGAAATAAAACCTCCAAAACCTAGGGAAAACTGTTTTTATGCTTAGGTTTGATGAAGAACGAACAGCTGTTTAGAAATGTGATTGCACAAAAGGATGTGCTCTAATGGCAGTATACTAAGAGCGGGTAGGAAGCCCAGCAAAGCCAGTCTGTTCAGATTCTTCTTGGCCACTCTGTTGAGCATTCCTTCCTCCTGGCCATATGGCAGGACCCCTATGGAATGAGTCTTATGGCCTACTATCTGATAAGGCAGATCAGCTCCTACACAGAAAGGCGGGAGAAAGGTTAGAGTAATATTTTTAGGTTTTATGACTCACCTTGGGGAAAGGAAATTCTGGTTTCTATAACTCACTTCAGGGGAGAATGAGAGGCAAGAGACAGGAGGGTAGAAGATCAGAGAGAACTTGTTTCTGAGCCTGCTTTCAGCCCTTCCAATTTTCTTTTGTTCAAAGTGCTCAACTTGAGATATGGTTTTCTGAGCCCCAACAATCTTTTTGCAGCACGTCACCCCAATGTTCCCTTGCTCAGCTGTCATGTGAAGACAAATATAGCAGGGTGGTTAAAAACACACTATGAGGTCCCTAATCACCCAAAGAAGAAATCTCAGGTCTGCGCAGCTAAGACCACACGAAGTGCTTCCCCTTTGTGAAGGCTGAAATCAGCAGGAACCTTCCCCTGTGAGGAGCGAGGCTGGCACAGGGAACAGGGTAGGTTTCCAGGCAGCATGTGTGGGTAGGGATGGGGTGCTGACATCACTGCTTCTCAAACATCAACATGAACAGGTATCACAAGGGAATCTTGTGAAAATGTAGAGTCTGACTCAGAGGGTCTGGGGCAGGGTCTGAAATTCTGCTTTTCTGTCAAGTTCCTAGGTGATGCCAATGGTGCCAGTCCTCTAAACATACTTTGAGAAGCCAAAGAGGGACATGGAATGGGAAATGATGAGGAGTCAAAGACTAAGTTTTCCTGCACTGGGAGATTGGCTTGGTCCACCTCTGCACCTGGGCTTGAGTTCCAGATTGTGTTCTAAATGGATTTTAATTTTTGATGCCCATGTAGACTTTGTTAAACCTTGTTCCCTTTCTCCAGAAAGCATGATCTCAGGGCAAGTTTTGGGACTTTCCTGGAAAGCCCAGGACATAGGTATGTGCTGCCCTCTGCTGGTTGTAGTCTGACATGCACACAATCCACCGCAGCTCTGGATTTGGTATTGGATGGGGTTTCCCGATCACACCTGAAATTGTCAAGGCAGTTCTAGGCCAGGAAAGGGATTGGATTCACTCCTTTAATCTTGTAGGTTTGCTCTGTAACAAATCTTTATTTTGTTTTTTTGTCGTTGTTGTTTTGTTGTTTTGTTTTGTTTTAAGATGGAGTATCGCTCTGTTGTCCAGGCTGGAGGGCAGTGGCGAGATCTTGGCTCACTGCAACCTCTGCCTCCGGAATTCAAGCAATTTTCCCTGCCTCAGCCTCCTGAGTAGCTGGGATTATAGGCACCTGCCACCACGCCCAGCTAATTTTTGTATTTTTAGTAAAGATGAGGTTTCACCATGTTGGCCAGGCTGGTCTCGAACTCCTGACCTTGAGTGATCCACCCGCTTCGCCCTCCCAAAAGTGCTGGGGTTACAGGTGTGAGCCGCCATGCCTGGCCTTGCAACAAACCTTTAGATACACACCTTTTCTGAGTTTCACCACAGTGGTGAGAACTTGCTTCTATTGGGAGCAATGGGTCTAGGGTGAATTGATCTAACGCAAAGGTCTAACACATCTTCAAACGATGTGTTAGATCTGTTAGGGCACTCGCAATCATCTAGTACTGGGTGTTTCAGAAATACTTTGAAGGTTTTTTTTGCCAAAGAGAAAAGAAATAATATGTATGCTGAAAAAGCATTTCACATTATTCTGGTATGCCACCCCTTTTCTCTGCTGAGAACCACCACAGTATCATTTTACAGATGAAGAAACTGAGGCTCCAAGCGGCTAATCAATAGGTCACATTGATAGCAGAAAAGCTGGCACTAGGACCTAAGTCCTGGCACAGCTGCCTCCCTGGGATTCCCAGGTCACTTCCAATGCTGCCTCGCTCTGTGTGAGATGGTGATGACACTCCTTCAAGACCGGAATGGGTGACTCTCCAGAGCTTTACAACGCTCTCCTGCCCAGTAAGTCAACTTGGCAAAAGTAGTTTCTCTGGTCAGAAGGAGAAGAAAGAGGTGACAGCAGGGAAGGCTACACCAATTATTTTTAATAGAAGTTCTGTAGGAATAGACCCAATCGTGGCTCTTTCCAGGCCTAGTTTGACAAGGATGATGCCGGTATATATATATAGCTCCCGAGAGACCCTAGAACTGGGACTTTAAGCCCAGTTCTTCTAAAAGAAGATCACTATGGAAGATAGGGATAAATGAGATGGTGGGTAGTGCCACCCCCATCCCCTTAGTAAATAATAAAACAATATCCTTCCAGTTTCCATCTTAAAACAGAGAGGGACTCCAGTTGTGACCTTAATACAGCAGGTTTCTTTACATAACCTAGTTAGTAGAGATTCATCAGCAGACCACTAGGGGGAGTGTGGTCTGATTATGGGGAAAAGCGCCAAGAAGAAAGCAAAAAACAACATGGCTACAAGTAGCCACCAGGAAAAGAGGGTGGAGAGTGATAAATAGATAGATAGGGGGAAAAATCTAAGTGGACAATTCTGCCTGTCTGTTCTTTACTGCCTGCCCTCCTCTGAAACAATTTTACATCTTCTTCAACTCCTTCAAGTTCAGCTGAGGATTTCTTTGCATATTTCAAGATGTCAGACCCATCGTGAAAACAGACAAGTGCCACCTACTCCTCCGAATGTCAATTCCACCACTTCCTTCCATCCTCTGCTGTTCTATACACAAAAGAAGTTTTCCTCCTGTTACAGAAGGAGGCATGACCGTGGTCCTACCCAGGACTTTCTAAGGGATGGGGGAACAAGAATAGGTTCGGTGCATCTATTCTCAGATGCTCATGGAGTCTAAGCTGCTGCCTCTTATACCCTGCTGGTCATATAGACATATTCTTGCCATATAATCAGCCCCAGGGCCAGACTTCTCGGGGGAGGGGCGGCGGGTCTTGTCCATGCCAGGTGTAAGTCATGCATCTCATCCGGGAGTTACATTTCTGATTTCAGTTAGACAGTTCAGGTGATTTCCAGGCCTGCCAGAAAGAACCCTAACAGTACAATCCACCCTAGACCCATGGTCAGCCTTTTTACAACAAAACAATTACTCTTAGTTTGACAGCAATGTCAAACTCTGCCTCTCTCCTCCACTTTATAAGGACCCATCTGATTACATTGGGCCCACCTCAATAATCTGGGATAATCCCCTCATCTCAAAGTCAGCAGATCAGCAGGCTTAATTCCATCTGCAACCTTAATTCTCCTTTGCCATGTAACCTAATATGTTCACAGGTTCTGGGGATTAGGGCATGAACATCTTTGTGGCGGTGGCATTATTTTGTCTACCACACACTGTGTTATTTCTCATAAGAGTATAAACTTCACTTTGAGAGGCCAAGGTGGGTGGATCATGAGGTCAGGAGATCTAGACCATCCTAGCTAACATGGTGAAACCCTGTCTCTACTAAAAATACAAAAAATTAGCCGGGCGTCGTGGCAGGAGCCTGTAGTCCCAGCTACTTGGGAGGCTGAGGCAGGAGAATGTTGTGAACCCGGGAGTCGGAGCTTGCAGTGAGCCGAGATCATGTCACTGCACTCCAGTCTGGGCGACAGAGCGAGACTCTGTCTCAAAAAAAAAAAAAGAAGTGTAAACTTGAGGCTATATCTCTGTTATGTCTGGAGTACACAGGATTCAAAATGTTTGGAGTACAAGTCAAACTCCTTTCCTCTGGGTATATGGCTTTAACAAATATTGCTTCCCACGGAAAGAGGCTCTACAACAGGGCCCATCTATTCCCCATGGGAAACACTCTAATCCTTTTCCAAATTTGTCAAATCACCATGAGTCACACTATAAAAAGAATGGTTTGCACTGAGTCATGGTGCTTAAGCTGTGGAAGAACATGTTGGTAGGTTGCTTTCTCTAATTTAACATTTTCATTGACTGGGTGGCTTATAAGTCTTCCACAAGTATGTAACTTGAAATTCTGCTGTGAGATGCCCTAGTCATTGTGTCGGGGATACCTCAAACTCCGTTTGAATTAAGACATCTAATAATCCAGATGTGTTGGCATGCAGGCTCATTCCCATTTCTGGATTTGGGCATGTCATCTTAATAGCTGCTATAATTGTCAGTCCTGTACTGTCATGCCAGGTAACTTGCCATCTTTGTCCTTCATCCTGAAATAGGATGCTTCTAGTTTCTCTATTTATATTAGAAGGTCTTTTTCTTCAACAGTCTTTCCTTATTAAAAATGAATTCTGCCTGGTCAACGATTTCTAGCCCAGTTCACAATCCTCCTAAAGCTCTCTTTCTTTGGGTGGGCTGATGCTGTTTGAGCCACCAGACACATTGTTGCCATTGATTACTCATTGCTTTAGTGCAATTTGGAAATAAAGTGGAGATCCAAAAATGTTGAATTCTTCAGGGTGTGGACGTATAAGTAGTAGTGACCCTAGGTGAATTTTGGTTTGTATATATTGTAATGCTTCTCAGAACCATGCATGTCTAATTGCTGGCTTTTCATTCTCAGGAATGCAGGATCACCAAGTTGTATATCATTACTGTCTCTGTCAGTGATCCAAGTATTTTAATTGTGCCTTCACCTCTTCATGGATTTTCTTTTTCTACTCACAACAGCTTTTTTAAGAACATAATTTTATAACAGATGGAGCATTCAATGGATAATTTATATTCTAATACCTTTCTTAAACCTTCACTAATCACAATTAATGGTCATGCAATGTTCATTCAAAAGATTATTGATCAGTGTTCTCTGAATTTGACAGGGGAAATATTCTGCTGCTTTCTAACACAAGTCCTTAGTAGGCTCATTAGTTTGACCTTGAAGCAGCTCACGTCTTGGTTTTTTAAAAAAGGAGGAGTTCTCAGCAGGCAGAGTTCTCCCTCTCAAAGGGAATCTGGATCAAAACTTATGAGAAAATATTATTCTCTTGCTCTAGCCTCTGCAAGGCACCAAATTGCAGGTAGATACCACAATCATTTGTTGACTTCTTTCTCTCAATGACAATCTTACCTTTCTTTCATTTATCATTAATTTTCATCTAAACATTTTCCCACAAATGAGGTCCCTGTCTTCAGCCACTAGACAATTCCTATTGTTGGTAGCAGTGTGGGACATGCCAGGGCTTCCCTTTACATTCATTTGCAATCACTGAGGGTCAGACTAAATAAGTACAGAGACAGAGGGCCATCTTGTCCACTAAGCAACAAAACAATTGCAATAGCCCCACTTTAGTGAGGTGTAGATAAAGAATAATCCTTTTTGGTAATTCACACAAGAATAATTGTATCAATCCCTAGGGAATTCTTGCAATTAGGTTCTATTTTATAGGTATAGTCTCTTGTTTTGGAGTATTACATGCCTGTGGGACCCTTTGCTGTATGAATAGCTCTGGTTCAGGGACTAGCAGGTTTGACATTCAACAAAGGAATTGTGGTGAAGAAAGGAAGAGTTAGCTTCGAGTTTCTGTATTGTCTCCTATTTCCTAATCCACCACAAAAGTGTAGCAATTTATCTAATGGAAACTCACCTTTAAATATTCTCATGTCAACTTGCAAAACATATCGCTGAAGATTGTAGACCAGCTTTTCAATCCTTTTGAAAGCAGATGCTTTAGTTGTTCATTCGAACTTTCTATAAACCTATTAACTTGATAGTGATAAGAAATACAATAAATTCATTGAATGTGATGCTTCTTGGGCCCTTGTTGTACTGTGTGGGTAGTGAAATGTTTGCTTTAATTTGATGAAATATAACTAGGTGGGCAAAACTGATGTAGAATGCTTTTATGTTGTTGTTAGTGTTCTTTTTTAAAATTGTAGGTCCTAAGGGAAAAGAGGCTACTTGCTGGTAAATAAAATGTATTCCTCCTGTGGTTTGCCTGATAGCATGTTCCTGTATGTATCATTTCCCTTTCAAGATGGAACTTCTTTGAGCTTTGCACTCCTGTTGGAGTGCTTTGCTTTGCTTCTCTTCTCTCTTCTCTCTTCTTCCTTTCCTTTCCTTTCCTTTCATTTCCTTTCTCCTTTCCTCTCTCCTTTCCTTTTTCCTTTCCTTTCCTTTGCCCCAAGTCAGACTCTTGCACTGTCACCTTGGCTGGAGTGTAATGGCATGATCTCAGCTCACTGCAACCTTTCCGCCTCCCACCTTCAAGTGATTCTCCTGCTTCAGCCTCCCATGTAGTTGGGATTACAGGTGCCCGCCACCATGTCTGGATAATTTTTTGAATTTTAGTAGAGACGGGGTTTCACTATGTTGGTCAGGCTGGTCTCAAACTCCTGACCCCGTGATCTGCCCGCCTCAGCCTCCCAAAGTGCTGGGATAACAGGCGTGAGCTACCGCGCCTGGCCAGATTGCTTTTCTGACATCACCCATGGCATGATGGATATTTCCAGTCTTTATGTTCTTCAGTTATTTGGGTTATCTCAATGCCCAATAACAAACAAGTAACTGTTTTCCAGGAGTACAGTAGAGAGTAGCATTTGGTAACGCTCTAGTCCCCCAGTTCAAAGTTGGTGAGTAGCAGTCATGGACTTCTGCTGGAGAGTTCACACAGCTTGAATATGGGGAGCCAATAGTCATATCATTTTAGCATGATGATTGTGTGTTCCCAGTGGAACCACTGCCTCCTGCAGTCATAAGAAGGCTGTTGTTTGGGTTCCCAATCAAATACATCCTTTTCCTCAGTGATTTGATGTATTGGGACCAGCAGTGTTCATAACTCAGGGATATGATTTCTCCAAAAGTCAAATAGACCCTCTGGGCACTAAGCCTCTTAGTTAGTCTGAGGGTTAGTAATTTGTTTTTGGTGGTCTGTGGTATGTTATGGGTTATTCCAGCACATATTATCTCCCCAAAACTTCCACAGTCTGTGCATGGCCCCTCGATTTTAGCAATCATCTCCAATTAGAGATACGCTTTATAAGCTTAATTACTTTTTTCTTAGCTTGATCTTCAGTTTCAGAAATAATCATGTCATCAATATAATCTATAATTAGTATATTGTCCAATTGTATTAGATTTGGAACTCACCTTAACAGTTAGTGAAAATACATGGGACAGGCTGGGCATGGTGGCTCATACCTGTAATCTCAGCACTTTGGGAGGCTAAGGTAGGTTGATCACGTGAGGTCAGGAGTTCGAGACCAGCCGAACCAATGTAGTGAAACCCCGTCTCTACTAAAAATACAAAAAATTTAGCCAGGTGTGGTGGCATGTGCCTGTAGTCCCAGCTACTAGGGAGGCTGAGACAGGAGAACAGCTTGAACCCAGGAGGCAGAGGTTGCACTGAGTCGAGATCATGCCACTGCATTCCAGCTTGGGTGACAGAGCAAGACTCTGTCTCAAAAAAAAAGAAAAAAGGAAAGAAAGAAAAGAAAGAAACAAAGAAAGAGAAAGAAAGAAAGAAAGAAAATACATGGGAGAGTTGAAATATTTTTGAGGTAGTACAGTAAACACATGAGGGTGATCATTCTACATCAGAGAAAATTGTTGGCTCACCTTGGCGACTGATATGGAGAGAGGCGAATTAGCCAGATTAATTACAGATCAATTACCAGTTGTCTTTACTTTGTTGTATCAGTAGAAGAGTCTGGACCAGGTAGGGCATTGGTAAGGCTGTTGGGGACACAGTTTTGCTTTTCCTCTACTCTATTGTGCAGTGAACTGCCATGTCATGAACAGGTCAGCCTTTCTTACTGAGCACACCAGGCTATTGTACATGGTGTTTGTGTACACTAACACATGTGCATCTAGTATTTCCCTAGTTAGGGCTGTCGTCTCTTATTGTTTGTTGATATTGTTTCAGATTTACTATTTGAGTTGGCTTAGGCAACTCTCAAGGCTCCCAGTTTCCATGTCCCATTAATACTGAACAAAACCAAATCTACAAGTTATTTTTTTTAATCTTACCCAGTAGGGGGAGGAATTTCCTTTTAGAGATTATATCCATACCAGCTATATTTTCCGATAACAGAAATACTAGTATTCCATGCATTTTATCATACATTCTGATATTAATCAGAGTTTAATTTGCATTCTTTCCACAGTCACATCTCCATGTCTCCCTAAATGAATTCTATTACCCCAAACAGCTCTTTACCAGGGCTAGACAGTAATAT
>NW_012105364.1:52132-54317 GCF_000951045.1 Mandrillus leucophaeus | reverse complement strand
GTATTCTGACAGGGGTAAGAAGCAGACTGCTCTGAAAATAACCTGATTTGTATATTTGAATTTGAAACTATGCATATTTGGCTTTGGAACATAATTCTAAAACGAAACATTTGAAAAGGAACCCCTGGAATTTAAAACCAAAATAGAATTGTCAAAAAAAGACACCTTAGGCTCCTGAAATCACTAGGCTAAAGGGAAATGTCAAGCTGGGAACTGCTAAGACAAACCTGCCTCCCATTCTATTCAAAGTCACCCCTCTGGGCCCGGTGTGGTGGCTCACATCTGTAATCCTGGCACTATGGGAGGCCGAGGCAGGTGGATTACCTGAGGTCAGGAGTTCGAGACCAGCCTGACCAACATGGCGAAACCCCATTTCTACTAAATACAAAACATTAGCCAGGCATGGTGGCACATGCCTGTAATCCCAGCAACTTGGGAGGTTGAGGCAGGAGAATCACTTGAACCCGGGAGGCAGAAGTTGCAGTAAGCTGAGATCGCACCATTGCACTCCAGCTTGGGCAACAAGAGCAAAACTTCATTTCAAATAAACAAAGCCACCCCTCTGCTCACTGAGATAAATGCATATGTGATTTCCTCTTTTGGAGAGGCTAATCAGAAACTCAAAATAATGCAGCCATTTGTCTCTTATCTACCTATGATCCGGAAGCCCCCTCCCTTTCTGGATGGAACCAGTGTTCATCTTACATACATTAATTGATGCCTCATGTCTCCCTAAAATGTATAAAACCAGGCTGTGCTCTGACTATCTGGGGCACAGGTCATCATGACCTTCTGAGGCTGTGTCGTGGGTATGTGTCCTCAACCTCAGCAAAATAAACTTTCTAAATTAACTGAGACCTGTCTCAAATTTTCAGGGTTCACAGAATAAATAAGCCTAAAGACTCTTAAACTGTTTTCAATACTTTAAAATTGTTTTCAGTAATTATAGTGTGTAGGTTGTGTTGTGTTTTTAGCACTATTGCATGTACATTGTGAAATCAAGCAAATTAGCAATTATGTTTGTATCTTTGGGAAGTGAGATAGTCAGTGTGAGAGAATGAAGAAACATAAGACAGGTGAGATTAAGCCTTGCAGTTCTTAACTTGAATCAGAAATGTCCATTTGAAGTCATGATTTTTTGTTTTGAGATGGAGTTTCACTCTTGTTGCCCAGGCTGGAGTGCAATGGTGCAATTTCGGCTCACTGCAACCTCCACCTCCCGAGTTCAAGTGATTCTCCTGCCTCAGCCTACCGAGTAACTGGGATTACCGAGTAACTGGGATTACAGTAACTGGGTGCACCACCACGCCTGGCTAATTGTTTCTTGTATTACTAAACATACATGGTAGGTTTTTAAAAAGTTATTTCCTACCTCTTTCTACTGAAAAGGCCTGGAAGCAAGATTCAATTCAATTGCAAAGAATCGTTCTGGTTCCCAAATTGTGGTTTCTAAATATCAGTTTCCACTAAAAGGAACCAAGTCTCTTTGGATAAATGTAGGTCTGGAACAGGAAAGCAATGAAGTTACCAAAGACTATAAAGAGTACATGGAAACAATGCAAAAGCCAATTTGAAGTGCTCTTAGTGGCAAAGAGGATAATTTGAGCATCAATAAGAACAGCAATAGATTGTAACATTCAATATATTTAAATTCATGAATTCAAAGAACACTAAATGACAACTAATTGGTCATCTTGGAAGGTGCTTGGAAACCTCATTTTAAAAACTAAAATAAAAGAATGAATCAATCATTATTCAGTATTCCTATACAAACTATACCTCAGGGTAGCCAAATAAATTTCTCCTTAAAGAAGTATGCCAGCTAATACATGAAGAAAGAATGGTGGAATTAGTATTTTGCTGTTTTGTAATGTAATGAAATAATGGATTTAAGGAATGATCATCAATGACTACTATAAATAATACAAATAAATAAATACAAACAAAGAGGCAGCCAATCATTCCACCAGAACAGAAGAACACAGTATATAGGAAGTAGTCAAAAAACGAAACAAAACAAAAATTGGATCTCAATTTTATCAAGCCTCTAGGTCTTATTAAGTGTTGCCAAGACATTCGGGGGATAGAGTGACATGATAAATACATTTCTGGGAATGAAATAATCAGCAGAATCCAGAGGGTGGGAAACTAGAAAGAGAAAGTGATTTTTTTTTTTTTTTTTTTT
>NW_012105364.1:47162-48977 GCF_000951045.1 Mandrillus leucophaeus | reverse complement strand
TGTGTGTGTGTGTGTGTGTGTGTGTGTGTGTGTGTGTGTAAACAAGTAAAAGAAGAGTTTCTTCTCCATCCCAGGCCACTTTCACATTTGTAAAAGGCCTTGGGTTCCACAGCTAGATGGGATTCAAACGCTAAGCAAGGCTCTCATGATCCAAACTGGCAAGGCTTACAAATCTACAGGTGACTATAGGAAAAGAAAACAATAGAGAAACAGTCTAGAAGTGAGACTGTTTGTAATAGTCAAAGGCTGTCTCCAGCAAGGGGTCTGGAGGAGCTGGTTTGGGCTCCAAGTTTTCTTCCTTTCTCCAAGGGTTGTACCAGGACATTCTTGAATCAGAACCACAAATATATGTACAGAATCCATTGGAACTAAAGAGTCAAAAATGGAATCTAATCTTTCTGCCTACATCGGAATTTTCTTGTTACATAACTAGAAAGAAGGACAGAGCCCTGTAAGAGTTTATACTGAGATGCACATCACCAATTTCAATGTTATCAACAACAAAACTGACACAAACTGCAACTCCTCAGACCCAAAGTCACAAAGAAACACCGCTAATCATTACGGTTCACAGCGTATGCCAGGGAGATGCCTTTATTATTTTAATAAAATGTATCAGGCTAATTCAGCCCTGATAAAGTTAACTCTTACAGCCCTTGCAGATATAAATTAATTTTTTAAAAAATCTCCATTTATGTTACATAGAGATAAAGTTCCAGTGGAATTTTATATTAGATGTTTAATGGTTTATCAAAAATTTAAGTATTTATGCTTAAAAATTATTTTTGTATAAATACTAATTTTAATAACTTGATTCAGAAGAAAATATTTCTAACCTCTAGAACCTTATGATCACAGGAAATAAAGCATAAACATTTTAATGATTGTAAGTCATTGTGGGATAAATTTTCAGAGGCTTTCATGTGTATGAATATTGTTATAGTCTCCCATTTAAATGGCAGTTTGGCTGGATAGAAAATTCTGAGTTTAAAGTTCTTTTTCTTCATGACTTAAGAAAAATATTTCTCCATTGCTTTTTGCATTCAGTATTCTGACAGGGGTAAGAAGCAGACTGCTCTGAAAATAACCTGATTTGTATATTTGAATTTGAAACTATGCATATTTGGCTTTGGAACATAATTCTAAAACGAAACATTTGAAAAGGAACCCCTGGAATTTAAAACCAAAATAGAATTGTCAAAAAAAGACACCTTAGGCTCCTGAAATCACTAGGCTAAAGGGAAATGTCAAGCTGGGAACTGCTAAGACAAACCTGCCTCCCATTCTATTCAAAGTCACCCCTCTGGGCCCGGTGTGGTGGCTCACATCTGTAATCCTGGCACTATGGGAGGCCGAGGCAGGTGGATTACCTGAGGTCAGGAGTTCGAGACCAGCCTGACCAACATGGCGAAACCCCATTTCTACTAAATACAAAACATTAGCCAGGCATGGTGGCACATGCCTGTAATCCCAGCAACTTGGGAGGTTGAGGCAGGAGAATCACTTGAACCCGGGAGGCAGAAGTTGCAGTAAGCTGAGATCGCACCATTGCACTCCAGCTTGGGCAACAAGAGCAAAACTTCATTTCAAATAAACAAAGCCACCCCTCTGCTCACTGAGATAAATGCATATGTGATTTCCTCTTTTGGAGAGGCTAATCAGAAACTCAAAATAATGCAGCCATTTGTCTCTTATCTACCTATGATCCGGAAGCCCCCTCCCTTTCTGGATGGAACCAGTGTTCATCTTACATACATTAATTGATGCCTCATGTCTCCCTAAAATGTATAAAACCAGGCTGTGCTCTGACTATCT
>NW_012105364.1:42435-45860 GCF_000951045.1 Mandrillus leucophaeus | reverse complement strand
CCAGGCTCCCGGGCTCAAGCAATCATCTGGCCTCAGCCTCCTGAGTGGCTGAGACTACAGGCATGTGCCACTATGCCTGGCTAATTGTTTATTGTATTTTTTATAGAGACAGGGTCTCACTATGTTACTCCTGGCCTCAAGTAGTCCTCCTGCCTCAGACTCCCAAAGAGCTGGGATTACAGGTGGTGTGAGCCACCACACCCAGCTATGATACGATTTTTAAAACAAATAGAGCACAAGGAGGGAAAGTGAGGACCTTGCATATTTTCAAAATATTTCATAATAAAAAGATATTTGAAAAATAAAAAACAAAACTTTGGTGCTCTCAAATAAAGACAAAAAATGTTAACATACAGGTGGATTCAGATTTTGTGATCCTGACGTTGTACAATTAGGGTTTTCTTTTAAAGAAAAATAATACAAAATTAAGAATTCAATGTTAGGTACAAAGTCTAAGATGGTACTCAGGCAAGTGAGGGAGACTGAAGGTCAAGTTTTGTTAGTTTCATGGTAAATTCACCTCCGTGATCACAGCTTTGCAGCTCCTGACCCTCTGGTACCTGCATACCACTCTAGCTTTAACTCTGCTGGGCATCCCGTAAGTCTACTCTCTGATCGTCCCCACACTGGCTTCCTCCCATTCTTCC
Organism: Mandrillus leucophaeus; assembly: GCF_000951045.1. Taxonomy (NCBI): domain Eukaryota; kingdom Metazoa; phylum Chordata; class Mammalia; order Primates; family Cercopithecidae; genus Mandrillus; species Mandrillus leucophaeus. The sequence continues at coordinate 45,213 of NW_012105364.1, read as the reverse complement.
AATGTATCTTAGTCTCTTCCACCCCTTGGTTCACACTGTTCTGCCCAGAAACTTCTCTTTACTCCCACAATTCTTGGAATTGTTCTTTTCCTCCCTGTTTCAGACATATTCGTTGCTGTTTCCTCTGTTTCTTAGAGAAATGGATGTGAGAATGAAAAGTGGCACTACTCCTCATTCATTTTCCTTCTACAAAATAATTGTCTCTCAATTTGTATATATTTCTTTTTAACAGAGTAAAACTTCTTATGCACATAGATTCATCAGATTGAAAAAATGAGAGTTTCTTAAAGGTAGAAAACCAGGAATACATTGGTAAATTCATGAAGCTAGAAAGTAGCTAATCAAAACTCTTATGACAACTTCTGGGGTTGATTAAGAATAGCCATAATTCTTTGTAACAAATCCCCTCAAGAGGTGGAATCTATGTCCATACTCCTTGGCCCTGTTCTGGCCTTGAGACTTGCTTTGATCAATAGAAGGTGACAGAAGTGACTCTGCACACATTCCAAGAGTAGGCCTCCTACGATGCTGCTACCTATGAACAAGTCCAAGTTAGCCTCATGGAGAACGAAAAACATGTGAAGAGGGGTTCATGCCTTCCTGACATCCCGGTCCACCCCAGTGAAGCCCACAGAGGTGAGGAAACCCAGCAGACACCACGTGGTTCTGAGACCAGCTTATCAGCTGATTCCTGCCCAAACTGCCAGCCCACAAAATCAAAAGCAAATAAATGGTTGCTGTTATAACTAGTTGGTTTGTTACACAGAAACAGCTAATCAATATGCCTTCTTAACCTCAATTATCTAAAAAAGATCTCCCTCCTCACTGATTCATAGCTAAGTGGTTCTCAAAGGAATATTATTATGAATAATACAAATTTCCTTTTTTTGTGCATCACGTGAAAATGGTCAGAATCAAAATGGAGTCACTAATATTAAAAAACAAACAAAAGACTCTAACAAATACAGCTGGGAAGGCCATGAAAGGAGGGTTCTAATGTTGTACACCTGAAAGCCAAAACTACCAAGACTGCAAAAACCACAACCTTGAACAAAGCCCACTGCAACTGAACACAAAGCATACTCTGCAAGGACCTCTGAACAACTGCCTGTGCAACCTCAGACTAACACTTTCATGATTGATCTTTGTAGCCAAGGCTACTTATTTCAAAGCAATTAGATAATCCTCATTTTTTCCTTGAAAAATTTTTGTCTTGCTTTATTTCCCCAAATATACACATACTTTTCTCTGGCATGCGTATTCCCATTGCAGTGCTCTACTCCCAGAGAAATATTTTTCTTTTAGGGACCCTCTCTCTGTTATTTAGCTTGACGGTCACTAAGGATTTACTATTTCAACCATACTAGCCCTGCATGTCATCCAGTATCCACTGGGAAAATAAGGTGCCCCATGTGCACATCCAGGAGACTTTGTGGCCACCAGATGATGAGGCATGCATGTATTTATGTATCTATTTCTGGGACAGAGTCTGTCTCTGTCGCCCAGGCTGGAGTGCAGTGGCACAATCTTGGCTCACTGCAATCTCTCCCTGCCAGATTCAAGTGATTCTCAGGCCTCCCAAGCAGCTGGGACTACAGTTATGTGCCAGCATGCCTGGCTAAGTTTGGATTTTTAGCAGAGACAGGGTTTCACCACGTTGGCCAGGCTGGTTTCAAACCCTGGAGCTCTAGTGATCCACCTTCCTCGGCCTCCCATAGTGCTGGGATTACAGGTGTGAGCCACCATGCCCGGCCCATGCATGTATTATTAATGTTGAAGTAGATAATTTAACAAACATCAATGAAGTGTAAGATCTTTCACTCATAGGTGCAAAATATCATGCCAATTGCCCTCTATGAGCTGTCATAAGCCACAGCCTAGAGGTTCAAGTCCATTTCAATTTTCAAGCCAACCCACCTCATAAACAAGAACGCAAAGAAGACAGAAAAACCCACTACCCGCAAGCCGAAGCTGATGCTGTGACATGGCCCTGGCCTGTCACGGCGTGTTACAGCATCGCCCAGGCCTGTATCATGTTCCCTAGATTGCTGACTACCAACTAGTTACAGCTGACTCTAATCAGCCCAGGATTTGACCATCTCTGCATTGAACCTGGAATTGCTACTTTTAAAATGGAAACACTGCTTCTTACCTCTCCTCCCTAGACTCCATTTCACAGAGGAAAGCATCACAGGGAAAGAAAGCCGCTGTTTCTTCTTCCTTCTTTGCTTTTGTCTCTTTCTTTTCTCTCTCTCTTCTCTCTTTTACGTTCTTTCTCTTTTTTTGAGATAGGGTCTCACTCTCTCGCCCAGGCTGGAGTGCAGTGGCACAATCTCGGCTCACTGCAACCTCCGCCTCCCAGGTTCAAACAATTCTCCTGTCTCAGTCTCCCAAGTAGATGGGATGACAGACATGTGCCACCGTGCCTGACTGATTTTTGTAGTTTTAGTAGCGAGGGTTTCACTGTAGTGACCAGTCTTCTTTCCCTCCCTCCCCCAACTCTTCTTTCCTTCCTTTCTCTCTCCCTGCCTACTTTCCAACTTTTGGGGGTGTTGAATTTGTTGAGTCATGGTGAACAAGCAGAAACTCCAATGATACTGTTACTGAACAGAGAATTTTGCACAATGTTGCGGTGATTAATAATTCATTCATACAATCCTCAATCTCACAAAAGCCTGGAATGGATTTCCTGTTTGCTTATGGCAGGAAAGCTACTGTGGCCAGGCGCCAACTCCTCCCACTGTAGATAACACCAGCCTTCATAAGCAGCACGTAGCC
>NW_012105364.1:39605-42120 GCF_000951045.1 Mandrillus leucophaeus | reverse complement strand
CCTGCTCACTCAGAATCATTTCTGCACCAACCATGGCCACCTTTGTGGAGCTCAGTACCAAAGCCAAGATGCCCATTGTGGGCCTGGGCACTTGGAAGGTAAATATGCAAATCTTTGCACACCCTTCTTCCCTGGAGGGGCATTTGGGTGTTTTCTCTTTCTGCATTCAGCCAGGAAAGCCTGGAGGTCGGGCAGGGGTTGGGAGAGGTGAGATTCAGTCCTGGAGCTGGGATTCCGGTTGCTTTCGTTTCTCAGAGCTGATTCAGGCTGCAAAGCTCCAAGGCTGGCTTTCCCAGCAGTGCTGAGAGCTTCTCTAGCAAGTATCAAAGTTCAAGGAGCTGTTGGACCTAAAATTGTTTTCCAGGGCAGTTTCTCTCTCTGGCTCTAGGACACTTAATTGGGCTCAACATTTCCCCAGAGTCTTGGCTGTGGGTTTGTTGTGGGCCAGGCGGTTGTGGAGAGGATGCAAAGCCGGAAGTCCCTGGCATCCCTTTGCAGATCAGGGTGTGGGACTTGGGCTAGCAGAATCCGTATGACCTGGGAGCTTGTTAGAAATGCAGAACTGGCCGGGTGTGGTCGCTCATGCCTGTAATCCCAGCACTTTGGGAGACCCAGACAGGAGAATTGCTTGAGCCCAGGAGTTGGAGAGCAGTCTGGGCAGCATGGTAAGACCCCATTTCTACAAAAAATAAATAAATTAGCTGGGCATGGTGGAATGCACCTGTAGTCCAAGCCACTTGGGAGGCTGAGGTGGAGATTGAGTGTTGAGCCTGAGAGGTCAAGGCTGCAGTGAGCAGTGATTGTGCCACTGCTCTCCAGTTTCAGCAACAGAGTGAGATCCAAGAAGGAAAGAGAGAAAGAGAGAGAGAGAAAACGCAGAGTCTCAGGCTCCACCCCTGGCTACCTAATGGGCATGGGCACTTTAACAAGATCCCTAGGTGGTTCCTGTACACACTGAAATCTGCAAAGTCCTGGGGCTGCAAAGAGCCTGGGCTGGGAGTCATAAGCTCCACCCAGCTGCGATAATGTCAACTGGCAAAACGGCATAAGGCACATCCAGGACTCAGTGAGGCAGGTTCCTGAGCCTCTCTTAGGCTAAGTTTGAAGTTGTTCCATCACCACCTCACTCTGCCTTCTTTGCCATTTCCATCCATGATAGCACTACCCTAACTAGTGATCAGAAGCAGTCTTTGGAATTCCTCTTCTCTCCTGTGCCTTGTGGCTAATGTCCCTGCGGGGTCTTCTGCCTACGGCTCTTTCCTTCTGTGCACCCTGATGTTTCCCCTCTCTTGTGCCGAGCTGGAGGGTAGGACACTCTGTTCCCACACTGGGTCATTCTCAGGATACATTCTAGGTGTATCTGGACGAACAGATCAATTCCAGCTTGATTCATGCACAGCGTCTCTTGCTTGAATAGCAAGATTTGCCCAAAATCAGAGCTTCAATCCTATATAAATGGAACAAATAATCACTTCCAGAATTTCAGGGAATCTGCCCATCCTGGGTAAGTTCACCAGACAGTTTCACAATTTTGGAATTGAATGTAAGAATTACGAAAGGAACCTCTACAACACGTGGAGACGATAGACTAAAGGATTATGAACTTAGCGGTGGAGGTGAAGGATGGTGTAGTGTAGCGGTTGGGGACACAGGGGTGTTTCTGGATGCCTGGCAGCAGCCGGTTTCTTGTCCAAGTGGTAGGGCAGCTGTGCATCTCTGTTTTGTGTTCATTTCAATGTTTGTTATCTCACAGTAGAAGAGGTTTAAAAGACTATTCCGTGAGAGATCAAGTTTTAAGTGCTTTTTGCCCCCATCATGGCTTGGTTAGGTTAGAACAAATATGTGATAATTCTATTGCTTTTGTTTTCTTTCTTTCCTTCCCTTCTTTCTCTCCCTCTCTCTCATTCTCCTTCCCTCCCTCTTTCTTCTTATAGGAATGGAAAACAAACTCTATTCCTATAAGGTTTTCTATTTCTCCTTTTTTTCTGAAAGGATCCTTATATAATGAACGGCCTCTACTGAGCCTTACTGTGTGTCAGGTGATGTGCTTAACTTAACATTCATTGCAGCGTGTCATCACCACAAAGGCCTCATGAGGCTGGTGCTATTTTTTTTTCCATTTTGCAGACAAGGTTGAGAGAGATTGAGTCACCTGCTTAGGCCCACACAGCCAGTAAGTACTGGAATCTGGATTGATGCTGTAATGACCATTATCCAGATCCTTATCACCGTGTGGGGATATTGTCTGAAAATCCCTCTGGGTTATTTAGAGTCAAGCTTTCATCTGGGTCTTCAGAAAGTTGCAGTGGAGACATCTGCACTTCCCGACACACGTGAAGACATTTCAGGACTAACCTGGATGAAAGGGGAACTGACTTTAACTAGGACAGGACATAAGGACATAATCATAAAATTAATTCACTTTCCTCCTTTTCTTTTGAAAACTTTTCTAAAGTGTGTATCCTCCCAGATATCCCCTGGCCAAGGAGACCCCAGTGAGGCCTTGGTTTGGAGA
>NW_012105364.1:35298-37830 GCF_000951045.1 Mandrillus leucophaeus | reverse complement strand
CTGTCAGCACTGTGGTCTCCCTGTCAGCACTGTGGCCTCCCTGTCAGCACTGTGGTCTCCCTGTCAGCACTGTGGTCTCCCTGTCAGCACTGTGGACATGTGACTATGTCCCTGAGGCTGTCAGCCAGAGGGCATTTTGGAAACAGTAGGAGCATTTTTCTATTGTCACATATGATTTTCTTCATTAAGTCTATGGAAAGGTGAGGTACACAATGTTATAAAAAAGAAGAGGATGTTGGGTGTGAGGGGGTTGAGAATCACTGGATTTACATTATACACAACTTGCTGAGAAAACACTAGTTCTAGGTACGTGGATATTGCATATATCTGGGGGGACAAATAGACCCCACTGTGTAGCAGCCAAGTGTGGATAAAGCCCTTACAAAGTTATCACCTGGGGCCTGACAGGCTTCATAAGGGACCTGTCAGATAGGTCAGATAAAGGACCATCTTTTCCCGAAGGCCTAGGAATGCTTGACATTTAAAAGTTACACACAAGTCCTGCTCTCAGAGAGCCCACAGCTGAGGATGAGACTGAGACAGGTAAACACATTTCAAATCTGTGACCACATTTACTTAAATGATCTGAGAGACATATAGAGTACTAGGAGAGTTGAAAAAGTAAATTGCTTTTAACACTTAAGACATGTCATTGACGTGCTGAGCCCTGGTGATCTTCCACACTGAGTCGTGGATCTTAATCAGCTTTGTTATAAATGGCCTGTGGCAGGTTAGATCAGGGTGCAAATCAAAAGGCAGGGACAATGGATATAACGTGGCCCTTCCTTCTCCAAATATTAACAGCTCATTGCTACACTCTTGCAGTTGTGGACCACTTTCTTTGAGAGACCACTTGTGAGGAAAGCCTTTGAGAAGACCCTCAAGGACCTGAAGCTGAGCTATCTGGACCTCTATCTTATTCACTGGCCACAGGGATTCAAGGTTTGAGCGACTCCCTTTCTCAGCCTCTAGTTTCTGAGCAGCTGCTGGAAAATGGTAGCTGCACCAGGGCTAGGGGTGGTGTGGACTGGAGCAGGAGACCTTGCACTTCATAATTGGGAATGTCAGGTGGTCAGGAAGAGACCTTGGAGCAGAAAGACGCTGGCGTGGAAGGGAGGCTGAGGCCATGAGTGCTGCTGAGGTGGCCACATGCCTGCGTTTTCTTGCAGTTATGTCTGAGAGAAGCCATGATTTCTGGCAGCCCAGACAAGTTGCAACTGCCCTATCACCTTTGTCTTGATTTTGCTCCCCAGAGTTGCCCTCCCAGGAAATCCCTTGGATTAGACATGCATAACTATATTCCAGGGCCTAATTATCTTATTAAACAAAGCACACCCCGGGAGTGGCATCTTGGAGAAAAGCCCAAGTGCGGTGATGCTGGAAGGAAGCCAGTAGTCATCGCGCCTCCCATTGCCTGGGGCTCTGCTCTAGCTGCTCCTGAGGGGTAGGAGAGACAAATTTCCAGCTCTCTCCCCTCCTGACCAGCGGGAGTGCTGATGGCCTGCCATCCCTCATTCCATGTCTCTTCTAGAGGCTGCAAGGATAGAAGCTGGCCAATATCTTCCCCAGAAAACCACACCCTGGAGATCTAATCCTTATCCAGTGATACTGAAAGGAAAGTTTGCCCTTGGGTGTACACAGGATCTAGGTGTATGAGGTTAATGTCCATGGTGATAAAGGTGGCTTCTGGAATGTACTAACAGCAGATCTGAACGTCAATCTAGTGGTTTCTAAAATATATGGATTAATATGCCATAGTAGATATAGAGATTTTATTTAAACTCACATTCTTGTAGTATGTACTGCAGAGCCTGAAAAACTGGTGTGCACATGTGGTATTTAGCAAGAGTCAGGACCCTGAAACCTTGTTTAACAGAACCAAGTGTCCTGATAAAGATTCCAGTAAACTTTTCATTCTGTATTTACAGTCTGGGGATGACTTTTACCCCAAAGATGATAAAGGTAATGCCATCGGTGGAAAAGCAACGTTCTTGGATGCCTGGGAGGTAGGTTCCAGCTTCCTCTACGTGTGCTGGGAGAGAAATTCTCAGTTATCCATGAGACTTCCCATTGACATGAAAGACGCCGTGTGCCTGATCCTTTCTAATTTCATCATTGTGATTCTCTAGCTCTTCTAATATGTTCCTCATCACCTTTGGCTTTTGGGTGCATCTGATACTATTTAGATTTCAAGTCTAGAACTGAGTCTTCAAATAAGACTGAAAATACAACGTACCCCACTTTGGGGAATATACACGCTGTTCTCAAACCAGGGCGAGCCATTTGGAACAGGAGGTTTGGGCCTGAGTTTGCTCATAACAGCTGAGTAACCTAGGGTCAGTTTTGTAACTTTTTTAGGGCTCAGTTTACTCTTCTTAAAAAAGAAGTCTTATAACACATACTACTAATATATATTTTTGAGGGTGCGATAAAGATTAAGATGGTTTACATGTCAGAAACATTAGTCATAGTGGCCATTTAATCATCTAAACCTATAAGGCAGGGTTAACATCCACCTTTATAAATAATGAC
>NW_012105364.1:26487-33988 GCF_000951045.1 Mandrillus leucophaeus | reverse complement strand
CTTCCTTCTCCAAATATTAACAGCTCATTGCTACACTCTTGCAGTTGTGGACCACTTTCTTTGAGAGACCACTTGTGAGGAAAGCCTTTGAGAAGACCCTCAAGGACCTGAAGCTGAGCTATCTGGACCTCTATCTTATTCACTGGCCACAGGGATTCAAGGTTTGAGCGACTCCCTTTCTCAGCCTCTAGTTTCTGAGCAGCTGCTGGAAAATGGTAGCTGCACCAGGGCTAGGGGTGGTGTGGACTGGAGCAGGAGACCTTGCACTTCATAATTGGGAATGTCAGGTGGTCAGGAAGAGACCTTGGAGCAGAAAGACGCTGGCGTGGAAGGGAGGCTGAGGCCATGAGTGCTGCTGAGGTGGCCACATGCCTGCGTTTTCTTGCAGTTATGTCTGAGAGAAGCCATGATTTCTGGCAGCCCAGACAAGTTGCAACTGCCCTATCACCTTTGTCTTGATTTTGCTCCCCAGAGTTGCCCTCCCAGGAAATCCCTTGGATTAGACATGCATAACTATATTCCAGGGCCTAATTATCTTATTAAGCAAAGCACACCCCGGGAGTGGCATCTTGGAGAAAAGCCCAAGTGCGGTGATGCTGGAAGGAAGCCAGTAGTCATCGCGCCTCCCATTGCCTGGGGCTCTGCTCTAGCTGCTCCTGAGGGGTAGGAGAGACAAATTTCCAGCTCTCTCCCCTCCTGACCAGCGGGAGTGCTGATGGCCTGCCATCCCTCATTCCATGTCTCTTCTAGAGGCTGCAAGGATAGAAGCTGGCCAATATCTTCCCCAGAAAACCACACCCTGGAGATCTAATCCTTATCCAGTGATACTGAAAGGAAAGTTTGCCCTTGGGTGTACACAGGATCTAGGTGTATGAGGTTAATGTCCATGGTGATAAAGGTGGCTTCTGGAATGTACTAACAGCAGATCTGAACGTCAATCTAGTGGTTTCTAAAATATATGGATTAATATGCCATAGTAGATATAGAGATTTTATTTAAACTCACATTCTTGTAGTATGTACTGCAGAGCCTGAAAAACTGGTGTGCACATGTGGTATTTAGCAAGAGTCAGGACCCTGAAACCTTGTTTAACAGAACCAAGTGTCCTGATAAAGATTCCAGTAAACTTTTCATTCTGTATTTACAGTCTGGGGATGACTTTTACCCCAAAGATGATAAAGGTAATGCCATCGGTGGAAAAGCAACGTTCTTGGATGCCTGGGAGGTAGGTTCCAGCTTCCTCTACGTGTGCTGGGAGAGAAATTCTCAGTTATCCATGAGACTTCCCATTGACATGAAAGACGCCGTGTGCCTGATCCTTTCTAATTTCATCATTGTGATTCTCTAGCTCTTCTAATATGTTCCTCATCACCTTTGGCTTTTGGGTGCATCTGATACTATTTAGATTTCAAGTCTAGAACTGAGTCTTCAAATAAGACTGAAAATACAACGTACCCCACTTTGGGGAATATACACGCTGTTCTCAAACCAGGGCGAGCCATTTGGAACAGGAGGTTTGGGCCTGAGTTTGCTCATAACAGCTGAGTAACCTAGGGTCAGTTTTGTAACTTTTTTAGGGCTCAGTTTACTCTTCTTAAAAAAGAAGTCTTATAACACATACTACTAATATATATTTTTGAGGGTGCGATAAAGATTAAGATGGTTTACATGTCAGAAACATTAGTCATAGTGGCCATTTAATCATCTAAACCTATAAGGCAGGGTTAACATCCACCTTTATAAATAATGACCTTTGAAGCCTAGATTGATTGGTGACTTGCACAGGTCATGTCACAATGTGTGTGGCAGAGCTGGGATTGGACCCAGACTCATCTGAATCACAAGTCCAACCACCAAAGCCATCAGCATGGTGCTTGGCAGGCAGTGAACACACTTCCAGAAATCAGGGAGCCTGAGTGCCCTGCTTCCCAGATCAAATCAGGACCTGTTTCACATCATTCACATTCAAAGTGAATTAGGGATCAGTGTTTTCTCTGATCATTTTTTATTATACCATTCTATCCTTTTGCAAATGCTAGTAGAGAACGAAGTGGAGGAATGAGTTATAAATGATCAGTGGTATATGACTCAAGAGTTAATGGTGTCATAGTGGCAGCTGTCTGTGTAGGGATGCATGTAGTTGCGAGTTTGTATTGTGTTTTACAAGGGAAAATATATTAAGCCTCACCTTTCTGAAATGCTTAGAATTGACATGATTCAATTAAATGTAGCTTTTTCTGTGTATTGTTGGTTCAAAAACATTAATCCACAAAACACAGCATTCTTTTTTAAAGACAGAATCTTACTTTGTCGCCCAGGCTGGAGTGCAGTGGCTTTATCTTGGCTCATTGCAACATCCCTCTCTCGAGTTAAAGCCATTCTCCTGCCTTAGCCTCCTGAGTAGCTGGTACTACACGTGCGTACCACCACACTCGGCTAACTTTTATATTTTTAGTAGAGATAGGGTTTCACCATTTTAGCCAGACTGGTCTCGAACTCCTGACCTCAGGGGATCCACCCATCATGGCTTCCCAAAGTGCTCGGATTACAGGTGTGAGCCACCGCACCTGGCAGTTTGCGTTACATTTGATCAGTTTTTTTGCCTTAGCTCCTATGATGATATTAAGTATGGCAAGTATGTAAGTGTAGCCTGCTTCTCACAGTGCTATGTTTTCTGAATGAATACGAGAATGACTGTTAAATAAAACATTTGAAAGGCATGGAAAGATATCGGTGATCAAGGTCAGAGGCTCTGATTTGAAACGAGCAGGCTTGAATATGAAAGCGCTGGATGTTTCTGTAGACCCACAGCCAGTTCAGTAGAAACCTCATTGACCACGCTGAAGCAGACGGGAGGAAAAAGTATAAAGATGTCAAGTTCGAAGACAGGCAGACTAACCTGACCGATGATGTACAATAGCTTTTAAATTATCTAATTGCTCAATCGGAAGTTTTGGGGAAACTTATGATTTCATAGCTTTTAAACTCTACTACCCAATTGAGTAACTTTGTCTACGCTAGTGGTTCTCAATGTCGGCTGAGCATTAGAATCACCTGAGGAGTTTACAAATCCCAATGTCTAGACTACAACTCAGATAAAATCTGTAAGAAACTCTAGGGGGTGAAATCCAGCCACCGATATTACTTTTTTTTTTTTTTTTTTTTTAAATTTAGAGAGTCTTGTTCTGTTACCCAGGCTGCGGTACAATGGCAAGATAATAGCTCAGTGCAGCCTCGGACTCCTGGGCTCAAGCAATCCCCCCAAGTGGGATCAGAGGAACATGCCACCACATCCAGCTAATTAAAAAAATTTTTTCTGGTAGAGACAGAGTCTTGCTATGTTGCCCAGGATGGTCTCGAACACCTGGCCTCAAGCAATCCTCGTGTCTCAGCCTCTGATAATGTGTATCAGAAAGATACGTATTATTAGTATGTATTATTATTATGTATTATGAGACTTTTTTTAAGAAGAGAATACTAAGGCCTACAAGAGTTAAAAACTTACCCTAGGTTGCTGAAACCCAGGTCCAAACCCCCTGTTCCAATCCTATCCCAAAGTGCTGAGATTACAGTCATGAGCCACTGCATCCACCGGTAGTTTTTAAACTTCCCTGGTGATTCCAAGTTGCAGCCAAAGTTGAGAAGGGCTGGATAAAGAGTTCCTGAACAAGTCATGTTCACCCCTGCCTCTGAGCTTTGCTATTGCCTTCCTGTCTCATATGCTCATGTTTTTCCCCTCTTTTCTCTCTCTCTCTCTCTGTTCTTTTTTGTTTGTTTGTTTGTTTTTTGTTTTTAGGCTCACTTTAAACTCTACCTGAAGGTCTGCCCTGACAGCTGCAGGCTGCGTGAATCTCTTCCTTCTCTGCCCTTTCTGACTCTGTCTATGCCACGGTCATGTTATCTGAGGCAACCTCAGTGTCATGGTTGATGATTCCACAGAAGGGAACCCTAGCACTTTAACTGGACTATAAGAATCCCAGAAGAAGGAAGGATATTATACACTTTTACATCCTAACAACTTCTGGAACATGTAATAGATGGCTAATGAATACATGTTGCATTGGAGGCTGCTGCTAACATATATGATATCTTTGGGCAAGTTTGGAAAATGCCCAATATAGGCTAAAAGTTATACAAAGATTCCCTTCCTTGGGGGTAGTTTCTGTACCAGGACGCATGGCTGGATATGCAGACGGTGGGTCAGGTTTCAGCCCCACACAACCCCTTGCCCAGGTGCCCCTGCCAGGGCATAATCTATATACAAGACCTTCCTGCAAACCCAAGCACGGTTGGTGTGGGAGAAAGTGACTCAGGACCCACAAGTGAGGCTTCTCCACATTCTGCAGCCTCTTCCTGACTAACACAGCTTGCCCAGGTTTGTGTGTACAATGCGCACACAGCAGTAGCTACCCGCTGTCATTTGGATTCATTAAAAATAAAATCATCTCATAAGCTTGCAAATGTTCATTTTATATTTATTTTTTTATTTTTTGCATTACAAAACTTTCATATTTCCCCTATGTACAGAAGTATAATTTTGAGTGTGTTTCTTTATGTGTAAGGTGAGAGTGGCAAGAATATAAATCTTTACCTGTTACTCCTAGTTTTCCTTGGGCTGGGGAGGGGCAGTAGGACTGGAACATTCACTGATGGGCACGCAGGTCCTGGACTAAAATTTCCTGTTAATGCTTCAGCTAACCCTGTTGTGCTGGATCCTTTAGCAATTTCTGCCCCAGGGAGGATTAAGGCAAGCCAGGGTCCCTGTAGTCCCTCTGGGGCTGCCCAAAAGCTTTTCCTTTCTATGACAGGCCATGGAGGAGCTGGTGGATGAGGGGCTGGTGAAAGCCCTTGGGATCTCCAATTTCAACCACTTCCAGATTGAGAAGCTCTTGAACAAACCTGGACTGAAATATAAACCAGTGACTAACCAGGTAAATAAAGGTCTTAGTATAAGGGTAAATAAAGGTCTTGCCCTATTACTTCTTAAACATTGGGAGGAACGTTCAATGCTATGCCCTGAGTCTCACCTCAGGGGTCAGTGATCAGGACACTTGCGGGAGGTGTGAGGATGATCTCATGGGTGTGTTAACAAGAATCTCAGTGGGTAGGTGTTTGGCCTTTGCTTGGTGGTCTTTGGGTGTCTGTGTAGAACTCCCTATAAATAACTCAAAAAGCCAGCCAGCTTTCCCCGTGATGAGGATTGTTTGCTGTTACAGGTTGAGTGTCACCCATACCTCACGCAGGAGAAACTGATCCAGTACTGCCACTCCAAGGGCATCACCGTTACGGCCTACAGCCCCCTGGGCTCTCCGGATAGACCTTGGTGAGGCTTCCAAGCAGTGGATCCTTCTCTTGATAATCTTAAAAACATTATTTTATGTTTGGTAAATATTGGTATGAGACCATAAGTCACTCTAAAGAAAACATGTGTAAGGTAATGCGTTTAGTACAACCAAATGGGATGACTGTGGGAACAAATGGGAATTGAAAAGCAACAACAACAGAAACAACAAAAACATGGATGACGTGTTTGACCCTCTGGGAATATTTCCAGTTCAGCCACCCAAGGATGAACCAGTCTTTGCAAAATACTGAGGCTTCAGAGCCCGGGGGAAGGACCCAAGCTTCCAGGTCCTCCTACCTGTCTCCCAGATGGAGAGGCTCTGAGGCTCTGATGATCAGTGTTGAGACCCTCATTGGAGTGGTGTCTATCTGTACATGGTAGCCATGGTGATTGTTCACATCAGCATCTTTCTGCCTCTAGGGCCAAGCCAGAGGACCCTTCCCTGCTGGAGGATCCCAAGATTAAGGAGATTGCTGCAAAGCACAAGAAAACCACAGCCCAGGTGCCATATTTTTATTTTTCTTGTTATCCAACAACTATTTCTTCCAGTCTCATGTTTCATTTCTTGTGTTGTCCTCAACTAACTCCTTAAAGGGGAAGAACACAGGAGCTGAAGCCCTCTAAAGTGTTTGCTTCGAAGTCTGTTGGAACCTCCAGGAAACACAAGAGCTGTCACTGAAACAAAGATAGCTTCTGCCTCACAGCTTCCTGTTAAGCCCTACTGCCAAGTCGTAAAGCATGGCTTTGGAGTCTAGGGATATAGGTGCAGATGCCAACTCTACCTCTGATCAGCCTTATGACCCAAACTGCTATCCTTATTCTTAAAAAATGAAGATCACAGAATTGTCCCTAACGTGAAGGGAGAGAATGAGGCGGGGGGCCGGCACAAGTCTAAGAGCTGCGAAGGGCTGAGTCAGTATCAGCGATTGTACCTGAAGCCACAGTGAGCTGCAGAGATGTTTTATTCTTCCTTTCCATAAAAGGAAGGGTCCTTGTAGCTGAGTGGAAACATGATGTCCCCTTTCCGCACAGGTTCTGATCCGTTTCCATATCCAGAGGAATGTGATTGTGATCCCCAAGTCTGTGACACCGGCACGCATTGTTGAGAACATTCAGGTAAGATCCCGGCTGGTCGGCCCTGGTACTTCTCCGTGGGATGGGGCAGAGGCAGACCCTCTCACCAGGATTCTCACCTCATTCCTGCACTGTCTTTGGCCCCCTCCGTTCCCACCACCCTAACATTTTCCAGTCTAGGGTGCTAGGCTCAATATACCTGAGATGAATGACCCATGGGCTTAAGACATGCTGGGGACAGTGCCTGCGGAAACCCTGTCAGGTGTGAGCACAGCTGTGCCTCACACCACTGAGAAGACTCTCAGTTGCCCCTGAGCAGCTAAGCCCTGGGCCACCACATGAGCAGACTGTCCTGGCCTCCCTGCTCGTCTTCCGGCAGCAGAGGAGGTGTGAACTGTCCTTGGAGAACTGTCTTCTAGAAGGGCGCATCATGGAGCACAGGGCCTGTGCACACCTGGGGCTTAGTGCCTGTGAGCCTGGTCTCCCTCCCCTAGAACACTGAGCACTACAAATACTGCGGTCTTTGTGTACGACTTAATTTAGAGAAAAATTTATACCCCATGGATATAATGGGAAAAACACCTGTGACCAGTTTGTGTGGCTAGAACTCCCTGCTAGAATGAGCGGCAGTCTCCAGTCCCAGCAGTAACGGCCTTACTGATGATGTACTGGAACTCCTATCTTTCCAGGTCTTTGACTTTAAATTGAGTGATGAGGAGATGGCAACCATCCTCAGCTTCAACAGAAACTGGAGGGCCTGTAACGTGTTGCAGTAAGTGGCATGGATTTAACTAGGAGCATTGCCAGGAGTTTTTCTAAACTGGTAGAGGGTTAGTTGGAAAAATTAGAAGGCTTCTGGGACTGCTTGTGTCTTCAAATACAATTTTGGGGCAGTTCTGAAACTAAAATTGGGGTACCTGGGAATCACTGCGAGGGGCATATCTCTAATTGCTGCTCATTGTCTGAACTTCTGGATGTAGAGCTAGAATTGTAACAGAAGGTGTGTTGTCAATAGGCAGGAGGCGAGCATTCATTTATTCCTGCATTCAATAAATATCTAGTGGTCCTCTATGTGCCAGGCAT
>NW_012105364.1:19599-26437 GCF_000951045.1 Mandrillus leucophaeus | reverse complement strand
ATCAGTGTTGAGACCCTCATTGGAGTGGTGTCTATCTGTACATGGTAGCCATGGTGATTGTTCACATCAGCATCTTTCTGCCTCTAGGGCCAAGCCAGAGGACCCTTCCCTGCTGGAGGATCCCAAGATTAAGGAGATTGCTGCAAAGCACAAGAAAACCACAGCCCAGGTGCCATATTTTTATTTTTCTTGTTATCCAACAACTATTTCTTCCAGTCTCATGTTTCATTTCTTGTGTTGTCCTCAACTAACTCCTTAAAGGGGAAGAACACAGGAGCTGAAGCCCTCTAAAGTGTTTGCTTCGAAGTCTGTTGGAACCTCCAGGAAACACAAGAGCTGTCACTGAAACAAAGATAGCTTCTGCCTCACAGCTTCCTGTTAAGCCCTACTGCCAAGTCGTAAAGCATGGCTTTGGAGTCTAGGGATATAGGTGCAGATGCCAACTCTACCTCTGATCAGCCTTATGACCCAAACTGCTATCCTTATTCTTAAAAAATGAAGATCACAGAATTGTCCCTAACGTGAAGGGAGAGAATGAGGCGGGGGGCCGGCACAAGTCTAAGAGCTGCGAAGGGCTGAGTCAGTATCAGCGATTGTACCTGAAGCCACAGTGAGCTGCAGAGATGTTTTATTCTTCCTTTCCATAAAAGGAAGGGTCCTTGTAGCTGAGTGGAAACATGATGTCCCCTTTCCGCACAGGTTCTGATCCGTTTCCATATCCAGAGGAATGTGATTGTGATCCCCAAGTCTGTGACACCGGCACGCATTGTTGAGAACATTCAGGTAAGATCCCGGCTGGTCGGCCCTGGTACTTCTCCGTGGGATGGGGCAGAGGCAGACCCTCTCACCAGGATTCTCACCTCATTCCTGCACTGTCTTTGGCCCCCTCCGTTCCCACCACCCTAACATTTTCCAGTCTAGGGTGCTAGGCTCAATATACCTGAGATGAATGACCCATGGGCTTAAGACATGCTGGGGACAGTGCCTGCGGAAACCCTGTCAGGTGTGAGCACAGCTGTGCCTCACACCACTGAGAAGACTCTCAGTTGCCCCTGAGCAGCTAAGCCCTGGGCCACCACATGAGCAGACTGTCCTGGCCTCCCTGCTCGTCTTCCGGCAGCAGAGGAGGTGTGAACTGTCCTTGGAGAACTGTCTTCTAGAAGGGCGCATCATGGAGCACAGGGCCTGTGCACACCTGGGGCTTAGTGCCTGTGAGCCTGGTCTCCCTCCCCTAGAACACTGAGCACTACAAATACTGCGGTCTTTGTGTACGACTTAATTTAGAGAAAAATTTATACCCCATGGATATAATGGGAAAAACACCTGTGACCAGTTTGTGTGGCTAGAACTCCCTGCTAGAATGAGCGGCAGTCTCCAGTCCCAGCAGTAACGGCCTTACTGATGATGTACTGGAACTCCTATCTTTCCAGGTCTTTGACTTTAAATTGAGTGATGAGGAGATGGCAACCATCCTCAGCTTCAACAGAAACTGGAGGGCCTGTAACGTGTTGCAGTAAGTGGCATGGATTTAACTAGGAGCATTGCCAGGAGTTTTTCTAAACTGGTAGAGGGTTAGTTGGAAAAATTAGAAGGCTTCTGGGACTGCTTGTGTCTTCAAATACAATTTTGGGGCAGTTCTGAAACTAAAATTGGGGTACCTGGGAATCACTGCGAGGGGCATATCTCTAATTGCTGCTCATTGTCTGAACTTCTGGATGTAGAGCTAGAATTGTAACAGAAGGTGTGTTGTCAATAGGCAGGAGGCGAGCATTCATTTATTCCTGCATTCAATAAATATCTAGTGGTCCTCTATGTGCCAGGCATTTTCTAGATGCTTGGGTTATCATACTATACAAAGCTACTGTCTCCACGTGCTTAGGGAGGGAGGGAAGAAGACAGAACAGAAATAAATCAAATAAAAATATATGTGTCAGTAACAAATGCTAGACAAAAAAATAAAGTAGGGCAAAGTGGATAGTAGTGGTGGGTGGTAGTGGGACGGATCCTTTATATGGAGTGGGTCAAGGGAGGCTTTGCTGTGAGGGATATGCCATATGCATATTTGGGGGAAGAGCATTCTTGGCATTGAAAACAGCAGGTGCCAAGGCCCTGAGGTGGGATTGTGTTTAGAGCATTCAGGGAAGAAGGCCGGGAAGGCTGGATTAAATAATCTCCAAATTCCTCTCAAAGGTGGTGGTGGTAACTTTACTTTAAATCTCAGATAAGTGGTTGAAAGAAAGTTTTCACTCTGGCTAGGTGGGAATCCTAAATCATCTCTTTACAATCAATACTTTCTGATTAATGTATCTAATTAAATATATCAAAGAGATTTCTCTGGCATTTATTACTGTGAGGTCTGCAATTGAATGCCAATTTGAATTTCTTCCAATGTTTCTATAGCCAATATGATTTTTCAGCCTTTAAAAATGGTTTCAGTATCTCAAGCGTAGCTTTCATGTCATGATATTCCATATCTATCCTGCCCACCCTTAGTATCACAGAAGCCTTTCCTCATCTTATAATGGCTTATTTTTATCAGTGCTTAACAAAGTAGCAGCTGCTTAGTGTACAAAGGAAGGGTGAACATAAAATGGGACTCTCCCCCAAACTGAACCGCTGACCTTCCAATGAACATCATTTCCAGTGGAGGCAATGGGTTGGTGGCTCAGGAGTAAGTCCACCTGGCCTCAGATCCAACTCTAACACTGGTTTCTTAGCTGTGTGACATTGGGTAAATTTCCTACTTTTACCAAGTTGGCTTCTTTACCTATAAAGTAGGATGATAATACTAATCGCAGCAAACATCCATTGAACCTTAGCTGAGAATGTGCCAGGGTCCTGAGCCCTTTGCCGGTGCTATTATCTCATTTAATACTCATAATTATCCACAAGCTGTCAATTCTGCTGTTGTTTCCTAGCTCATGATGTTGTGACAGTGGATTGGGACAAGACTTGTCAGTTGCCTCACCTGACACCAGGCTTACCATGAGTTGTCATTCCGAGTTGTTTCCTGTGCCCTGGTCACTGTCTGTCCTCTTTCCTAGCAAAGCCCTCATATCAGTTTGAGGGAAGGTCAAGGTGTGAGCACCCTTCTTGTGTTCTTTCATGGAGGAGGCTGAGAAAGCACAGATACCATAGAGTCCACCAGAGAAGAATACCTTCTCAACCAGAGCTGTTGCTTTCATGGAACAGAGTTTCTCTCTCTTTTTGTTTCTGCAGATCCTCTCATTTGGAGGACTACCCCTTCCATGCAGAATATTGAGGTTGAATCTCCTGGTGACATTACACAGGGGATTCTTTTTCTTCACTGAAGTGTGACTATCTCCACTCACGTCCTATTTTAGCCAAGCTTATCTGAGATCACAGTGAACTTCGTCCTGCTGTAGACCAGAATCGAGGTGCTGTTTTAGACATGTATTTCTGTAAGTGCAACTAGGATCAGAATATCACAGGAAAACATGGCTTGAATAAGCAGATGGCAATTTTTTCCTCTTCTCTGATCTGAGCAAATGTTTGTTAAGCACAAGAAATTCTGCCAACACTAAGGATGTAAAGATCAATAATAAAAAATAATGATGGTAACCAAGATGGATTGAGAGTGGACTATGTTCCCACACAACGTGAAGTGTTTTCCTGTGGGGGAAGTCACTGAATCCTTAAAATAACCCCTCTGAGGTAGGTACTCTTAACATCTTAGGAGAGAGAGAGGAGGAAGTTGTTAAGGCCACCCAGGTAATAAGTGACTGAACCAAGTTTGAAAGGCAGGCAGGCTCTGGGAGAGCTCACAGAGATCGATGGTCATCCTCTTCCTCCTGAGTCTTTTCCTGCCACCTTTCCTCCTTGCCTGTCTCCACTCATTCCCTGTCTTGCTCTCCCACCTTGTCTTCAATACACCATCATGCCAAAGAGTCAATGGCACAGCCTGCAAACTCCACAAAGATGCTACTGCTCACCGAGAGAGATGTGGCATTTCCTTGGGAAGTAGGGTGGAAATACAATAAAGATGCTTACTGTTGCCATTAATCTGGAACATTTCTGTTTGTCCTATAATAATCGCTTCTTATGAAACATTCCAACCATATAGAAATGTACAGAAAATGAGGTAATGAGCCTCTGGTCATCGACATTATAATGTTAACAGGTGTTAGATGGGTGTAGTGGTGTGCACCTTAGTCCCAGCTACTAGAGAGGCTGAAGTAGGAGGGTCGCTTGAACCCATGAGGTGGAGTTTGCAGTGAGCTAGACTTGCACCACTGCACTCCAGCCTGGGTGACAGAGAGAGACTCTGTCTCAAAACAAAAAACAAAAAACAAATGCTAACATTTTGCCATATTGTCTCCAAACCTTTAAAAAAAATTAAAGAAATTAGGGGTTACCAATATAGTCAAGGACCACTTTGTGCACATTCCCCTGACTACCTCTCCAGAGGCAAATGCCTATCCCAAATTGATGAGTCCCCTCACCCTCTTACTGGGGCTGAGAGGTACACCTACATTCCCAGGCTTCCTTGCTATGTTATAACTTCCCCTGGGTTTGCTCAGTGAGAGGTACTGTTAGGAGCTTGAAGGGCTGGAGAAGGGAAGAGCCAGGCATTTCTCTCTCCCTCTCTCCCTGTCTCTTGACCTTGAGTGGCATCTCCGTAGAAGGTACAATCCTCTGTGGGCCCAGCTTTTTCCAGGCAGACTCCACCTTGATTCTATCTCCTACCAGACAAAGCTTCTGGGTTGAGGGAGCAGCACCCTTTCTTTGTCTTTCTTCCTTAGGTGCGAGGATCTCTTCCTGCTGCTGCTAAACCGAGTTCCCTCATCTTCTCCTTTCGATAGCCCAGCTATTCCATCACGTATAAACAATCACCTATTATAACCAATTATTTGAATCAAACATCCAATGTGTAAAAATCTTAGCACAGTTTCTTTTCTCCTGGCCAGACCTTTGCCTGCTACACTTCCCATCTATGTTTTTGTATTTTTAGAAAATATGTTCACATGCATACCCAATGTCATAGACTGGGTGCTTTTTAAACGAATATAAAATGTATACAATTGATACACAGGAAGCAATTTCAATGCAGAGTGCAGTGATATCTCCTTAGTGCGCATTTGGTGAAAATTTTCTTCTTCATGTGACTGTGATTATAACTTGCTTGATAAAAGGCTTAGGTTATAGGAGAAAATGATTGGGTTTCTTTTATGTGGCTTTTTGTTTGTTTGTTTCACTTGAATTTAACCAAACAGAGGTAAATTTGAAAAGCTAATGTGAAGAAATGCTGTGTTGTAAAAAGCACCTCTTAGTTATTCTGTAGAATAACTTTGTCTTTGTCTTTGTAGAGAAGGAGTCTTGCTCTGTTGCCCAGGCTGGAGTGGAGTGCAGTGGCATGATTATAGCTCACTGCAATCTTCAATTCCTGGGCTCAAATGATTCTCCTGCCTCAGCACCATGAGTAGCTCGGAGTACAGGCACATGCCACGACCTCCTGCTAATTAATTTTTGTAGAGACATCATCTTGTGATGTTGCTATATTGCCCAGGCTGGTCTTGAACTCCTGGCCTCAAGTGATCCTCCCGCCTCTGTCTTCCAGAGTGATAGGATCACAGGCAAGTGCCACCTCATCAGCCAGTGATCTGATTATATTTTCAGTATTTATATCTCGAGTAATGAGAACCTTGCAGGTCTCATGGTCCTCAATGTCACAACTGTAACAAATACAAGGCATCCATCCTAAAATTTGTTCACTATTTTGTCCCAGTTGGTCGGAAATAAAGCCACCATCCTCAACAACTAAACCAAAGCTGCCATTACGGGGAGAGAATCTAAGGTATACACTACAGATGTGTGTTAAATAACTCTTATGATAATGTAGGGAATTTGCCTTATGAAGAGAAAGGAAGGGGAGTAACCACAGAGAGGAAGATGGTAAGTAAGTTCAGTGTGGAAAAGGAAGGGAGCTTGTCGTGGGAAGTAGGGAGGCAATGAGTCAGGCTCTTATGTTTCAAGTATTCTCTCCACTCATTGTCTAAGAGAGGGCTAGAAAGATGGGTAGCATCTACCATGGAGATTGTGGAATCACTGTGACTGTCCTGCCGGGCCCAGGTAGTCCAGAGGGCTAGACTTCCCCTGTTGTATTGAAGTAAGATCGGGCAAATGCTGGACAGATGATGCCAAACTATAACTGGGACCTAAAGGGATTTGGATCGCCCAGTCAGACCCCTTAATGCCTGACTTTCCAGGGCTGCTCCAGTCATTTCAACAACCTTGCAACAACTCTGCATTTTACATGATTAAAAATTTGGACCCAGCTGGGACTGGTGGTTCACACCTGTAATCCCAGTAGTTTGGGAGGTTGAGGCAGGAGGATCACTTGAGGCCAGGAATTTGAGACTAGCCTGGGCAACATAATGAGACTGTTGCTATATGAAATATTATTAAACAAAGTTTGGACCCTACTTATTGGAGTATTGTGATTTTAACTGTACATTATAGTTAAAAATGTACAAACCAAAGAGGCTTCTGTAGAAAATAGTTTTCACTAAAATTTGAAAGAACCCTGAGGAGTGAAGATTGTTGGAAATAAGTGTTTTTTTGTTTTTTGTGTTTTTTGCTTTAATGAGCGTGCATGACTACAGCAATGTAAACTCTGAACAGACAATTATGCAAAAATATGCCAGCGGTGGTGAATCACGCCTGTAATCCCAGCACTGTGGGAGGTTGAAGAGGGTGGTTCATTTGAGGTCAGGAGTTTGAGACCAGTCTGGCCATCATGGCAAAACCCGGTCTCTAATAAAACTACAAAACTTATCTAGGCATGGTGGCACACCCCTGTAATCTCACTCAGGAGGCT
>NW_012105364.1:16241-18718 GCF_000951045.1 Mandrillus leucophaeus | reverse complement strand
GTGGGGACCAAGAGGACCTTGACCGTTACTAAAAAATTACACAGGAGAGGTACTTGTGCCTCAGGGTTTTGCCCTTTCTATTCTCACTGCCCGAGATGCTGTGCCCTCAGGTATTAGAATAATTCTCTGACTTGTATTTTTAATTTCCTTGTTGATTTATCGTCTTCTCAGAGAGGCCCTTCTTCATCATCCTATTTAAAATTAACCCATCTCCTCTGATATTTCCTCTTGGCCTTCTGTGTTTTCTTCTTCTCCATAGCATTTCTTTATCCATGTGTTATATATTTTATATATTTGCTGTTTGCTTGCTTACCCTGTTTCTACCCACTAGAATGTAAGCTCTATGAGAGAAGGGATTTCCGCATTTTGTTAATTATTATATTCCCCTGCCTCAATAATATCTGGTGAATAAATAGATAGATGGAATGTGTGGAACAATGGATAGACGAATGGATGGATGGATGGTGGGAGGCATGGATGGATGGATGGAAATAGGGAAGGAAGGATGGAAGGATGAATGGAATGAAGGGTGGGTGGAGGATACATGGATGAGGGCTGGATGAATGATGGATGGATGGATGGATGGATGGATGGATGGATGGATGGATGGATGGATGTGTGGGATATGATGAGGTTTCTCTTCAAATAATGTGATCAATCTTTTATTCCCTAATTCATAATAACCCCTCCACCTTTTTTCCTTTTTCTCCTTTTTACCTTTTTGCCTTTGTTAGATGCGCAGGCATGCCACAGTACCAGGCATTATCAGTAGTAGCTCACACTCCATTCCCTATTTGGAAGGAGGACTAACTTTTGAGTTCTTTACAGACACTCCTTCCCCTTTATTCTCTGCTTTTTTCTTTACATGCTCACTTTATCTTAAAAAATCAAATGTTTAATCAACCAGGATGAGTTTAGATTGTACAACCCGACGCTGGCCAATGGAGGAAGGGTACAGGGGGAGAACTTGCGTCAGGAATAAAGGCTCTCATGCCCTTTTGTTCTTGTGTGCTCTCATGGTGACTGGCCAAGGAGGCACCCCTCGGCGCAGAAGTAAAATTGCTTTGCTAAGAATCCTTTCTTCAAGTGTTCAATTTCCTTAAGGTTTTCAGCGTTACTCCTAACAGTGCTGGCGCCCACCTTTGGGGCTCGAATACTCTCCTTAGGGAGGGAGGCCTACAGTCACCCCACCCAAAGGGGATGCATCCTACTGTCTAGTTACCGTGCCCCTAGCATGAGGGAGATCACGGCCCACCTGTTGTAAGGAATAAATCTGGATTCTCCGCAAAGCGAGGAGGAGAGCCTTGCAAGACCGCGGCAATAAGAGGAGCAGGTAATTCTTGTGCACGGAATAAGGTAGGAGACTTCGAGAAGGTGACAAAGTATTTTTAGGCGGTCGGGATAAGTTGGAGGCTGAGAGTGTATTACGGGAGGAGACCACCCCTCATATTGTCTTATGCCCAATTTCTGCCTCCAAAGAAAGAAGAAGTAAAAACTAAAAGGCAGAAATGAAATCCACAGGCAGACAGCTCGACGCCGCACCCTGGACCTGGTAGTTAAAGATCAACCCCTGACCTAATTGGTTCTGTTATCTATAGATTACAGACATTGTATAGAAATGCACTGTGAAAATCCCTATTTTGTTTTGTTCCGATCTAATGACTGGTGCACACAGCCCCCAGTCATGTACCCCCTGCTTGCTCAACCAATCAGGACCCTCTCACATGCACCCCCTTAGAGTTGTGAGCCCTTAAAAGGGACAGGAATTGCTTACTCCGGGAGCTCAGCTCTTGAGACAGAAGTCTTGCTGATACCTCTGACAGAAAAAACCCCTTCCTTCTTTATTTCGGTGTCTGAGGAGTTTTGTTGGCAGCTCGTCCTGCTACATTTGGAATGAGACTAAGTATGGTGGTTGTGTGGAGTGAGTGAGTCTTGTCTGTGGCCTCATGCTGCCATCTATCAACTAGAGGCAGGAACAGACAGAGCAGACAAAGAGGAAGGGGGAGGGTAGAAAATCCAAACAGGTGGGGTTGGAGCCTTTCCCCAAAGCCTCAGTAAGCCTCCAGGAAGGGGGAGGGTAGAAATCTCTAACAGGAGGAGTTGGGCCCCCTCCCATAATCTCTAAGATGGGGAACGTTTCAAGTAAAACGGGAGAACTAGAGTTTAGAGAGGATGAAATTCCTTCTGATAGCCCCTTGGGGCTTCTGCTAAAGTCTTGAAAAGACAATAAGAGAACCAAGTAAAAACAAAAACAGTAGATGATAAAATATTGTTGTTTTATTTTAGTTCGAGAATCCACCCTTAAGCCTTCACTTTTCTGGCCAAAATTTAAGTCTAAAGAAGAGCAGATTTGTCATCTCCAAATCGAACATGTTAATGACAAGAGCCCTGTCTCTCAGGAAAAATCGATTCCGCCCTCTGCTGGCGGCAGGGACCAGTTCTCCTTTACCCTTCAGACTCCGGAGGGAGAACGTCAA
>NW_012105364.1:10832-12241 GCF_000951045.1 Mandrillus leucophaeus | reverse complement strand
TCTATGGAATTCCCTACTTACACTCCACTGCTGACATCCCTACGTTTGAAACGAAGGATCAGTTCCTCAAAAATTATATGCTTGTTCTATCCTCTACCTTCTCTTCCATTAAGACTGAAGGTCTCCTAGCACAGGCGTCGCCCCTGGAGTTTCCAGAACATCAGCATCGGCCTGGAGACCACGTTCTCATCCAAGGTAGAAGGAAAGGAAACTCGAACCAGCCTGGGAAGGACCCTACCTAGTGCTCCTAACTACTGAGACTGCAGTCCGGACAGCAGAAAGAGGAAGGACTCATCACACCTCAGTCAAGAAGGTACCACCACATCCAGAGTCATGAACTGTCTCTCCAGGGCCGATCCCCACCAAATTAACTCTAAAAAGAGCTTAATAATCACTTGTTTATTCTCTCTTTTTTTTTTCAACAGAAGGTCATCTTGTCATCAGTATAACTCAGGCTAGTCATTTTTTTAACCCTTCTGTTCGATGCCTATTCAGTCATCCGTGTGGAGAGGAGCAGGCTCAAAGGAAGCTATCCCATGTTGATAAGTGTCTATGTCCGTACCACAAAACATCAAGCAAGTATAAGTATGGAGATTGAAAAGTCCCTGTGGTGACTGGGCAGATGTTTGGTGGACTACTAAGTACAAAGGGTGGACAGCCAAGCCCCCTGCTTCAAATAAGTTATGAGGACTGAAACAAAAAACTCCAATTAGTCTGTGGTCCCACCCCACCAAATTGTAAGCCATTACACTGTAACTCCTTGTGGCTGATTATAAATAATCCGCAGACCATGACCGACAGCCATGTATATTCAAACAGTATGGGTTAGGAACAGATGTTGAAGGACAGATCCATTTCTTAGAGAGATGGATGTGAGAATGAAATATGATACTACTCATTCATTTTTCTTCTACAAACTAATTTTCTCTCAATATTTTATGTATTTATTTTTAACAAAGTAAAGCGTCTTATGGACATATATTCATCAGATTTTAAAAATGAGAGTTTCCTAAAGGTACAAAACCAGGAACAGATTGGTAAGTTCATGAAGGTAGAAAGGAGCTAATCAAAGTTCTTATGAAACCTGGGGTTGATTTAGAATAGCCAAAATTCGGCCGGGCGGTGTGGCTCACACCTGTAATCCCCGCACTTTGAGAGGCCAAGGCAGGCAGATCGCAAGGTCAGCAGATTGAGACCATCCTGGCCAACATGGTGAAACCCTGTCTCTAATAAAATACAATAATTAGCGGAGTGTGGTGGTATGCACCTGTAGTCCTAGTTACTCGGGAGCCTGAGGCAGGAGAATCACTTGAACCCGGGAGGCAGAGGTTGTAGTGAGCCAAGATTGTGCAACAGCACTCCAGCCTGGGTGACAGAGAGAGACTCTACCTTTAAAAAAAAAATTAGCC
>NW_012105364.1:8701-10701 GCF_000951045.1 Mandrillus leucophaeus | reverse complement strand
GAGACTTGCTTTGATCAATAGAAGGTGACAGAAGTGACACTGTTCACATTCCAAGAGTAGGCCTCCTACAATGCCACTACCTGTGAACAAGTCCAAGTTACCCTCATGGAAAACGAAAAACATGTGAAGAGGGGTCCCTGCCTTCCCTGACAACCCGGTCCACCCCACTGAAGCCCACAGAGGTGAGGAAACCCAGCTGACACCACGTGGTTCTGAGACCAGCTTATCAGCTGCTTCCTGCCCAAACTGCCAGCCCACAAAATCACCAGCAAATAAATGGTTGCTGTTATAACCAGTTGGTTTGTTACACGAAAACAGCTAATCGATATACCTTCTTAACCTCAATTATCTAAAAAAGATCTCCCTCCTCACCGATTCATAGTTAAGTGGTTCTCCAAGGAATATTATTATGAATAATACACATTTCTTTTTTCTGTGCATCATGTAAAAATGGTCAGAATCAAAATGGAGTCACTAATGTTAAAAAACAAACAACAAATACAGCTCAGAAGGCCATGAAAGGAGGGTTCTAATGGTTGTACAACTGAAAACCAAAATTACCACGAAAGACTGCAAAAACCGCAACCTTGAACAAAGGCCATTGCAACTGAACACAAAACATACTCTGCAAGGACCTGTGCCAACAACTGCCTGTCCAACCTCAAACTAACACTTTCATGATTGATCTTTGTAGCCAAAGCTAATTATTTCAAAGCAATTAGATAATTCTGATTTTTTCCTTGAAAAATTTTGTCTTCCTTTATTTCCCCAAATATATACATAGTTTACTGCCGCCTGCGTATTCCCATTGCAGTGCTCTACTCCCAGAGAAATATTTTTCTTTTAGGGACCTCTGTCTGTTATTTAGCTTGACGGTCAATAAGGATTTACTATTTCAACAATACTAGCCCTGCATTTCATCCAGTATACACTGGGAAAATAAGGTGCCCCATGTGCACATCCAGGAGACTTTGTGGCCACCAGATGATGAGGCATGCGTGTATTTATGTATCTATTTCTGGGACAGAGTCTCTCTCTGTCGCCCAGGCTGGAGTGCAGTGGCACGATCTTGGCTCACTGCAATCTCCCCCTCCCAGATTCAAGTGATTCTCAGGTCCCCCAAGCAGATGGGACCACAGCTATGTGCCAGCATGCCTGGCTAATTTTTGGATTTTAGCAGAGACAGGGTTTCACCATGTTGGCCAGGCTGGTTTCAAACCCTGGAGCTCAAGTGATCCACCTTCCTCAGCCTCCCAAAGTGCTGGGATTACAGGCGTGAGCCACCATGCCCAGCCCATGCATGTATTATTAATGTTGAAGTAGATAATTTCAAAAACATCAGTGAAGTGTAAGATCTTTCACTCATAGGTGCAAAATGTCATGCCAATTGCCCTCTATGAGCTGTCATAAGCCATAGCCTAGAGGTTCAAGTCCATTTCAATTTTCAACCAAACCCAACTCATACACAAGAACGCAAAGAAGACAGAAAAACCCACTACCCGCAAGCCGAAGCTGACGCTGTGACGTGGCCCTGGCCTGTCACGGCGTGTTACAGCATGGCCCAGGCCTGTATCATGTTCCCTAGATTGCTGACTACCAACTAGTTACAGCTGACTCTAATCAGCCCAGGATTTGACCATCTCTGCATATTGAACCTGGAATTGCTACTTTTAAAATGGAAACACTGCTTCTCACCTCTAGACTCTATTTCACAGAGGAAAGCATCACAGGGAAAGAAAGCTGCTGTTTCTTCTTCCTTCTTTGCTTTGCTTTGTCTCTTTCTTTTCTCTGTCTCTCTCTCTCTTCTCTCTCTTTTTCGTTCTTTCTCTTTTTTTGAGATAGGATCTCACTCTCTCGCCCAGGCTGGAGTGCAGTGGCACCATCGGCTCACTGCAACCTCCGCGCCCCAGGTTCAAGCAATTCTCCTGTTTCAGCCTCCCAGGTAGCTGGGATTACAGACATGTGCCACCGTGCCTGGCTAATTTTTGTAGTTTTAGTAG
>NW_012105364.1:6906-7762 GCF_000951045.1 Mandrillus leucophaeus | reverse complement strand
GCTCCACCCCAGGCTACTGATGGGCATCTGCACTTTAACAAGATCCCCAGGTGGTTCCTGTACACACTGAAATCTGCAACGTGCTGGGGCTGCAGAGAGCCTGGGCTGGGAGTCCTGAGCTCCACCTGGCTGTGTTAATGTCAGCTGGCAAAACGGCAGAAGGCACATCCAGGACTCAGTGAGGCAGGTTCCTGAGCCTCTCTTAGGCTAAGTTTGAAGTTGTTCCATCACCACCTCACTCTGCCTTCTTTGCCATTTCCATCCATGATGGCACTACCCTAACTAGCAACCAGAAGCAGTCTTTAGAATTCCTCTTCTCTCCTATCCCTCATGGCTAATGCCTGTGCTGAGTCTTCTGCCTCTGGCTCTTTCCTTCTGTGCACCCTGATTTTTCCCCTCTCTTGTGCCGAGCTGGAGGGTAGGACACTCTGTTGCCACACTGGGTCATTCTCAGGATACGTTCTAGGTGTATCTGGACGAACAGATCACTTCCAGCTTGATTCATGCACAGCGTCTCTTGTTCAATAGCAAGATTTGCCCAAAATCAGAGCTTCAATCCTATATAAATGGAACACAAAATCACTTCCAGAACTCTAGGGAATCTGCTCACCCTGGGTAAGTTTACCAGAGAGTTTCACAATTTTGGAATTGAATGTAAGAATTATGAAACAAACCGTCTTCAACACCGGGAGATGATAGACTAAAGGATTATGAACTTAGCGGTGGAGGAGAAGGATGGCGCAGCATAGCAGTTGGGGACACAGGGGTGTTTCTAGATGCCTGGCAGCAGCCCGTTTCTTGTTCAGGTGGTAGGGCAGCTGTGCATCTATATTTTGTGTTCTTTTCAATGTTTGTT
>NW_012105364.1:548-881 GCF_000951045.1 Mandrillus leucophaeus | reverse complement strand
ACCATGGCCACCTTTGTGGAGCTCAGTACCAAAGCCAAGATGCCCATTGTGGGCCTGGGCACTTGGAAGGTAAATATGCAAATCTTTGCACAGCCCTCTTCCCTGGAGGGGCTTTTGGGTGTTTTCTCTGTCTGCATTCAGCCAGGAAAGCCTGGAGGTCGGGCAGGGGTTTGGAGACATGAGATTCAGTCCTGGAGCCGAGACTCCAGTTGCTTTCTTTTCTCAGAGCTGATTCAGCCTGCAAAGCTCCAAGGCTGGCTTTCCCAGCAGCCCTGAGAGCTTCTCTAGCAAGTATCAAATTTCAAGCAGCTGTTGGACCTAAAATTGTTTTCC
>NW_012105364.1:0-498 GCF_000951045.1 Mandrillus leucophaeus | reverse complement strand
CAGGGGTGTTTCTAGATGCCTGGCAGCAGCCCGTTTCTTGTTCAGGTGGTAGGGCAGCTGTGCATCTATATTTTGTGTTCTTTTCAATGTTTGTTATCTCACAGTAGAAGATGTTTAAAAGACTATTTTGTGAGAGATCTAGTTTTAAGTGTTTTGCCCCCATCATTGACTTGGTTAGGTTAGAATAAATATGTGATAATTCTATTTCCTTGCTTTTCTTTCCTTCCCTTCTTTCTCTCCCTCTCTCTTGTTCTCCCTCCCTCCCTCTTTCTTCTTATAGGAATGGGAAACAAACTCTATTCCTATAAGGTTTTCTGTTTCTCCTTTTTTTCTGAAAGGATCCTTGTATAACGAATGGCCTCTACTGAGCCTTACTGTGTGTCAGATGATGAGCTTAACTTAACATTCATTGCAGCATGTCATCATCACAAAGGCCTCATGAGGCTGGTGCCATTTTTTTTTTTTTTTTTCCATTTTGCAAACAAGGTTTAGAGAGAT
>NW_012105363.1:923-2039 GCF_000951045.1 Mandrillus leucophaeus | reverse complement strand
AAAGACTTGGAACCAACCCAAATGGCCATCAATTATAGACTGGATTAAGAAAATGTGGGATATATACACCATGGAATACTATGCAGCCATAAAAAGGATGAGTTCATGTCCTTTGTAGGGACATAGATGAAGCTGGAAACCATCATTCTCAGCAAACTATCATAAGGACAAAAAAACAAACACTGAATATTCTCACTCATAGGTGGGAATTGAACAATGAGATCACTTGGACACAGGAATTGGAACATCACACACGGGGGCCTACCGTGGGGTTGGGGGAGGAGGGAAAGATAGCATTAGGAGATACACCTAATGTAAATGACAAGTTAATGGGTGCAGCACACCAACATGGCACATGTATACATATGTAATAAAACTGCATGTTGTGCACATGTACCCTAGAACTTAAAGTATAATAAAAATTAAAAAAAGAAGAACTAAATGAACTAAAAAAAGTCTTAAAGAAAATAATATCTTTGAAAAATAAATCATATCTCATATTATTAAAATAGTTTCTCTCTCTGAATAAATGATAGATTTGACAGACAAAAAGGTAGCTAGATAAATATGTACCCTGTGTGTGTATGTATGTGCACATGATGAAACTTTAAATATCCTACCTAACAAACTTAGGATATTTTAAATATTTGTATAATACTGGAGTGGAAAAGTCTACAAAATATGAAAATTAAATTTACTAAAAATAATAGACACGATTATATAAACTATGTTTCTGCGAATTAAAACACCATGCACAAAATTTAAAATAAGTAAATGTATAAAATATAACAGAGACAATGAATAAAGAATTACTATTCTTAGTAAATAAAAAAGTACCCTTACAAATCAAAAGTAATTTATTTCCACTTTGAGCTTAAGTATTAACCCTATTAACTCACTCATTTCCCTTCACAAATTCCACTGGAAAAGAAAAAGAAAATTTCAAAACAAAGTCATGATCAAAAAAGGAAACAGTTCAGATAGACAAATGCAAACATTGGTGATTCTCTGCAAAGTACAGAGTAAATAATACCTGATTAAAGGCGAAATTCAGCAGAGCTCAGAAACTCCTGCCTTGGTGGCAATAGAGGAAATGTTAAGATAATTTAATAGATA
>NW_012105363.1:0-873 GCF_000951045.1 Mandrillus leucophaeus | reverse complement strand
AAAAATATGAGGCAGGTAAAGATAACTTAAAAATAATAATTATAGACAAATTATACCAATAAATTTTGAAAACTTTGACAAAATACATCACTATCTAAGAACATAAAAATAAATTTAATCCAAGTGGAGAGAAAAAAATTTAATGGACTTATATCTATAAACGGAATTAAAATTATTATTAGAGATCTATTCAGCCAAAAATACCAGATTTTACATCAGGCTTATACCAGAATTTATAGAACTGAAAGTGGTTACCAAGGGCTGGAAAAGGCAAAATGGATAATTGTTCAATTTTTATGAAATTTCAGTTATACAAGACGGATAAGTCCTAGGGATCAACTGAATAGCACAGCACCTATAGTTAACAACATTGTGTTATGTACTAACAAATTTGTTAAAATGTGAGACCGCGTGTTAAGTGTTTTCAATCCAAAAAAAAAAAAAAAAAAAACAAGAGAAAAAAGGTATGCAAGGAAACTTTTGAAAGTGGTAGATATGTCTATTACTTTGATTATGGTGGTTGTTTTGTGTGTGTATGCATATGTCAAAAATCATCAAATTTTATATATTAAATGTGTATAGTTTTTAAAAAATCAGTTATACCTCAATAAATTTGTGTTTTTAAAAGGTAGTTATGTGTTTATTCTATTTGTCTGTCTTTAATTCAAGGCAATTTGTATCCTGTTTCAAGGATTTGACATAAAAAATGTGACATAAAGATTTAGTAAAGACAAGGTTTTAAAAATAGGTCCATTTACATTCCCTTCCCTCTCCTCCCCTCCCCCAGGTGAATCTAGAATTGAGAATTATAAATTTATTCTTTTTTTTGTATTAATTTGTTCTTTTTTTTTGTTTTGCTTTGTTTTGTTTTGT
>NW_012105362.1:3445-3864 GCF_000951045.1 Mandrillus leucophaeus | reverse complement strand
TCCATTTGTAGATCTTCTTTTCAGAATTGTCTATTCATGTCTTTAGCCCACTTTTGATGGAATTATTTGTTTTATCTTGCTGATTTGTTTGAATTCCTTATAGGTTCTTGATGTTAATCCTTTGTTGGATGCGTAGTTGGTGAATATTTTTTCCCACTCTGTAGGTTGTTTACTCTGGTGATTATTTCTTTTAATGGCAGAACTTTTTTAGTTTAATTAAGTCATTTATCTTTGTTTTCATCGCATTTGCTTCTGGGTTCTTGGTCCCTGCCTAAGCCAATGTCTAGAAGAGTTTTTCCAATGTCATTGTCTAGAATTGTTACAGTTTCGGGTATTAGATTTAAGTATTTTATCCATCTTGAGTTGATTTTTGTATAAGGTGAGAAAGGAGAATCCAGTTTTATTCTTCCACATCTGAC
>NW_012105362.1:0-1688 GCF_000951045.1 Mandrillus leucophaeus | reverse complement strand
AAGCAGAAGTGGAGAGTCTTTCATCACATGCTCTTTTCTCTGAGAAAACAAATCATGACAGTTTAGATTTTATTCTTACACATCAGGATTTTTTCGTACATACAGTAGTTACATATGATAAATTACATTTGTAACTATTTTGTACACTGACATCAATAGTATTTTTACAAAAAGTAGATGACATGGTCTGCATCTTACATTATTGTCTCAGTGTGCTATCTGCAATCTGATTTGATTCCAAAGCTTTCATTGAGACACTACGTCTAATGGGGATGTCACTGGGCATTAAAAGTAAATATTCAGATCTCACACACATTTTTGTCTCTAGGGAAATAGGTGGAATCAGAGACCCCTGTGAGCTCTGACAAAACTCCAACTCCCCTTCTCAATTCCTTCTGGCTATCCAGTGGTATATTCCCAAAGGTTAGATGGCAAGACAAATGAAAAAAAAAAAAATACCCTGGTTCATTATTGAGCTTAAGCCATGAATCCTGCCGTGTATTCGCCACAGTTCTGCATAGGGTTATTTACTATCCAGATATTAAGTAAATGATACTGCTTTTTTCTATTGTCCTTTGTATGCACACTCCTCTGCAGTGCAGGTGGACAGCAGGATAAGGCAGGATCGGGCACAACAAGAGCATTGAGTGCTGGCGATCTTTGCCCTCTCGTGATTTTATCATGAAGACCAGCCCAGATGGGTAATGGACAATTGGCCATTAAGTGGTCATTCTTTTACAAAATCCATTTCTAAAGAAAAATTTTGTATTTAGATACCTCAATTCCTTCAGTTAGCAACAGTAAAGTCTGGCTTACGATTCTCTTTCAGTAAGATAATTTTTTTTTATAAATTCTTGTTTTCATCCATTTTACAAATCTTTCATTTTACCCTTTCATAATTTAACTTGTAGATAATTTTATTTTTATTTTTAATCTTACTAGTTCGGGAAAAACACTCACTGTAGTTCTCATATGTACACAGAATATTAATAGAGTTTTGTTCAGTTTTTCTGAGAGTATTTTTAGTTGTGAACAAAAATAAACTAGATTTTTAAAATAAAATTATATAATGAAAAATAAAGCAATAAGGAAGAAAGTGTGCAGACATCCATCTGCGTGTTGAATCAAATAGATTGAATTCTTTTTAATTTTAATGAGAAAAAAATATTTTTAAAACTATTACCATGGATCATTGCTAATTAGAATTCTTGCTTATTTCAAAACAAAATACAAGACATATGGTTTTTATATTCGATACTGTCTCTCGGGTAGAGCAAAAGCTGATAAAGAGAAATTGAAAAGACATGGGAGAAAGAAACACTGGGCAGCGGTTGAAACATGTGGTGTTATCTTTTGATAGACTACATGCATTTCATGTTTTTATTTGTAAACATATTGGACAGTAGGTTCATGGCAAAACTGAGCAGATGATTCATTTGGAATCAACCCAGAGATTTAGGATGATGTCCACATGAGATGTTTCACAATTGGCACATTTGTCTAAAACCTGAATTTCTTCTTTGCCTGTTCACATATAAATGAATAGTGTTTTCTCTGATATGTATATGACCATCAGAGGGGAACCAATTGCCAGGCCATTTATCAAAATGATGCCTCAGCCAGGATGACTCAAGCTAAAATTGTAGGAATAAGTGCATGATCACCAAATGGAATTTTACTCAAATCCA
>NW_012105361.1:3773-4120 GCF_000951045.1 Mandrillus leucophaeus | reverse complement strand
ACCCATGAACGTAGTTAGGACGCAGCACCTGGATATTTCCCCAACTAACTCATGCACTCACCCAGTATTTCATGTACCCTTCTTTTCCCACAGCTTATACCCTGAGTGCATTCCCACTGATAGCACACTCAAGCATCTGCAGGTCATGCACAAGCACAGATAGACAACTGTTTCAGCCCTGCTAGATTGGGAAGATGCATTTAACCTTGGATACTTTTGGGAACTGCCTGGGGAAAAATAAACAGGATACTGTCAGCACCCAGCCTGCCTTTGCATAATTGAAAGAAGGCATACAATCCTAAGACCTTCTCCTCAAGAGACAGCAAGAGGACTAGAGTATATCAATG
>NW_012105361.1:0-893 GCF_000951045.1 Mandrillus leucophaeus | reverse complement strand
CCAGCCTGGGTGACAGAGCAAGACTCCAGCTCAAAAAAAAAAAAAAAAATTATAATTGAGAGAAGAGACACTACAACTTATGCAACAGTAATACAAAGGATTATAAGAGACTATTATAAATAATTATGCACCAACAAATTGGATAACCTAGAAGAAATAGAAAAACTCTTAGAAACATACAACCTACAAAGACTGAATCATAAAGAAATAGAAAACAGACCAATAATGAGTAAGGAGATTGAATTAGTCATCAGAATATCCCAAAAAAGAAAAGCACAGAGTCAGATGGATTCACTTGTGAATTCTACCAAACATTTAAAACAGAATTAATGTCAACCTTTTTCAAATTCTTTCAACAAATTGAAGATGAGGGGACACTTATTAATTCATTTTATAAGGCCAGTATTACCCTGATACCAAAACCAGAAAGAACACTATAAGAAAAGAAAATTACGGTCAAACTCCTCAACAAAATACTATCCATCTGAACTCAATAACACATCAAAAATATCATACATCACAATGAAATGAGATATATCCCTGGGACACAAGGGTTATTCAACCTATACAAATCAGTACATAAGATACGCCCATTAATAGAATGAAGAATAAAAATCAGATCACCTCACGCCTGTAATCCCAGGATTTTGGGAGACCAGGGTGGGCAGATTAGGAGGTCAGGCGATCAAGACCATCCTGGCTAATATGGTGAAACCCTGTCTCTACTAAAAATACAAAAACTTAGCCAGGCATGGTGGGTCATGCCTGTAGTCCCAGCTACTTGGGAGGCTGACGCAGGAGAATTGCTTGAACCCAGGAGGCAGAGGTTGCAGTGAGCCGAGATCACACCACTGCACTGCAGCCTGGGTGACAGAGCGAGACTCCGAAAAAAA
>NW_012105360.1:909-1295 GCF_000951045.1 Mandrillus leucophaeus | reverse complement strand
AAAAAAGAAATATCCTCAGATGAAATCTGGAAAGAAGCTTTCTGAGAAACTGCTTAGTGTTCTGTTAATTCATCTCACAGAGTTACAACTTTTCCCTCAAGAAGCCGTTCGCTAAGCCTGTTCTTGTGGAATTTGCAAGGTGATATTAGGAAGCCCATAGAGGGCTATGGCGAAAAGGAAAATATCCTCAGCGAAAAACTGGAAAGAAGCTTTCTGAGAAACTGCTTTGTGATGTGTGACTTCCATTCAAAGAGTTACATCTGTATTTCGCGGATCTGTTTGCTAGTCTTATTTCTGTGGAATCTAAGAACTGATATTTCGCATCCCTTTGAAGACTATAGGGCCAAAGGAAATATCCTCCGATAACAAAGAGAAAGAAGCTTTCT
>NW_012105360.1:0-657 GCF_000951045.1 Mandrillus leucophaeus | reverse complement strand
CACAGAGTTACAGCTTTCATCTGAAGAAGCTGTTCACTGAGCCTGTTGTTGTGGAATTTGCAAAGTGATATTTGGAAGCCCATAGAGGGCTATGCTGGAAAAGAAACTATCCTCAGAGAAAAACTGTAAAGAAGCTTTCTGAGAAACTTCTTTGTGATATGTGACTTGCACTCACAGAGTTACATCTGTATTTCGTGGATCTGTTTGCTAGACTTATTTCTGTGGAATCTTAGAAATGATATTTCGGATCCCTGTGAAGACTATAGGGCCAAAGGAAATATCCTCCGATAACAAAGAGAAAGAAGCTTTCTGATGAACTTCTTTGTGTTCTGTGAAATCATCTCACAGACTTCCAGCTTTCCCCTCAAGAAGCCGTTCGCTAAGCCTGTTCTTGTGGAATTTTGAAGGGGATATTTCGATACCCATAGAGGGCGGCGGTGAAAAAGGAAATACCCTTAGATGAAATCTGGAAAGAAGCTTTCTGAGAAATTGCTTAGTGTTCTGTAAATTCGTGTCACAGAGTTACAGTTTTCCCCTTAAGAAGCCGTTCGCTAAGCCTGTTCTTGTGGAATTTGCAAAGTGATATTTGGAAGCACATAGAGGGCTATGTTGAAAAAGAAAATATCCTCAGAGAAAAACTGGAAAGAAGCTTTCTGA
>NW_012105359.1:3563-4298 GCF_000951045.1 Mandrillus leucophaeus | reverse complement strand
CACCCCCTCCCCAAGATTGTTTTATATAACATAAAACATTGTGTATTATCTATTTCTTGAATTCCTCTTAATCCTACCTGCCTTTGAATTTCCTGACCACTGTCCATTTTGGACTATGGTACTGATAGTTTTCCTCTGCTCACAAAACTTTACCATATACCTTCTTTGATATCACTACCCAATCTTCATTTACAGAACTCCTGTTTTTTCATGACCTGACATCTCTTCATTCCCGACGGCTAAAATTCACAGTGGCATTCCCTTCTCAGGCCACAGGAGTAAGGTATGTGACCCAGACAAGTTGCTGTAAGTAATAGTGACCTGCCTTTCCTAGACCATAGGAGTACATCATGTCTGTCAGATAGACAATGTATCCTCTTGGCCAAAGTATTGGACTTGGGATTAGATAAATTAACTGGGTATGTCCAGTGAAAACCATTTAATGTGTTCAATTTATATTCTCTGAGACGGATAAGACATTTTAAGCAGTTGAATGAGTAAGCCATTGTAATGTGACTTGGGGTTGCAAATAGTTGCCATTTTCCCCAGGCATTCAGAATCTCTTAAAGAATGAAGTCAGGCCGGGCGCAGCGGCTCACGCCTGTAATCCCAGTACTTGGGAGGCTGGGGTAGGAAGATCACGAGGTCAGGAGTTCAAGACCAGCCTGGCCAAGATGGTGAAACGCTGTCTCTACTAAAAATACAAAAATTAGCCGGGCATCGTGGCAGGCGCCT
>NW_012105359.1:0-1178 GCF_000951045.1 Mandrillus leucophaeus | reverse complement strand
AGAAACTACCAAAAAGTTTCCCAAAATAACAGTAGTATTTTAAATTCTTACCCACAGTATGTGAGAGCTCCACTTTTTCCACATCCTCGCCAACACTTGGTATGATCACCTATTTTAATTTTAGGCATTCTCATAGTTGTATAGTGGCATCATATTGTAGTTTTTAACTTGCATTTCCAAATGACTAGTGATGTTGAACTTTTTTTTATGTTTGTCAGACATACATCTTATTGAGTGAAATGTGTATTCAAAATTTTGCTAATTAAAAACAATTAATTTGTTTGTTTTCTTATTGTTGTATTTGAGAGTTATTCAAATATTTCGGATGTAAGTCCTTTACTGTATTTCTGCTTTGTGAAGTTTTTTTTTCCAATCTAAGGCTTTTCACTTAATTCTATTAACACTGCAATAAAATTTAATCTATTAATTTATAGATTTATGGGTGATAGTGTTCAAGAAATCAAATAAATCCTTGAGTAATTTAATGTCAAAGTTAGAAGACCAACTTAGAAGGCTTATAGTTTTAAACTTTACATTTAGATCAGTGATCAATTTTGAGTTACATTTTGGAGATGGTGAGAGTTATAAACCAATGTTTTTGTTGCTGTTGTTGAAACAGGTTTATCTAGCACCCTTTGCTGAAAAGGTTATTCTTTCTCAACTGATTTGCTTTTGTACCTTTATCAACAATCAGGCTCTATAGGTATATTTCAACACCCTCTATTGTGTCCCATAGAAATATTCGTCTATCTTGATATTAACATTGCACTGCCTTGACTACTATTTCTTTACAATAAGTCTTGACATTATATAGTGTTACTACTCCAACACTTTTATTTAAAAAAATACTTTGGTTATTCCATATCTTTCAAATTTCTATATAATTTTCTATATAGATTTTAGAAAATTATGATATTTAGGTCAGAATAAAAAGTATAGGGTGATTACAAATCATAGAAATAAATACTTAAGGCATTCATTAAAATTAAAAAGCTGTTAATGTCATGGTCAGAACCTAATAATTATGATGATAATGATGAAATAGATACTAATTTGAATCATTTTCAAATAAATATTTTTAAAATATGAAAAAATACCAAGAGCAGTGTGGCACTGTAGGTCTGGCATATTTCAATCTTCTTTCAACCTGTTTTTAATGTAGATGTATGTGTTTATAA
>NW_012105358.1:2445-4068 GCF_000951045.1 Mandrillus leucophaeus | reverse complement strand
GAGCAGTTTTTTCATATAGCTGTTGGCCATTTATAAGTCTTCTTTGGAGAAATGTCTATTCAAGTTTTAACCCACTATTTAAAATGAGTTATTAGGTTTTTTTTGTTTTTGTTTTTGTTTTGAGATGGAGTCTTGCTCTGTCACCCAGGCTGGAGTGCAGTGGCAGTGGCGTGATCTCGGCTCACTGCAAGCTCCACCTCCAGGATTCACGCCATTCTCCTGCCTCAGCCTCCCGAGTAGCTGGGACTATAGGCGCCCGCCACCATGCCCAGTTAATTTTGTATTTTTAGTAGAGATGGGGTTTCACCGTGTTAGCCAGGATGGTCTCAATCTCCTAACCTTGTAATCCACCCGCCTTGGCCTCCCAAAGTGCTGGGATTACAGGCATTGAGCCACTGCGCCCGGCCAGGTTTTTTTTTTTTTTTTTTTTTTTTTAACTATTGAGTTGTAGAATTTTCTTATATATTTTGGGTATTAACTCCTTATCAAATATATAGTTTGCTGACTATATTCTGTAGGTCACTTTTTCATTCTGTTGACTGTTTCCTTTGTGAATTTTGACAGTTCTTTATATATTCTGGATACAAGTTCTTATCAGATATGTGATTTCCAAATATTTTCTCCAAGTCTGTGATTTATATTTTTATTTTCTTAACATTAACAGAAATTCTTAATTTGGACAAAGTCCAATTAATCCATTTTTTTTCCATTTATGGATTGTGTTTTTTTGGTGTTTTATCTAAGAAATCTTTGTCTAATTGGACGATCACAAAGATTTTCTGTGTGTTTTCTAGTAGTTTTACAGTTTCAGGTTTTCTATTTAGGTCTATGATCCATGTTGTATTAATTTACGTAGATGGTGTGAGATACTAATTGAAATTCTTGTTTTTATTTTTGGTAAATAGATATCCAAATGTTCTAGCACAATTTGTTGAAAGGTTATCTTTTCTCTGATGAATTATCTCTGACCTTTGTCAAAAATCAATTAATGATAATGTATGAATGAATATATTTCTGGATCCTCTATTCTGTTCCATTAATCCTGCCTCAGCCTCCTGAGTAGCTGGGATTATAGGCAGGGGCCACCATGTTTGGCTAATTTCTTTGTACTTTTAGTAGAGACAGGGTTTCGCCATGTTGGCCAGGCTGATCTCAAACTCCTGACCTCAAGTGATCTGCTGGCTTGGCCTCCTAAACTGTTGGGATTACAGGCGTGAGTCACTGTGCCCGGCCTATTCCATTAATTGTCAATTTGACCTTTATTATTTCTTTTTTCTGCTTAGTTTGGTTTCATCTGCCCTCCTTTTTCTAGTTTCTTAAAGGGCTAGCTTAGGACATTAACTTGAAACTTTTCTTCTTTTCCAGTGTAGATGTGTAGTGCTATAAATTTCCCACAGATTTTTTGTTTGTTTTCATTTTCATTCACTTAAAAATACTTTCTAATTTCTTTTTTAATTTCTTCTTTGGCCTATATTTATATATTATAGATATTTAGAAAAGATCATAAAATTATTTTCATTAAAAAGGCAGGAATTGCTAAAAGATGGAATCATTGATATTCTCCAAAAAACAAAGGCTGGCAAACAATTTTAAAGGTCAGATATTGTTTAACACTTGAAATTC
>NW_012105358.1:0-328 GCF_000951045.1 Mandrillus leucophaeus | reverse complement strand
ATTTCCCAATTTCTAGATGCTAAATGTAAGAAAAAGGCATCTTAGAATTGATGAAATACAGTATTTATGAAATAAATTAATAGATTTTTTTTTTTTATAGACAGGAATGCCGAGCGCTCTATTTTTCAGCAACTCTGAGCAGCAGGGAAGTCTTTGTAGCACTAAAAGATCAAATGAAACATGTCAGCTTCAAACTATTCAAAAATAATGAGGGGTCTCCACTGCACAGCGAGGATCTCTTTCCACCCCATCAACCTCTTCACCCCATTAATTATCGAGTGTCAGACATTTATTGTTGCTTGAAAATCACAGGATTTTTATTTCTTAG
>NW_012105357.1:3110-4874 GCF_000951045.1 Mandrillus leucophaeus | reverse complement strand
TTTTTTTTGAGACAGAGTCTTGTTCTGTTGCCCAGGCTGGAGTGCAGTGGTGCGATCTTGGCTCACTGCAACCTCCACCTCCCAGGTTCAAGCTATTCTCCCGTCTCAGCCTCTTGAGTAGCTGGGACTACAGGCGTCTGCCACCATGCCTGGCTGATATTTGTACTTTCAGTAGAGACAAGGTTTCACCATATTGGCCAGACTGGTCTTGAACTCCTGACCTCGTGATCCACCCGCCTTGGCCTCCCGAAGTGCTGGGATTACAGGCATGAGTAACCGTGCTGAGCCTCCTCCTTCCTATGTTTTCACATCCATAGTGCATTTACTTCCTTCGTTCTTTTTTTTTTTTCCCTTTGAGACAGGTTCTTGATCTGTCACCCAGGCTGGACTGTGGTGGTGCAATCGCAACTTACTGCACTCAGGTGATTCTCCTGCCTCAGCCTCCCAAGTAGCTGGGACTACAGGTGCCTGCCACCACACCTTGCTAATTTTTGTATTTTTATTAGAGATGGGGTTTTGCCATGTTGGCCAGGCTAGTCTTGAACTCCTGAGCTCAAGGGACCCACCCACCCTGCCCTCCCGAAGTGTTAGTATTACAGGCACGAGCCACCACACCCAGCCAACTTCCTTGATTCTCTGGGGAAAATTATACATTGGCCCTTTGTTTCTTTTACTCTCCCTCTTAATTATTATTTTTGATCTTTTTTTTTTTTTTTTTTTTTTTTTTTTTAAGACAGAGTCTTGCTCTGTTGCCCAGGCTACAGTGCAGTGGTGAGATCTCAGCTTGCTGCAGCCTCCACCTCCCAGGTTCAAGCAAGTCTCCTGCCTCAGCCTCCTGAGTAGCTGGGATTACAGACGTGTGCCACCATGCCTGGCTAATTTTTGTATTTTTAGTAGAGATGGGGTTTCATCATGTTG
Organism: Mandrillus leucophaeus; assembly: GCF_000951045.1. Taxonomy (NCBI): domain Eukaryota; kingdom Metazoa; phylum Chordata; class Mammalia; order Primates; family Cercopithecidae; genus Mandrillus; species Mandrillus leucophaeus. The sequence goes on along the minus strand of NW_012105357.1, from coordinate 3,956 downwards.
GCCAGGCTGGTCTCAAAGTCCTGACCTCAAGTGATCCACCCACCTCGACCTCCCAAAGTGCTGGAATTACAGGCATGAGCCACCGCACCCATTCTCTCCATCCTAATTCTCTACTTCATTCCCACCATTTATCACCACTCTTAGTTCTTGTCTGTTTCATTTTCCTCCACTAGAAGGTTAGACATGGATTGTGGATAAGACTTGAACCCCTAGCATTGTCTGCAAAATCTATATGTATGTAGTCTACTGCTGTTCAATTCATTAAATATGTAATTGTGTCTTGGGTGATAAAGTCGTATGTTGGGGATGTTTATAAGATACAGATGTAAAAGATGTGATTGCTGCTTCCCAAAAGGTTTGGCAAGATTGGATTCTCTTAAACTGTGATCTGATTGTTATCTTGATTCTGTTGGCTGAAGATAACCTGAGACCCCCATCTTTGCTTTGTTTTGTTGTTTGTTTGTTTGTTTTTGAGACAGGGTTTCTCTCTGTTTCCCAGGCTGGAGTGCAGTGGCTCAATCTCTGCTGACTGTAGCCTCTGCTTCTCGGGCTTAAATGATTCTCCTGCCTTAGCCTCCCAAGTAGCTGGGATTACATGCACCCGCCACCATGCCTGGCTAATGTTTGTATTTTTTGTAGAGATAGGGTTTCACCATGTTGCCCATGCGGGTGGACTCAAGCAATCTGTCCACCTCAGCCTCCCAAAGTGCTGGGATTACAGGCTTGAGCCACCGTGCCCAGCCAGCTTGCATGTTTTTTAAGAGATGGGGTGTTGCTCTATTACCCAGGTTGGAGTACGGTAGTGTGTTCATAGCTCACTGCAGTCTTGAACTCCTGGGCTCAAGC
>NW_012105357.1:0-810 GCF_000951045.1 Mandrillus leucophaeus | reverse complement strand
GCAATCTCTGCCTCCTGGGTTCAAGCAATTCTCTTGCCTTAGCCTCCCGAGTAGCTGGGATTACAGGCACCCGCCACCATGCCTGGCTAATTTTTTGTACTTTTAGTAGAGATGGGGTTTCACCATGTTGGCCAGGCTGGTCTTGAACTCCTGGCCTCAGGGGAATCAGCCCGCCTTGGCCTCCCAAAATGCTAGGATTGCAGGCGTTAGTCACTGCGCCCGGCCGGAAGCACAGTTTTTGAGAAATATAAAGCAGGAGTCTAGCACTCTTGCTATATGGTGTAGTGAGTGTTACTAAAAATATTTTGACTTGAGAATAGTGAAAGGTGAAAAAAATACAAAGCCAATAGAATGTCTATTCAAGTATAGTCAAATTTAAATATAAAAAACACAAAACACAAAATTAATTTTTGAAATGTGTTTTTGTTAAAATATTTAACCCAATTCACTCCTAGAACTTCAATTTCACATTAGGAATTGAGGTTAGTAAACTGAAGAATATTAGTGAGATTTATATGTTTTATATTTTATGCATATATAATTTACATACAATAAAACACAAAGCTTTTAACTGTGTAGTTTGGTGAGTTTTGACCAGAATATACACTATATTTACAAAACAGGCCCACTATTATGCCTATTCTGAAACGCTTTGGAAACCTGGGATACTGCTAGTGCCAGAACACTTTTAAAACTAGTAATTCCTTGATTCTCACTGCTCAGCACTGCATGTGTGGTACCCAGTGTCGCACCATGGATGTTCTTAGACCTTGGTGGGATTGGTGGTGATAGTAGGTGGTACTCAAAATA
>NW_012105356.1:2883-3311 GCF_000951045.1 Mandrillus leucophaeus | reverse complement strand
TTTTTTTTAGTTTTTGCCATTAGTTTCAGTATTGCAGGAAAATTTTGGCCAATGGTCACAGCTGCATTTAGGAGTGACGTAAGAAATTTCTAGGGGGGTTTGCAGAAGAGATGAAAAAATCCCATGCTGAGATCGGCATTCATATCTTCCTTTTTCTGTCTGGAACAATTCTGCTCTGCCTTCCATATCTCACATGAAGGCCTCTCACTAGAAGAGTTTCCACTGAAACAAAAATTATAGGGTATTCTAAGAAACATAGTTTACAGACTTCCAACCTCTGTGATACAAAGAAAGCATAGAAAATTCAGAAATGGTATTGCCTGTGAGCAGGGACATAAAAGACACATTTATTTTCGTGTTTGTAAATAATACCTCTCACTTAGCCTCACTAAAAATTAAGCTTGCAGGATACAATTTTTTTAATTATT
>NW_012105356.1:0-892 GCF_000951045.1 Mandrillus leucophaeus | reverse complement strand
TATCTCCATAAATTATGTTTTATAGATTGGCAATGCAAAGATCATATGCTCAAAATATTATTCATTCTTAGAAAATAGCAAACTTTAAGATAAATGAATGTAAGTGAAATGGAAAATAAGATAATTTTTTTTTTTTTAGACGGAGTCTCGCTCTGTCGCCCAGGCTGGAGTGCAGTGGTGCCATCTCGGCTCACTGCAAGCTCCACCTCCCAGGTTCAAGCCATTCTCCTGCCTCAGCCTCCCGAGTCATGGGACTACAAGCACCCGCCACCACGCCCGGCTAGTTTTTTGTATTTTTAGGTGAGAGGGGGTTTCACAGTGTTAGCCAGGATAGTCTGGATCTCCTTACCTCATGATCCGCCCATCTCAGCCTTCCAAAGTGCTGGGATTACAGGCGTGAGCCACCACGCCCGGCCAAGATAAAAATTTTGATGAAAGTTCATCAACCTACCTGACCCAGACTGTTCAGGAATCCTTTGTTCCATTTCACCACCATCTTTACGTACTTCTTAGGTTCTAAAATATACACTTTTTATTTCCTAAGCAGTTTACTAAGAAAATACACTTATAAACTCACAGTTTCTCTTCAAAAAGAATATAAATCACACAATAACACCAAAAGCTACACAATTGCATAAGCAAAATGTCATTGCTATTATCATATTCTATAACTCACCACAATGCTCTAATTCCACTAACATTCCTTTATTACCAGGAACTATTTATTCACCTTTGAAATTACTGTTAGAGCAGCCCAACTCATTCTATGTATATTATGAGTGCTAGAAAACTATTAACTTTTAAAAAAATCTGCTAATCCATTCTTCAAACAACAAGTCTTACAGCAAGTCCAAGAGAGAGAAGCATAAAATATTTGGATAAATCACAGTCA
>NW_012105355.1:0-1711 GCF_000951045.1 Mandrillus leucophaeus | reverse complement strand
TGGCCCTCCATTCTTCCTGCCATTACTAATTTTCCTTCTAGTTCTTCAGTCTTTGGAGACATATATAATTTTATTACGGCCTCATGGTATCTATCAGGACACTTTGGGTGGTAAATAACCAAAAACTCAACTCATGCTGGCTTGAACAATGGAGAATTTATGAGCTTACAAAACTGAGAAGCCTAGGGTTAGTGGTGAGGCTTCAGGTTAAGTTTGATCTAGCAGCTTAAGACATCAGTAACCTCCCAGTTGGTTTTTTGTTTGTTTGTTTGAGATGGAGCCTCACTCTGTCACACAGGCTGGAGTGCAGTGACATGATCTTGGCTCACTGCAACCTCCGCCTCCAGGGTTCAAGCAACTCTCCTGTCTCAGCCCCCTCAGTGGCTGGGATTACAGGTGCCTATCACCGTGCCTGGCTAATTTTTGTATTTTTAGTAGAGATGGGGTTTCATCATGTAGGCCAGGCTGGTCTTGAACTCCTAACCTCAGGTGATCTGCCTGCCTCAGCCTCCCAAAGTGCTGGGATTACAGGTGTGAGCCACCGCGCCCAGCCTCAGTTTGTTTGCTTTTAAATACTTCAGGTCTCCCTTATGCTGATGAGAAGCCTGTTTACTCTTGTAAATCCAAGATGGGTCTAGCAGCCTCCCAGGCTTCAGGCTTCAGGTTTTATTTTTTTTTCTTCAGTAGATTTAAAAAAAAAAAAAAAAAAAAAAAACAGCATCTTTTTCCCAAGATGTTCAGAACTGAGGATCATTGTGATTGAACTGGATTAGGTCACAAGACCACCACAAACTTAATCACTGCGGCTAGGAAGACAAACTGATGTAAATGGCTATAGCCAGATCACATACCCCGTCCCAGGGATGGGGAGGGAGTTAAATCATCTTCCCAAAACTATTTGGCTCCCCAACTGAAATGGAGGATCCCAGGAAAGATTGGGGAGAGGTGATAGAAGCTTGGAAAGTATACTCCATGGACACTTTGTGAATTTTTTTTTTTTTTTTTTTTTGAGACAGGGTCTCGCTCTGTCACCCAGGCTGGAGTGCAGTGGCACCATCTCAACTCACTGAAACCTCCCCCTCCCTGGTCCAGGCAGTTCTCCTGCCTCAGCTTCCTGAGTAGCTGGGATTACAGGCACGTGCCACCTGACTGGCTAATTTTTGTATTTTTAGTAGAGACGGGCTTTCACCACTTTGGCCAGGTTTTGCTGGTTCTTAAAACCTCTATGCCTTTGAATAGGAAAATACGCACTGGCAAACCATAAAACGCTTTTCTCATACCCATGCTGAGGAAGACATATAACCATGAAAAAGTCACTAGTTACCCTTCATTATCAATAGTTATAAATAAACCTAATTAGAATTAATTAAAAGTGGTCTCAAGTAGGAAGCGTGCCTGACTTACTCAAAACATACCTAGGGCTGGGTGCAGTGGCTCACACCTGTAATCTCAACACTTTGGGAGGCTAAGGCAGGAGGATCGCTTGAGGCCAAGAGTTTGGACCAGCCTGGGCAACATACTGAGATCCTGTCTCTACAAAAAATTTAAAAACTAGCTGGCGTGGTGGTGCACACCTGTAGTCCCAGCTACATGGGAGGATCGCTTGAGCCCAGGAGGTTGAGGGTGCAGCGAGCTGTGATCATACCACAGGCACTCCAGCCTGGGGACAGAGCAAGACTGTATCTCAAAACAAACAAAAAACATATGCAGG
>NW_012105354.1:2965-3334 GCF_000951045.1 Mandrillus leucophaeus | reverse complement strand
ATAAGGAAAGAAAAAGAAATCATATGCTGAGGTTGCTAAGATCTATAGTAAGAATGAATCTCCTGTTTGTGAAATCATGAACAGTATATTGTGTCACTAGTTCTGTTTTGGTATTAGTTGTTGTTGTTACTCTCTTACTGTGCCTAATTTATAAATTAAACTTTATCCTAGGTAGGTTTGTAGGTATAGGAAAAAACATGGTGTACGTAGGGTTCAGGACATCCACTGGGGGTCTTGGAACGTATCCTCTGTGGATAAGGGAAGACTATTGTATTATTTTATTTCTCATTTTGAGAAGACCACTCTGGCTACAGAATGGAGACTATGGTTCAGTAAAGAACGTGGCCATGCCCTGCACCATGATAATGC
>NW_012105354.1:0-1186 GCF_000951045.1 Mandrillus leucophaeus | reverse complement strand
GGGACCACGTTGAAAACGTCATTTTCCTTTATCCCTTTTTCCTTCAGGGCCAGAGGGGAGCAGATCAGTGAGAGGTTGTGGGTGGATGCTGGGCCCGGAGCATCCCCATTTCCTAGAATAAGAGAATTCTCTTCCTGTAATCCCAGCACCTTGGGAGGCCGAGGTGGGAGGATCACCAGGTCAGGAGATCGAGACCATCCTGGCTAACAATGTGAAATCTCGTCCCTACTAAAAATACAAAAAATTAGCTGGGTGTGGTGGCGGGCGCCTGTGGTCCCAGATACTCAGGAGGCTGAGACAGGAGAATGGCGTGAGCCCGGGAGGCAGAGCTTGCAGCTGAGATCACGCCACTGCACTCCAACCTGGGCGACAGAGCAAGACTCCGTCTCCAAAAAAAAAAGATAGTTTTCTTAAATAACTACAGCACCAACATAGAAATCAGGAAATTTATCATTGACACTATTAACTAATGCACAGCCCATAAACAAATTATATCAATTGTTCCAATAATTTTTTGTTTGTTTGTTTGTTTTGTTTTCTTAGGTAGAGTTTCACTCTTGTTGTCCAGGCTGGAGTGCAATGGCGTGATCTCAGCTCACTGCAACTTCCACCTCCTGGGTTCAAGCGATTCTCCTGCCTCAGCCTCCCGAGTAGCTGGGATGACAGGCATGCGCCACCACGCCTGGCTTATTTTGTATTTTTAGTAGAAACAGGGTTTCTTCATGTTGGTCAGGCTGGTCTTGACCTCCTGACCTCAGGCGATCCGCCCCCCTCGGCCTCCCAAAGTGCTGGAATCACAGGCATGAGCCACCGGGCCAGGCCCCAATAATGTTCTTTATAGCAATTTTATTTCCTGGCTGAGCATTCAGGCCAGCATCCTCCACTGCATTGACTTTTCAGGTCTTTTTAGTCTCCCTTAATCTGGAATTGTTCCTTAGTCTTCCAAGGTTATCTTCCATGACCTTAGCATTTTTAAAGAATATAGTCCAGTTATTTTACAAGATGCCCCTCAACTGGGGGTTGTCTGACATTTCCTCATTATTAGATCCAGGTGTTGCATTTTGGGAATGCAAAATCCCCAGAAGTGATGTTGTTTTCTCAGCACGTCATAGCAGGATGCAGATGAAGTGGGCCTGCCCCACCATGGGGTTCACCACTTGGTTAAGGACAGATTTTTTTTTTTTTT
>NW_012105353.1:2805653-2843463 GCF_000951045.1 Mandrillus leucophaeus | reverse complement strand
TTGGGAGTTATACCTGATGTAAATGATGAGTTGACGGTTGCTGACGAGTTGATGGGTGCAGCACACCAACATGGCACAAGTATACATATGTAACAAACCTGCATGTTGTGCACATGTACCTTAGAACTTAAAGTATAATAATAAAAATAAATAAATACTTTCAGCGTATCTGTTAGGAAGAAAAAAATTTTCTAAAAGCTTTTGGGCATGTTTGAATAACATCAAGTTAGATAGGGTTTTCTCAACAAACTGGCACCAAATATAGACACAAAACAAACCTTTTTCAGTTAGTCTTCTATTCTCACCTCTATTTTAGGTACCATTTGTCCCTCTCCTTCTGTCCTAAGCTCTCTGATTCTAAGTTGTCCACAAACATGGAAAACATAAGTAAAACTCAAATCAACACAAAAACATTTATTTAGCAATCCATTAGAAGAACTTAAAAAATCTTTTTTTGGGTCTTCTTTCAAATGACATTGATTGAAACCAATCTTGGGCCCTTCTTGGTGGAAAATATGTTTTTCTTTTGTTTTGTGCTTTAACATTTAGTTTTATTTTTTGAATAGATAATACATTCATGTGTCAAAAATCAGAACAGCAGAAAATGTTATATGATGAGAAATTTCACTCCCATTCCTTCCTCTATCCTTCTCTTACCTACTCCTCTGTCTTGTAGGGGTAACAATTTTTATAGTTTCTTGTATATCCATTTATACAATGGAAGTAAGTATGAAAATATGTTCCTATATCCCTCTTTCTTACACAAAAGGTGGTAACCACATGGTTCTATATCTTAATTTTTTCAATGAGACATATAGTCTGGAGATAGAACCTGGTCTGCACTCGAAGGTCCTACTCATTCTTTTTTACATCTCCATAGTATTTCTTGTATGGCTGTCTCAGTTTATTTAACCAGTTCTCTATTGATTGACATGGGGTTTTTCCTAATCTTTTTGCTATTATAAATAATACTGCAATGACTTGTGGTATGTGATTTTATGTTTGTGCAAGTGTATCCATAAAATAAATTGCAGAAGTGAGACTATTTGGCCAATGGGGAAATACATGAAAATCTTTTTGTTTTTGAGACAGGATCTTGCTCTGTTGCCCAGGCTGGAGTGCAGTGGCATAATCACAACTCACTGCAGCCTTGAACTCCAGGGCTCAAGCAATCCTCTCACCTCAGCCTCCCGAATCGCTGAGTCCACAGTCAGGTGCCACCATGCCTGGCTAATATCTTTTTTTTTTTTTTTTTTGTAGAGATGGAGTCTCACTATGTTGCCCAGGCTGGTCTCAAACTCGTGAGCTAAAGTGATCCTCCTACCTTGGACTCTCAAAGTGCTGGAATTACAGGTGCGAGCCACCACACCCGCCTGTATTGAAATTTTGTCAGACATTATCAACTTGCTTTCCATCAGAGTTGTACCATTGTGTACTCCCCTTACCACCTCCACTCCCCAGCAATGTATGACAGTGCTTGTGTCCCCACAGTACAGTGGGAAGTGAATATACTTTGAAACCGAACATTAGTACTTAAAGTGCTCAACACTCAAAACTGTGTAACATATCTGCTTGCTTTGACTATCTTCTCTAATGGGACAATTCCAGGTAGCACTAGCTGAATTTTCTACTGAATACATCTTAATCTTTTTATTTTAACTTTTTTTTTTTTTTGAGACAGAGTCTCAGGCTGTCGTCCAGGCTGGACAGCAATGGCCCCATCTCAGCTCACTGCAGCCTCGGCCTCCAGTGTTCAAGCAATTCTCCTGTCTCAGCCTCCCGAGTAGCTGGGATTACAGGCACATGCCACCAGGCCCAGCTAATTTTTTGTATTTTAGTAGAGATGGGGTTTCACTGTGTTGCCCAGGCAGGTCAGGCGATCCACTCGTCTCGGCCTCCCAAAGTGCTAGGATTACAGGTGTGAGCCACCACGCCTGGCCTATTTTAAATCTTTTAAATTGTGAAACACAACACAAGAATGCACAGCTTAATAAATTATTACGAAATGAACACACATGAACCATAGCTCAGGTCAAGAAACAGAGCATTTCCAGTACTCCAGAGAGCCCTTGGTGTGCCCCCTTCCCTCAGAGAAGTAACTCTCCTAATTTGGATAGTATACTGTTCCTTGTGTTCTTTGTACTTTGATTTTCCGTATATGTAACCTTAAACACTTTACCTCAGTTTTGCCTGGTTTTGAACTCCATATAAACATAATTATATTATTGTCTGTACTCTTTGTGTTTGACTTATTTTATTCAAATTTTGTTGATGAGATGTAACCATGTTGATGCATGTAGCTGTAGTTCATTCATTTTTATTTTGTCTATTGTATGAATATGCTACAATCTATCCCTTCTATTCTTGATGGATCAGTGAGTTGTTTACAATTTGGGGCAACTACAAACAGTGCTGTTTTGAATGCACTGTTTCATTCAGTGGCCCCACCTAGATAATCCAGGATACAATCCCCGCTCAGGATCCTTAACTTAATCACATCCTTGCCATCCTTTTTGCCATGGAAGGCATCCTATTCACAGGTTCTGGGGATTAGGATATCAACATCTTTGGGGAGCATTATTCTGCCTAGCACTCTAGCCTTTACAGAAAAAGTTTGTTAATTCCTGATCAAAACCAAAAGACTGAATATATAAAAATCAATCCTAGATGGATTAAAGACTTAAATGTAAGACTTAAAACTATAAAAATCCTAGAAGAAAACCTAGGAAATGCCATTCTGGACATAAGCCTTGGCAAAGATTTCATGATGAAGTCTCCAAAAGCAATTGCAACAAAAACAAAAATAGACAAGTGGGACCTAATTAAACCAAACATTCTGCACAGCAAAATAAATATCAACACAGTAAACAGACAATCTACAAAATGGGAGAGAATATTTGCAAAGTATGCTTCTGACAAAGGTCTAATATCTAGAGTCTATAAGGAATTTAAACAAATCAACAAGCAATAAACAAACAATCCCATTAAAAATGGGCAAAGGACACGAACAGACACTTCACAAAAGAGGATAAACCTGTGGCCAACAAGTTTATGAAAAAATGCTTAACATCACTATTATTAGAGAAGTGCAAATCAAAACCATAATGAGATACCATCTCACACTAGTCAGAATGGCTATTATTAAAAAATCAGAAAATAGCAGATGTTGGTGAGGTTGCGGAGTAAAGGGAATGTTTATACACTGCTGGTGGGAATGTAAATTAGTTCAGCCACTGTGGAAAGCAGTTTGGAGATTTCTCAAATAACTTAAAACAGAGCTGCCATTAGATCCAGCAATCCCATTACTTATACAAAGAAATAGAAATCATTCTACCAAAAGACACATACATTTCTATGTTAATTGCAGCACTATTTACAATAACAAAGACATGGAATCAACCTAGATGCCCATCAACAGTGGACTGGATAAAGAAAATATGGGTACATATGCACCATAGAATACTACATAGCGATAAAAAAGAACGAATCATGTCTTTTGCAGCAACATGGATGCAGCTGGAGGCTGTTATCCTAAGCAAATTAATGCACAAACAGAAAACCAAATACTGCATGTTCTCACTTATAAGTGGGAGCTAAACATTGAGTACACAAAGAAGGGAACAACGAATACTGAGGCCTGCTTGAGGGTGGAGGATGGGAGGAGGATGAAGGTTGATAGTACTCTATCAGGTACTATTCTCACTACCTCAGTGATGAAATCATTTGTACACCAAACCCCAGCAACATACAATTTACCCATGTTACAAACCTGCACATGTTTCACTCGAACACTTCCCACCAAAAAAAAAAAAAAAAGGTTGAAAAGGAAAAAAAATCCTACAAACAAAAGACTGAGAAACTTCTGGTTGGAATTTAATGTAATCTAACAGGAATACAGCTTCTTATTTAAGAATTTCGTATTTCCATAATCCCTAGATTTTCTCCCAATCCATCTAAAATCATCTCAGCAAATGAGACAAGTGACAGGGCCACATTATTGACACTTGAGTGCTGTGGAGGAATTAAAATACAGAACAATCTTTTGATGCCTTTTGCTTGCAAAATTCTCTCTGTCTCATCTGACTTTCCCTGTGGAATTAAATATTCTTTGCAGCATCAGATTCAGTCGCAATCTCTCCCAACAGGCCAGCAAATCCTTACTCATCTTTCAGCATTCTGACAGGCATTAGCATTTTCCAACTCAGCCAAAAATGACCTTACTGAGATCACATTATAAAGCCCTGTTAAATATGATTGGCAATAGAAAGCAATCAGGAACTACCTTTCCAGTATTTACTGATTGTATTAATAGTCTTTCAGTCTGTTTTTATCTTCCTTGTGCATTTCCTTAGGAAACAAACATTTAGGAACCACTATTTACCTCTCCTCCTTTCATTCTTGCTTTTCAGCAATCCCATATGGTAACCATTTTACTTCTTCCCTACTGAATTCCACAATAATGTACCTGCCATTGTGTTTGGTCCTAACAGTAATCCCTCATTATCAGATCTCAAAATGATATTTTGTCCCATTTCCTTTAAGCTGTTAGCACTTTAAACTGAGAATTCATTCAAATCTCACTTTAAATATTTTCTTGAAGGTCTCATTCCTTTACTCATTTGTTCAATCAGTGTGTTTGAATGCTTGTCAGCTCACCCTTAATGTCTCAATTTCTTCGATTATTTTTCCCTTGAGGAGGAATGTTATACTTACAAATCATAAAGGAAAATGAAATGATTCCAATGTTTTAACTGGCTGGTATTTATTTATTCAATTGGGATAGACAATAAATTTTAGAGCAAGTTTTTGAAAGGCTGAAACATTAGGATTCCATGTTCTGTATTTTTAAAAAAACCTCTAAGTGATTGTTTCAATCAAAATCTATAAAAATAAATCTAAAATTCTTTCTTCTTATTATGTACAATTAAATGAACATATCTTCAATTCAACTTATTTAAAGAAGCACAATATAAATATTTCTGTCGAAAAATTCCATACTAGGACAAACCCTTGTTATTCTATGAGACAGCTCAAGAATGTTGCCTAATCAAGAAATATCAACCCCCCCAGGAAGTCACTAGTGTGAAGCTAAAGTGCTCACCACTGGGGTCTCTTCTGCTTTAATATTTTGGCTGAAGATGTAGATGGCATGTATATCTCTTCTGCACCTGACTTGAGACAGGGAGGAATCTTAGGAATTCAAGGCATACAGGTTGAGACAACAGGTATCAGCTAGGAGGCTGTGACTATAAGCTGCAAGATGATGGAGGTAGCCAAAGACTGTCACTAATGAATTGCCTACAGAAAGCCCCCATGACAACGGCTTTGTTAAAAGTGTCCTTCATCAGGGCAAAGGGGGTGGGGGTGGGGGGAAGAGAGAGAGAGAAAGAGAGAGATACGCAGATTCCAGGAGGAAATTTCAATCAAGGCAGGGAGTGTGGTGGAGCTGGGGCTTGGAGGCACTAGTCAGGAACTGGCAAGGAGAGAGAGGACTTGGCTGGAGAAGGCATTTGAGGATTAGCTGAATGAGAGCATGAAGAGAATGCCCGATCAAGTTAAGAAATCCCAAGGCAAGATCAGAGCATCACTGCTGCATAGAACAAAGGGTCAAGGGGTCTGATTATAGGAAGTCCCCTCTGGAAGTCCCTTTGGAGGCAGCCAGGCCTCTTCAGATTGGATACAAAGCTGCACTCAGACTCAATATCAGCTTTTCCTTGAGTGTCTGTATTAGTCCTTTCTCACACTGCTAATAAAGACATTCCTGAGACTGGGTAATTTATAAAGGAATGAGGTTTAATTGACTCACAGTTTCATATGGCTGAGGAGGCCTCACAGTCAATCAGAAGGCAAAGGAAGAGCAAAGTTACATCTTACATGGTGGCTGGCAAGAGAGGGCATGTACAGGGAAACTCCCCTTTATCAAACCATCAGATCACGTGAGATGTATTCACTATCACAAGAACAGTATGGGAAAAACCCACCCCCATGATTCCATTACCTCCCACTGCGTCCCTCCCAGAACACGTGGGAATTTTGGGAGCTACAATTCAAGATGAGATTTGGGTGGGGACGCAGCCAAACCATATCAATATCCCACAGAAGTCTCTTCCAAATGGTTTTTGTGGTCAAATTAGTTTGGAAAATACTGCATACCCTACCCTCTCTTGGAGTTTTTACAGTAATACATATTTATAGTGAGTTTTTAGTTAGTTAAAGGCTCAGAAGAGTGATTAGCTTTAATTACTCCAGTGTATTAATCAGGAGAGGACAGGTTATGCTGTAATAACAAACATCCCTAAAATGTCACTGCCTTCAAATAACAAGGCTTTATTTCTTATTTATGTTCCATGCCCACCAAGGATCAGATCAGCAGAGGTTCTGTTCCTTGTCATCACTGGACTCACACTGAAGGGGCAATCACCATGTAGAACACTGCAAGTTGCTGTAACAGAGAGAAAAGAGAATGTGGTAAAGCATGCACTTGCTCTTAAAGCTTCCAACCAAAAATGATATGTACCCATTCTGCTCATGTTCTGTCAACCAAAACAAATCACGTGGCTATACATGGCAGGAATGCAGTTTTGAACTAAATATGACAAAAGATTTTCTGAAAATTTGAATAAAGCCCCTCTTCTGACTATGGCTCACAAGGCCCTACAGGGTTTGCCCCCAATTTGCCGCTTCTGTCAAATTTCATGCCATTCTTTCCTACTTCTCTGAGTTCTAGGCATGCTTACTGTTCTAAGAGTGCTTAAAACACACCAGGCTCTTGTCAGCCACAAGGCCTTTGCACTTTATGTTTCCTCTGCCTGGAAGTTTCTTCTTTAGCTTTTGTATTGTTAGCTCCATTTTGTTCTGGACTTAGCTTCAACATCACCTCCACATAGAAGCCTTCTTTGACTGCTCACTCTAAATTAACATCCACAACTCATCATTTATTTTCTCTCATGGTGCCCACCTATTTTAGTTGTATCATGAATCACCAGTTGTAATTACTTCATTTATTTATTTATTTATTATCTGACTTTTTCATCCAAATATAAGTCCCATGTGGGCAGAAAATTTGTCTATCATGTTCACCCTAAATCTCTAGCACCTTGTACATATTAGGTGCTCAATATATGTCTGCTGAATGAATAATATGTTCTTTGATGGTTATTACAGACAATTTCAAGCAAGAGTAGAGAGAATAGTATAATTAACCCTGATGTTCCCATTGCTGAGTCTCAGCAATTTGCAACTTATGACCAATCTCATTTCATCTCAGTTCCCACCCTCTTCTAGCCTCCTGAACTATTTTGAAGGAATCCAAGACATCATATCACTTCATCTACAAATATGTATCTCTAAAAGATAAGAGTTCTTTTAAAAAAATGATAATACAATGATTGCACCTTAAAATGTTAACAATATGAACACTTACAGCTGTACACAGATGGCACAAGCTGCCTCACTAAGAAGCGAGAGCCTATTTGACTGATAAATGTTTACTGAAACTTTACAATATGCCAGACACCATTTTCACAGTGATACATACAAGTAAGGTCCCTCCAGTTGATGTTCTGGGGAAGGGGCAACAATCAGAAATAGGAGGTAAGGCCTCCTTCCCCACAGGGCTCCCCCAACACTGTGTCCAAGGCAGTCTGAGGAAAGGATTCTGCAGAAAGGATTTCTGCTTCGCTGGGGGACTGGTCCTACTTAAGGATTCTTACTTTAATGATATTTTTACTTTCCTGTGAACCAATTCCTCATTTACATCTCAAAATATTTATATGAAAAGCATTTCCCCTTATTTTTCTTTGCAGGAAGTAACCTGGATTTTTCTGACTTCTGCATGCCTTACTTCTTATATTTACCAAACAGGCCAATAAATTGGCCAAGGTAAGTGGCTAGGGCTGCCCCTAGTCCATATGCTATCTCTGTGTGAATTAGAAAAAGGCATGGCTTGCTCCAGACAGAGCAGCCCTGTATCAGAATGCATGGCTTGGTATGCAGACTACAGAGCTGGATTTCAGACTCTCCTTCCCCATCAACCAGGCACCCACCCTTGTGTTGTAAACAACCTCTACAACAGTACATGGCTGACCTGCAGGGGGCTATCTGATCAAGGTGTTTTTCTCACTGCTTTAGTTCTGTGCAACTTATGTTGCCTGCCCCTAGACACAAGTGATTCAGTAAAACCACTACAATGCAAAGGTGAGAAATGGCGTGTGACTTGTGACAGATATCTGCTACTCATTTGTCAAAATCCACTGTGTGTGAGAAACAGTTAGTGGGACAGTAGTGTTATGAATATAAAGCACAGTATTTTACAAAGATCCTGATTCTACTGACAGCCAACTATTTGAGTTATTTCATAAAAGTGTGGTATGACTATCTCATTCTGATGCATTTCTAAAAAATGATACATAGGCAATAAATCCAAGGCTTATGAATCCACTTCCTGTCAAGAAGTATATGTCATTATAATGTCTGTTGTCATGGAAATAGTTGGGATTTTTCAGACATACGAAGGAACCTAAGTAGGTTGAAAATGTGTAGATATGTCACACTCATTCTGTCCCCTAAATTAAAATTTTTTTTTCCAAATGGGGGAAAAATCCATCGCAAGAATAAAAAATCCAGAAACATGTTGGAATACCACACTTTCAGTTTGAGAAAGCTAGGGTTTTTTCCCCCCCCTCTCTTTGAACAAGCAAACAAAACCCAAAAAGTGGTAGTTCTATGTATCCAAAAAACTAGCTGAAGTTCTGGACTCTTGCTTACCTTGGTATAGAATCTTTATGTCAGGAGGCTGGATGAATGCTACGTGTCACCTTGCTCTCTGCAGGGATGAACAATTTGGTGGTGTGCTGTCCAATGTAGCAGCCACTAGCCACATGTGGCTATTGAGCACATGAAATGTGGCAGCTAATCCTAACGGAGATGTGTTGTGAGAGTAAAACAAATGCTGGATTTCAAAGGCTTAGTACAAAGAAAAGAATGTAAAATAGGTCATCAATAATTTATCAATATTGATTGTATGTTGAAATGATACTATTTTAGATCTACTGGGTTAAAGAAAATATATCACTAAGATTAATTTTATTTGTTCCTTTTTACCTTTTATAGCATGGTTATTTGAAAATTTTGAATTCTCCATATGGCTCACATTATATATTTCTTTTTGGACAGTGCTGATATAGATATAAGCAGCACTAGCATGACATCAAAGTGTCTGGCCAACTGTAACAACCAAAAACTCATCCATTCTTGTGCATGTTTTATCTGTTTGGCAGCCAGTTAGATTGCTGACCTGGTTTTTTTCTGGGTAGACACAGGCAAAGAGAAATGCATTGTGGAGATGAGGTGGGTCGGGGGTACATGCGTTATAAGAACAGGTTTTGTAGTGGCATACTCACTAGGTGACTTGAGGCAAACATCAATGAAACCCCCAACTGTTTCTGTCAGACCTCCACTCATGGTGGTGCAATTGTCCCTATGGGCTCTCTTATTCTCTATGGAGCATATCACATTATCTAAGACTGTCAAGTGATGGGGAGAATTGTAAGATTCTATCATTACATGGTAATGTCTGTAAAATGCATATATATACCTTGTTTTACATGAAATTTTTGGACAGGAAAAGAATGAACTGAAGTCAAATGAATTTGGGAAAGCTGGCAAACTTTTCACAGAGTCCTGATTAGTACATTTCATTGCAAATCCATTTTTTTCCCCATACCATCTGAGACAGTCAAGATTTCTTTTTTCAGGGCCTATAAGGTGCAAATCTTTTAAAAAAGAAAAAAACAGGTCAAGCACAGTGGCTCACACTTGTAATCCCAGCACTTTGGGAGGCTGAAGTGAGAGGATCACTTGAGCCCAGGGGTTTGAGACCAGCCTAGGCAACATGGCAAGACCTCGCCTCTATAAAAAATTTTAAAAAATTAGCCAGGTGTGGTGGTTCATGTGTATAGTTCCAGCTACTCGGGAGGCTGAGGTGGGAGCATCACTTGAGTCTGGGAAGTCAAGGCTGCAGTGAGCTATGATTGTGCAACTGCACTCCAGCCTGAATGACAGAGGGAAAATTTGTCTCAAAAATCAAACAAACAAAAACAAAACAAAACAAAAAAAACCCTGAAAAAAACCCCGCCACTGAGATTCCTGGGTAATACCCATGTGTATATGGACTCTGTTACTGTGCCACATTACAATTGCTAAATGCCCCTTGCATGGTGGGTACTTTATTTATATAAACTCTTTTCTTATTGTATTCTTGCAAGGTAGGTATTTTCATTCCATTTTAAAAATAAAGAAACTGTGGTTCAAATGCTAATGCAATTTGCCCAAGGTCTCAAAGCTTCTAAGTAGACTGGGAGGATTTGAAAACAGGTCTGTCTGGCTCCAAAGTCTAAGTTCTTTCCCTTGGAACTCATTGTCTCCTTTTCAAACATGCAGCAATAATTGCTTCAGAGCCACACAATTCTACATGTACACTGAAAGTGCAGGCTTGCTCTAAGGGTTGGATTTTATTCTAGATTCTGAGAGGTCCTCAAAGTGGGAGAGTCAGCTGCCAAGGATTAAAGGGCAAGGAGGAACTCAATGAAGACTAGGAGTAAAGGAATAAGAATAGGACTATAAGCCAAAACAGCAAGCTCTTTATCACTGGCCTGGAGACCCTGGGGGGATCATTTAATTCCTCTGCACCTGGATCATTTAATTCCTCTGCACCTCACTGCCTCTACCTGAAAAACTGAGATGATATTTAGCCACTTGGCCTCCTTTATAGGGTTGTAATGAGAAACATATTAGGTACTATATGGAAAGTGCTTTGTAAACTCTAAGCTCTATAAATAAGGTATTATTAAACTAAAATTTCACATTGTCCTGTTTTTAATATGGGGTGATAGTTGGTTCGTCTTAAGTAGATAGTAGTCAATTGAATAAAGAAAGTTTATTTGTTTGTGTACATCTCAAAGAGAACAAACCTAAGTTTCATCATCTAGAATGGTTATGAGAGACAATGAGTTTTAAACACTTAGTAGTGGTAATACTAAAAACTCAATAGCCAGAAACTAATTTCTATGGCCAGAAAGGAGCGTCAAGTCACTTGGTCCATACCTGGAAATATTCTTATTCATAAAATATAGGACCTATTTGAATTAAACTACACAATTTTTACTGTGGATATAAAATCACACTTGAAGGAATCATGGAGACATAGGATGTTCTTGGATGGAAAGACTTAGTATTACATACAGTAATAATGATTCTACCCAGATTAATCGATATCTTCAACACAGTCCCAACCAAAATTCCCACGAGACATTATTGATAATTTAATACAATAATTTAAAATTTTATGTGGAAAAGTAAATGGGTAAAATAATTCTGAATAAAGGAGAGTAATAAGTGGAAGACTGACCTTCAAGGAAGATTCCTATCTTCCTTTCTTGGCCCCAAGTCTTCATCTTCCCCTGTATCTGCATCTTTTATCATGCGACTTTGTAGTTCTTCTGAAGGCCCCTTAACCTTGGGCTTAGTCACATGTGACTTCCCATGGCCAATGGAATGCCAACAGGAGTGATGTGAGTCAGCTCTGAGTCTAAGCCTTATGAGGCCCCACAGGTTTCCACGCATTCTCTCGCCCCTCTGCCATTGATCTGTGAGGAATCCATCCTGGCTAGTCTGTTGGTTAAAGGAAGTGATGGATGTGGAACAGAGCCACCTCAGATGACTCATAGATCTGCAGTGGCAAGCCCACCTCCCCAGTCATTGCAGCCTGAGGAAGACTCACCTAGATGAGTTGCATCCCAGTCCCTCTGCACATGTCTGAGCGCTAGTAAATTATTGTTGTAAGCCACTGAGCTTTGGTATGGTTTGTAATGCAGCTATAGCTAACTGATTGACATAGCCCCACCACACTTGAAAACTATTGCTATAGTATAATCAGTGTGAGGCGGAGACGGCATTCAAATCTGGGTCTGTTATTCTCCAAAGCCCACACCTTCCTTTCCTGAGGAAGTGAATTTTAGGTTTGTGTCAATGATCGTTGTTCACTCTCCGCAGGTCATTCCTAACATTGTTTAGGAATGAAATCCAAAGATCTACTTTGTCATATGACCTGTGATACAAATGCCCTTGTTGAGAAAGGGGAATAGATGCAAAATCGATTCATGTGCTCTATTCTTCCAAGACCGTAAGTGGTTGATTTCCCTTATTAGATATTCAGTCCACGGCATATGGGACAAAATGAATCTTCTTTGTCATGAAAATCCCACTCCCTTCTTTCCACAGTGGACAGAAAATATGCCCTGAAAACCCGCCTCCTTAGATGTCATCTTTTCCTGATGGTATTTTGGAAGCTGTGAACCTGCTAGGGAAGGATAATGTACATTATCTCAGGCAATAATTCATGACTTATATGGGCAGAGCTTTTTAGTTTGAAAAGAAAAAAAAAGGCTTCTATGTTAACGTTTGACACAGACTGCAAGAATCTTTCAGGAAGACTCCATTGTCAACTTCTCAACAACTGGTAATGACTCTTGGCTCCCGTTCTGTGGGTGCGCAGCAGTATTTCAGCTTCTTTCAGTATCTCATAAAAATCACAGCTAATAAACTCCAATCGGCACCTGAAGGAAGGGGTGCTTGCTTCCGACTGTAATGTACTGGGCTCCGCAGCACTTCAAAGGCAAGGCAGATTCTTCTGTCTACCTTGCCCCAGTTTCTATCCCTGGGTGAAGATTAACCATGTGTGCTCTGGGAAAATCTGGTCTGAGTTTGCTTTAAAGCCTTTCGTATCCCTTTAAATCAGCTGTTCAATTCGACAGCCCACTAACATAGTCTCTCTTTTCAGTAGGGAGAGGGCGTATTCTTGGTTTCCATTGGATCCTTTCATTTCCTGCGTCCTCTCCTATGCACCCCATGCTTCCAATTTGTTCTTTGCAGAAGATGAAGCATGTATGCTCATGAGAGAAGCCTGATCATTTTAAAGTTTAATGACAAGTCAAAACTCAATTTGAGATTTATTGGGTGCCTGGCTCCTGATACTTGAAAAATAGTTTGCTCTTAGCTAAGGTTTGGGGTCAGATGCACAGTCTCAAGGTCACATGACATAAATTTTTATGGAACTTCAACTGAAAAAATGTTTTTTGTGTGCCCAGAGCCTTCCTCCCTGAACCTTTAATTGTTACTGTGCCTTTATATTGGGAATCACAAAGTCTGGGTTCTCAGAAAACACTTTGTGAGGATGCACAGGCTATCTTTTAAAAATAGGCTGTTTTAAAATACCAGTTTCTTCTTTCACCACATCGCAGAGATATTGAGTGTTGCTGAATCCAGGCAAAATGAGACAGAGCAATACTTACTGATGGTAAAATTAGATGAAAAAGGCTATGTCACAGTGTGGTGGTGGTGGCATTACTTAGTGATTTAGGGGTAAACTTTCTCCGAGTTTGAGTTGTGTTTCTCATTACTCTCAAGAGAAGACATAATTCTCAGGCTTGCTTCAATATGCTTTCAAAGAGATAAAAGAAACAAATGTAGACCTCATGAGAACATGTCCAGTCATGCCTAGTTATTTTTAAGGCAAAATATACCTCTTATTCTTCTAATGAGATATTGACAACAAGCCTATAGGGATCTAAATATTCCGGACTTACTGAATCCATCAATCAACTATCCAGAAGACAGTATTTCCCCCCACATTTTAATATCTCTGAAATCAGGATGTATCTGGTGGATGATGCCTTAGTATTGTCATCAGCCAGGCAGTGGGCATTGTCTGCGCATGTGCAAACTTGAACTGAAAACTTTCAGTGTCACCTTCAGGTAAAAATCTAGAAAACGCAAGCATTAAAACTTGGAGAATGGGCATCAGTGGCTTGGAAGAAAATCTCAGAGATGACAGTGGAGCACATCTCTATGAAAGGCTGTATCATCAGCTTTTTTTTTTTTTTTCCAATATAGAAGATGATGCATTATGGAAAGGCATGGGTATCTCTGATTTTGAGTTAGATTAATTCAGAAGCCTCAGGCTCAAACCTTTTAGTGTATGTTCTAGAGTAGTATATGGAAAAAAATCCCATATCACTAAAGTCAAAATGAGCTCATTCAACAAAGATAAAATAAAAATTGTAAGTGGTCAGAAAGTATCAAATTATTGTTTAGTTCGCAGTATTTTTATTTCTTGATGATACCTAAAATAGTGATGTGTCTTACAATCCATGGAATCTTAGATTTGCTGAAATGCAGTATTCCAATGGACTACCGTCTTCCTTCTCTGATCAGTAGTGTCCAGCCAGGAAAAGTTTTGTGTTTACAGTCATGAGTTTGATGATGGCTCCAGCCTATGGGTACTACTGGCATAGTTCCACCTTGTGACTCAGTGGCCAAAAAGCAGTAGGATTCTCCTTCTATGGCTTTGTCATTGCATGTGTGCCTGCCTGAGTCATTGGATGTGGGTGCTGAACCCGTTAGTCTGACACATTTATTTGCCAATTTGTCAGGTATTTTACCCTTTCTGGTCAAATTTCATTTCTTGAAACATTTCAGTTCAAATGAGTCTTCTATGAAGAGAGAGAGTTTTGGGCCACCAGTGAGTGATAGAATTTTTCACAGCCTCAATGTCCAGAATAGAACTCCCAACTTACAAGTGTGTGAAAATGTCCTTCAAGTGTCAAAAAGCTGTCACAAGGTTCTGGAAGAGGAGGAGAAATCCTCAAGCTTGTTCTGAAATAATTAGGTGCAAAATAAATCAGGAACTTAGGAGAAATATGTACACAAATTAGCAAAAAGCAGGAGCCTAAGTTATGAAAAGAAAAAAAAAATAGAGCTACAAGAATTAATACAACCTTGTCCAGAGCTATGTAGAAATGTGATAACTGGAGTCTTGATGGATAAGTCTTTTCACTTCTCAAATTCTCAATTTTCTTATCTGCAAAATGGGGTATGCCTAGTTCATTAGGTGACTGGAACAATTATAATGCTTTCAAAATGCTTATGTACAATCAAACCTATCACAATGAAATAACTAAATGTGCTCAGGATGCTATATGACTCAATAATCTCTGAACATACTTGTCTAAATGGATGTTCACAATGTCTTTAAATCATGGAGTAAGAATTAAATATGTTCTAAACAATATTTTTTTTTTAAAAAAGGGAGATGCAGGCTGCATTTTAGAAAGATTTCCATTAAAATGTTTATATACATTTTGGAACTGATCGGTATATTTCAGTTATTTTGGATAATTCACATACATGGACAACCTCATCCTCAACCATGCTGGATAAATGGGGCATGGTGGTAAAGGCATAGTCTAAGAACTTCAAATCAGACATTGGGAGAATTCAGTGCTATGACTCTGATAGAGACCTTGTGAGTCATGTGGCCCCAAAAGGGTCTTTGAAGCTGAACCTTTTATTTTCTTGATATCCATATAAACACAGTAAACCAAGACTATTTTAACTATAAATTATAGCAGATACTTAAAATGAAAATGTGAGAAGCAGAGCTCCATAATGGGTACTCCTCTTAAGGCTGCCTTATAGACTCCAAAAAACAAAGATTCCCACCTGCTGTTATTGGTATATAGGAAACTCACGTGTAATTGTGCATTTCCAAAAGTGGATGAGAAAAAATGGTAGATAGAATGTGGGAATACACTAAATAAATAGTAAAAGCTCTGTATGGCTTTTAGCATATTTCTCTGCTTCTTTCGCATCTGTGTTATTCATTAAAATCACCTAAACTGATATTTATGTAAGTCATCCTGCCCTGCCATCATTCTCCAATGTGAATTCTGCAAGTTTTCTGGTTAGATCCAAGGAGACCACTCCATATCTAGGGGTCCCTAATGTTGAATACATTCCCAATCTTTGAAACTTAAGCAAGTTTTCTTGCTCTAAAACAAACCGCTCTGTCCTAGACACTATTTCCAATTTAAAGGCATATGACTAGACTTTCAAAGAGCAAAGGGTAAAGAGTATGTTTTACAATTTTCCTTGGGAGCCTTCTTAGGGCTTCACCCTAAGAAATTTTCAGGAAAGGAATTTGTTCTAGACCTGTGTCACTGGCCACTGTGGCCCATTACTTGAAATGTGGCCAGTCCAAATTCAGATGTGCTATAAGTGTAAAATACACACCAGCTTTGAAAGCTTAGTTAAAAAAAAAAAAGTATCTCACTGAAATTTTTATATTAATTACAAGTTGAAATTAAAATATTTGAAGTTAAATGAAGTGTATTGTTAAAGTTAATTTCACTTGATACCTGCTTTTTAAAAATGAAGCTACTAGAAAATGTGCAATTGCATATATGGCTCACAGTTAGGGCTTGCATATTTCTATTGGACAGATAGAGTATAACGAGGTTGGTTCACTCTGGCCTGGTTCCCTGATTCAAGTCCTTTTAGGACTAAGAATCTAAGAGTGAGAACTGGGAGATACTGGTTCTAATCTAGGATCTGCCACTGACCGTGTGAATCTCCCCTGAGCCGCAGAACCTGTGTCCATGATTTAGGGGCAATGAGACACCCTTCACACACCTTACAGGTTGACTGTGAAGATCAAATGAAATTATGTTGGTATCATCTAAAATACTCTCAACAGAAAGTATTTATTGGAAGTTTTTCTGAGGCTTCCTGTCCTATTCCCGACCTCAAGGGAACATATCTTACATTACATGTTACCTGGGAACATCATATTCCATCCACAGCCTGTATTTACTGTGTGATTCTATATGGCAGATATTGTGCTGAGGACTTGATAAATGTTAGCTCGTTTATTCCATACATCCAACCTGTGAGACTGATACTATTATTAATGAGCATCAGAGGAGTGTGGTGATTAAGATCAGGTGCTCTGGAGCCAGACTACTTGGATGCATAAATGAGAGCCACCACTTAATAGCTGTGTGACACTGGGCAAGCTATTTAACCTAAGCCACAGGTTCCTCATCAGTACAAAGCAGAGTAAATAATAAGACTGCATCAGTTAAGGTAACGGTAGCTGCTGCAACAAGAAAAAAACCAGATGGGCATGATGGCTCACACACAATGGAACACTTGCACTTGTAAAGTAAAAACTGGATATTCCAAGCAGGGCTTCAGGAATGCAAGCTTCTTTACATTTCCTTAGAATGACTTTCAAAGTCACTGAGCTTGTCTGCATTAAGCTGGAAGAGGAAAGAACATAGATGATGATGTATAGAAGGAACTTGAGGCTCAGAGAGACAGAGTGACTTGTCCTAAGTCATACAACTAGGCAGTGGTAGCTCAGTGCACACTCATTTCTGTCTGATTCTGGAGCTCATACTGTGTACACAGTTCATGAGATGTGCACAAAAAAATGCCTAATCACATAAGTGTATTTCATACTTCCGTCTGCAATATGCCTGCTAACAGTTTATTGGCCAAAGCAAGTCACATGGCCAACTCCAACATCAACAGGGGTGTATCCTCTGCTTCTAGTGGTAGGAACTACAAAGACACATGGAAAAGGGCATGAATGCATGGAGGGGTGAAGAATTGGAGCTATGAAGAAATCTACTACGGTTAGTGAGTGACCGAGTGAGAATCAGAACTCACAGCCCATCACTCCCAGCTATTAGAGAGTCCAGCTCACTGCAGACAGAGCTAAGTACTACCAGAAATGGACACAAAGTTGGCTGCTTGCCTTGGACTCTGCATCCAAGAAGATGGAAAAGGAATTGCCCAGTATCTCCGTTGGCTTTATCCTAGAGAGTGGAACCATCTTTACTTTTTCTCACTGCCGGCCCCTCACTTCTGTTTGGAACTTTACAAACCCTTCATTAGCTTGAAGAAACAGCTTCTAAGACAGAGAAACAAAAACTATTTACAAACAGAACCGTGGAACTCAGCTGGGAGTCAAGAGCTGTGGGTTCTGATTCTCACTCAGTCACTCACCAACCGCAGTAGATTTCTTCATAGCTCCAATTCTTCACCCCTCCGTGCATTCATGCCCTTTTCCGTGTGTCTTTGTAGTTCCTACCACTAGAAGCAGAGAATACATCCCTGTGGATGTTGGAGTTGGCCATGTGACTTGCTTTGGCCAATAAACTGTTACCAGACATACTGCTAATGCAGGTGTGAAATATGCTTATGTGATTAGGTTTGTTCTGCACATCTTACATTCTCCATGAGGAAAGAAAACAACAACACTCTGACTAGCCTAGCCCGCTGGTCTAAGGGTTGAGAAACACATGGGAAAGACCAGAAATCAACCAGCGGCTTGGCATCGAGCCCACCTGAGTCTGGTCTAAATCAGTCAATTCTTAGTCAGAGAAGAGTTAATGTTTTAAGACACCGAGGTTTGGAGTAGTTCGTTACACACATCATTTCGGTTATAGCTAACCGATGTACCAACGATGAGTACCTTCAGCAAATCATCTCTCCTCTCTGGAACTCAGTTTACTTCTCTATTCAAGGAAGGCATTGAACAACATACTGTAAAATCCCTTCCTTCTGTTCTAAAGACAAGGGCAACACACCTTGCCATGTTTTCTTTTTTTTTCCCCAAGGCTTTGTATGGTAGGGGAGGAATCCATATGCAGGAACAGAAGTGAGGCTCTTAAGCGAATATCCTTTAAATGTGATAATTAAATAATTATCTTATTAGCATTTAGAACTACACAGTATTAATTCATTTTCTATTTTAATGGATAGAAACAGATTTTGTTAGCTTTCAAATATCAAAAATCTGCTGTTCTAGTCCCTTCCCTATAGCCAGAAGGGGCTGGTTCTCTGACCCTCTAGGCAGTTCAGAAGGTAGGGCCCAGAGGCTGCTGAGATGGCAGCAGGTGTCCACCATTCAATCTCTAGCCTGTAGAAGATAGAAATCTAACTTCAGAGGTGTTAGAGACAGGCAGGCAGTCGTGAAAAGAGGTTATGTCCATCTGCCTCCTTTCCAATGGTGCTTATATTAGAGTGGGTTCTGGGGAGATATACAGCCATGGAGTTTTATATATGTGCCTTATAAATATGGCCATTGATTCCTCAGAACTGGCAGTGATTGTGGTGGCAGATTTATTGTACATGTCACAGGTCAAGGTTCATAGGTTACTTTCCAAATATCCTTTTCAGGTGTCTGAGAATTCCTATAAAAATATACATTAAGGCATAGGGTTCTTTGAGGAAAGTTAGTTTATTACTTGCCCCACTTGGAGCCCAAATGAAAATAAGATACATATTCTCTCTGGGGTCACCAGATCCTCATATGTCCTGATGAAGTTTTTGGCACTGAGTGCCAAAGGCCAAATGGGCTGGAACTCTATCTTGACTGGAGTTGGATGCACCTGACATTCTGTACCCAACATATATCTTCTGACACTTACTTGTGCAGCAAAATAAATTGAATCTATTCATACCTCCACTTTCTGGAAAAGAATGGCTTCTTCTTGCATATGCTCAGAAAAGTATGTACAAGGAGATACTGTAACCTTATTTTTACAGGTAAATGATTAGAAATGACTGGCATGTCCACCAACTGAGGACTAGTTAAATAAAGTAGCTTCTGAGGTGGTCTAAGGTAGTACTTTATATGAAAACATTTGGAGTCAAAGACTTGAACTTGAATCCCAGTCATGTTGATTACTCACTTGGATACTGGGCAAGTTATGTAACTTCCCTACAGTTCAGTTCCTTGTGTAAAATGGGGATGATATATCTCCATAAAAATGTTTAGAGTTAGTAGGAACTAAATGAGTCAACATATATAAAACGCTTAGAACAATGCCTGATACATAGTAAGCATATAGATATATGGTAGCTATTGTTTTAAATATTATTTAAAAGGATGAAGCAGACTTATATACTCTGTTGAAATGGAATAATTACCCCAAAACTTAGTGGCCTACAACAACAACCATCCTTTATTATTTCTGATGATTCTGAGGATTGACTGGGCTCAGCTGGGCTATTCTTCTGCCCCAGGTACTGTCAGCTGGAGCTGAAGTCATCTGAAGGCTCAACTGGGCTGGAACATACAAAATGACTCCCTAACATGACTGGCTGTTGGTGCTGGTTGGGGTTATTGTTTAGAGCACCTTGGATCCCCTCTCCCTACACCTTGGGATTCTCACAGCATAGCATCTGGGTTCCAAGAGGGAATATCCCAAGCATGTGTAGATGGAAGTTGCAAATCTCAGAAAGTTCCTCCTTGGAAGTTACACTGAATCACTTCTGTCACATATTATTGGTCAAAGCAAGTCACATGCAGGCCTAGGTTCAAGAGGAGAGGAAATAGACTTCAACTGTTAATGGCAGTAATGGCAAATAATTTGCAGCCATCTTTATTACATATTATTAGACAGAGGGAAAAAAGTGCAGAAGGGGAGGATACATTACCATTTGTATAACAAGGAAGTTCTTATATGTATACACATACATGCGTATATCTATAATAACATATATGAAACAGCATATATATAACAAAATATGTATGTAAATAAACAAGTATATGTATGTGCACTGCATAGAATCAATATCTTCAAAAACATGAGGCTCTAGTAACAGGGAGAGGGACTGGGAGACTGAAATAGAAGATTGACTCAATTTTCACTGTATGCCACTTTGCGTTGTTTGAATTTTTTTCACTATGTCCACATTTTGTTTATTCAAAGTGAATAAATAAAAATGCAAGGAATTAGCAATACTAGTACAGTTTCAGCACTTCTAGTATGAGGAGAAATCAATTCTGGAAAAAATAAAAACAACTCCATGAAAGAAACTTTTCCATTCTCCTGCCAGTTATCAGTATTAAATAGCTTTGGAGAACTTGGAGTTGTCCTCACTGACCGCAGAGGTCCCACTGTCCCCCCACCCCTGACACACATACACTACTGGCATGTTTTCTTTTTAAACTTCTAAAGTAGTTCACGTGTCTGTCATGTTCTCCTAAGAATCAGGTTGCTGGATAATTGGAAAACATTTTTACATTCCAATTAAAAAATCATCATTTATCTGTGACAAGCATAGCATCTCATTTATGTTTAAAATAAAAGAGAGCAGAAGTACTCCCTGAATAGGGAATTTGTTAATATGGTATCATATTTGAATAGAAACATAGCTGTGGATTTTAGCATCATTGTTTGGTAGCTGTGATTTTGTGCTATTTCCCTGTGGTATTAGATAGTTGCAGTGAGGCTTACATTTCTTCTTTTACAAAGAAGGAGCAAAAACAGAAAGTAAAGACACACATTCCCATTCATTTCTTGTGCAGCGGTAAGAGAAGATAGAAAGTTGTTCCAAGGCAGGGGATGAGAAGGTTCTGTCTCTTCTGCCTCTGCTTGTTGTGCGAGACCCTCTCATTCTGAGAGCTGGCTAGTGGGGCCCCTGAGGTTGGAGAGAGATGATTCCAGGCTCTGCCACTTATGTGCTTCTTGTTATTGCTATGTTTAGACTTTCATTCTGGGATTTTGCTGGTTCATAATAGAATCTATTGCATGTCATTTTTAAGAGTCTTATTCTAACTTCATGGATTTGGCAAGTGTCCCAGATTTTTCACTTTCATTCTGAATTTTTAAAATATTCATTCTCACCTCCACTTGTGACCCCATTTAGCATGATCGTTTGAAGAAAGGCCAGCCAGATCGTGCATGAGTGAATTTCAAGCATGAATAAATCAAGCAAAAGCCAAAGTGCTAGTCAAAGAGAATTTGAGAGATCACAGTCACTTCCCCGTTCTCCTTTGCCCCTAAAAGAGAATTTTAGGGGACATTATAAATAATCAGCTTGTTTATAATCATAATCATCATCATCCTGGGCCCACAGATAATGTGATACAGTTGTACTTATTTATTCATAACATTTTGAAGCTGAAAGGGGTCTTAAAGATTATAACCAAGAAACACAAGTTCAGAGAGGTTAAGGAACATGCCCAGAGTCACACGGGCAGTTAGTAAAATGTTCTAGGTTTTGCAACTCCTAATCCATTGCTCCTTTTCTGGTACCACAATATTACAGTTAGTATGGTAGAGTGAGATGTCACCTTTGCCTCTCTCGTGGTTACGATACAGTGAAACACACCAGGAATTGCTGTGCTATTAGACCATTGGGCAGGGCTGAGATGCGTATTGGGAGGGGAAGATTCTCTATTCAAGTTTCAACCAAAACCACTCTACTTGTGTCCTTAGTATTTGTGCTTCTGGATAAGATTTCACTGGAACAAAGGGTTCTATGACTAAAGCATTTGGAAACCACATCAATTTCAATCCCAATTTAACGCAGGGTATAGGCTTAATAGAACATGTACAAAGCATACATAGAAAGCTCCCTAGTACACCCTAAATAAATCAGATTTGTAACTGGGTGCATTGTGGACCTAGTTAGGATTCTGAGTGAAGTGAGCAAGCCCTTCTCAGCACT
The DNA here is from genome assembly GCF_000951045.1 of Mandrillus leucophaeus. Lineage (NCBI taxonomy): Eukaryota > Metazoa > Chordata > Mammalia > Primates > Cercopithecidae > Mandrillus > Mandrillus leucophaeus. The sequence goes on along the minus strand of NW_012105353.1, from coordinate 2,821,098 downwards.
CTCTAAGTTCTGATGTCCTCTTTCTTCTTCCATCTATGAATGATTTCCAGCTGGGGGCAACTTCTCCCCTGGCCCAGGGGACATTTGGCAATGTCTGGGGACATTCTTAGTCATGACAACTGGGGAGAGGGTGTTACTGACATCTAATGGGTAGAGACCAGGGGTGCTGCTAAACATCCTACGATGCACAGGAACAGCCCTCTCGACAAAGAAGAATCTGCCCCAAATGTCACTAGTGTCTAGGGTGAGAGAGCCTGCTCTAGTTGAACCCTACATATCAGTCAGGGATAGCCCAAAGCCTGCTGCTTCTCTTTGGTGTTTTCCTGGACTCCATCAGCCCTTGGTGCTCTGAGATTTTATGGTTTCTAACTTCCCAACTTTGCGGTTAATTGAATAATTGTCTTACTTGCTCATATTTTTTTCAAGCCACAATTAGTCTTAGCTGCTCAAGTGGGTTTTTAGTGTATTGTAAGAAGAGTGGATGTTTTATGAATATACTTGTTCTGGGTGTCTTATAAGCACCTAATCTTGGCTAAACATATAGGAAATGCTTTTCTGGGGAAGATGTGGAAAGGAAAAGTTCAGAATGCCCAGATGACCAGGGGAGCAGCTTAAGCAAAAAACAAACAAAACAAAACCCAAAAACCCAACCAACCAACAAGCAAACAAACACCAATCAGGGATCACTAGTAAAGAAAGTCAGTAATTTTTTTAGCTGGTGTGAGGGTGATGACAAAGATAGTAGTAAAAGGCAAAAAGATATGGGGAAGAGGTAGGGGCAAAATGGAAGGGAACTTTGAAACCCACAGAGGAGTAAATTCTAGGACATGTGGGTAAAAGGGAGCCTCTGAAGATTTCATTCATTTATTCAGGGATGCTTTCTTTGATGCCACAGTCAGGGAAAACCTCTCAGGGGATCTGGCATTTGAGTAGTGAGGTTTTTGTAGAAGAATGTGACTTTATCAGCGTGCGTAGTGACTTCATGACACCTCACCTATTCCCCTTTTCCCTGCAGAGCCGTAAGTTTGGGAAAAATTGAGATTCTGTTAGAATCTCTTTTCTCTCCCTTGGAAGAGCAGCTGGTAAAAAGCCTGCGAGGAGAAAGGTGAAAAAAGAACAAACAAGTTTCTTTTCCCCATCACACCCCTGGGGCCTAGCATGTGGTTCGAAGACTCTCTAAGAGTAAAGACTGTTACCATATCTGTGGTGGAACGAGCATCCTACCCAGAGTTGGCTGGAAATCCTGGCACTCTCCCAGAGATGTATTGTAGATTATTCTAGAAGTCGCTACACAACATTTGTCTGGGACGCTTAAGCAAAGCAGCTCCTACTTTAGGTCATAACATTCTTCACATGCTTTCTGGGTTGTTGTTTAAAGAAAGGCATCCAAATAGGATTTTCTGTTTTCAAATGAATGCCCACTGAACTCCGCTATTACAAACTGGTGTTGGCCTAAAAGTGTGGCAATTTGGTTGAGAAACGGTTATCAGTTTGTAACTTCCATGAGTAGATGATAAATTTCCAGTTGTAAAAATGCTGGAAACATTAGAGAAATGTTTTCAAACTCTGCTTCTCAATCAAGTCACTGATTTAAATGAAAAAAAAAAAAATCCCCCTGTACGCCAAAAAAGCATACTTCAGATGTCCCCGTCAACTGTGAGACAGTTGCTTTCCCATGAAGACCCGCCATATGGACAGTATGAGACATCACAAATTAAAATAAATTGTTATTCAGAGAGAGGCTTTCATTTGAGCCAAGACCCCCAACTTTACAACTTGCAGCCTTTTCCACACAATTAGGAGGTCCAGTTGGGTTGTTTAAAATGTTTGTAATATTTAACTCCCCAAGTGCAGCAAGCTTTGTTTTAATCTTTCTTCTACACCGTAGTAGCCCTGTAGCCAGAGTAAGAGAAAACAGGAAGCCTGGGCCCCCTCTTCCTGCCTCCTGGTTCCCCTTCCTCCACTCTGGCTTCTGGGCCTCAGATGCTAGGCTGGGCTGCTAAGCCCTGGAGGATTAAGCCCTCACTTTAAAATGCTGTGCTGGCTTAGGCTAAGGCCTAGTGGGGGACAGAGAGAGAGATCGCCTGGGTGGAACCCTTGGTTCAGATTTTGTAGTCACTGTGACCTGCATGGAAGTTGTTTCAGCCACTGTGGATTTTGACCAGGAAGACAGACTGGCCTTGGTTTGACAGCATTTGGCATCAGGAAGGAGGACATTATATTCTCCTCTCTCTTGCTGCTCAATGCTAGTAGGCCAAGCTTGCTCTTTGGGGGTTTTCTGCTTGAGTTCTGCACCTCTGATGGTTTGCAGTCATTAGAGATGGAGACAGGAGGCATGTAAGTTGAGGAAAGGGTTAAAGCCAATTGTATTAGTCTCCTAGGCCTGCTGTAATAAAGCACCACAAACTGGTTGGCTTCAAACAACAGAAATGTATTCTCTCCCAGTTCTGGAGGCCAGAAGTCCGAAACCAAGGTTTCCCATCAAGGTGTGTGCCCTTCCTGCTACAGCCATACTATGTGACCTGGAGTTCCCTAAAACACGAGGCTGTTTCATACCCCTATGACTTTGTACATGCCATTCTACCTGACTGTTATTTCTGCTTGACAAATCTTGACTAATTATTTCATGAAATGTTACCTCCTCTGGGAATCCACTCCTGATCATCCCAGGCATAGGACCTCCCATTCAAGGGCTGTGCTCCCTCAAAAGCCCTAGGGATGATACTGTCTTGTCTCTTTCAGCTTCTGGTAGCCCCAGGCATCCTTGGCTTGTGGCAACATAACTCTAACTTCTGCCTCTGTCTTTAGTTGCCTGTCTTTCCTTTCTCTGTGACCAAATTTTCCTCTTCATATAAGGACACCAGTTGTATTAGTCCATTCTCACACTGCTATAAAGAACTACCTGAGACTGGGTAATATATGAAGAAAAGAGGTTTAATTGACTCATAGTTCTGCAGGCTGTACGGGAAGCATGGCTAGGAGGCCTCAGAAAACTAATAATTATGGCGGAAAGCAAAGGGGAAGCTGGTACAATCTTTGCATGGTGGAGCAGGAGAGAGAAAGAGAGTGAGGGAGGAAGTGCCAAACACTTTCAAACGGCCAGGGCCTCTTGAGAACCCACTCCCTATCACGAGAACAGCAAGGGGAAATCTGTTCCCATGATCCAATCACCTCCCACCAGGTCCCTCCCCCAACATTGGGAATTACAATTTGACATGAGATTTGGGTGGGGACACAGAGCCAAAGCATATCACCAGTCATCTTGGATGAAAGTTCTTCCTACTTCTGGAGGAACACAATTCAACCCACAACACCACTAAGGGAAGGGAGATTTTTTTCCAGTGAAGATGCTCCATTCTTAACACATGCTCAGGGCCTTGGTGCATATGGTGCCTGGGACAGAGACTTATTTTCCAATCCAAGAGAGGACCTTACCAAGTCTTTCCTGTGAGATGTGAAGAAACAGCTGACTAGCACAGGCCCAGATTGCAATTCCCAAGATCAACCTTTGCTGAAATTCTTGCTGCAGTCACAAATTCAAAGGTGCTTGGGACAATAGTCTTTTGCTTTTGGAATCTTAACTCTTAAATCCTCCAGCTCCTAGAGGTTTAACCAGACCTGTAATGTTATTTTAACTGTGTCACTTGTGATTGAATGCAGTTTATGTATGGCCTTGATGTCTGATCAGCAGCAGGATTAAGAGGACTTTGGGGCTTCCCTAATTTATATCTGGCTCAAAAGGCAGAAGAATTCTAGTTGTCTTTCTGCCATTTTTCTAGTGGTCATCCTCTCTTGTCTTTCCTTTCCTGGCTGGCTGGAGCAACCACATAAATATTCTGAGCTGCTCTCCTGTCTGTGGAGCTCACCCCACTATGAGCAAAGGGGCATGTGGCCATTAGAGGGTGGGGAGTTCCCCAACGTTATAAACGTCCATAAAGAAGGATTCTTGGTCAAAATCTTCTCTTTATTTCAGCAGCCCTGGCAATCTTTCTCTGCTACTTTTTTTGATGTTGCACCCAATTTTTTACCTTGGGGCATGGGAGAGAGGGAGGGACTGGGAATTGTGGCCTAGGATTTGGAGATAAAAATGGGTTGTTGTTCCACCTCTGGAAGATTTCCTTCCTCCAGTGGTCTCTTTCCTATTTTTTCACAACAAAGAAAAGAGAGGAAAATACCCCCAGGCTAAACAAATCCTTGTTCTATTGCAGTGCCTGTGGGAGGCAGCAATATTTTTCCTGTCAGTGTTTTGTTGTCTGCCTTTCAGAAATTCTATATACTTTAGTTCACCATCTACCAGCATTTTTTTTCTTAGAACAGCTAACCCAGAACCAAAAGTACATGTGGATGGCTGCTCCTTATCTAAGAAGGTCAAGGTCTTTATTAGTCCCACAGTCTAGCTGAGAAAGAGACAGGAGCTTAAAGTCCAACAGTCTGGAATTTTATTGTGAGGTAGAGGTGGCTTCTGCATAGGCTCTGTCTCATTTGGCCATTTTCACAAGGAGCATCTGAAAGTTTTGCACAGACCTTGGGCACAGGGGCCACTGTAGCAAGTACACTGTTCTTGTTCATGTGGGGTTTAACTTGCAGCTGTGGTCTGAGATGGTACATCAAGTCTTTGGGGAGGCACATGTATTAGTCCATTTCTATACTGCTATGAAGAAATAGCCAATACTGGGTAATTTATAAAGAAAAAGAGGTTTAATAGACTTACAGTTCCACATGACTGGAGGGCCTCACAATCATGGCAGAAGGTGAAGGAGGAGCAAAGGTACATCTTACATGGTATTAGGCAAGAGAGTGTCTGCAGGGGAACTGCCCTTTATAAAATCATTAGATCTGATGAGACTTATTCACTCTCACGGGAACAGCATGGAAAAACCCATCCCATTGATTCAATTACCTTCCACTAGGTCCCTCCCAGGACGTATGGGGATTATGGGAGCTACAATTTAAGATGAGATTTGGGTGGGGACACAGTCAAACCATATCAGGGCAGAAGATTATTTCCACTGTGAACACTTCAAGATTTAGAAATTCAAGCAGTTGTTGAAAAGGAGAATGAGAGACACTGTGCAGACTCTGATATTTATTGATTTGTTTCACAGGCTCTTATATGACACATGTGGCACCACTCTCTTATGCACTTTATATGTATTAATTCAGTTACTCTTCATAACAATCCTATAGGCAGTTACTATGAATAGCCCCATTTATAAATGACAGTACCAAGGAGCAGAGAGGTTAGGCCACTTGCTCAAAGTCACACAGCTTCATAGTTGGCAGAGTTGGAACTTGAATCCAGATATCTGGCTCCATAAAGCCTGCATTTCAACACTAAAGTCAAGGGAAAATGGTAAGATTTCGAGATCAGATGTCTCGAGCATTCCCAGAACAGGCAGATCAAGACTATTTATTCTACGGTTTCAAGGTCTGTCCAGACTGTTAACCACAATGGCATTAAAATGTTCTGGACAGACTTGGAACCCCTGTAGTATTCTTGATTGGTAATATGAAATTATTCTGCCTGTTCAGGAAATGCTCAAGACATCTGATTTTGAAATCTCATCAACTCCTCTTTAGTGGCTTTTAGTTTTTGTTTTTTGAGACGATGTCTTGCACTGTTGCCCAGGCTGGAATGCAGTGGCGCTATCTCAGCTCACTGCAAGCTCTGCCTCCCGGGTTCATGCCATTCTCCTGCCTCAGCCTCCCGAGTAGCTGGGACTACAGGCACCTGCCACCACCCCCGGCTATTTTTTGTATTTTTAGTAGAGACGGGGTTTCACCATGTTAGCCAGGATGGTCTCGAGCTCTTGACCTTGTGATCCGCCCGCCTCCACCTCCCAAAGTGCTGGGATTACAGGTGTGAGCCACCACGCCCGGCCTTTAGTGGCTTTAAAATGAAAATATTTAGGGAGAAAACTTTCATCTCTCCCAACAACCTGAGTAGGCGCTGACATGTAAGTAAACGGTCTTGTAAGAAGTGGTATGGTTGCTTGGACCTGTGAGAGAAAGATAAGGAAGTTTTAATTTTGATCATCAGTACCCACAATGAAGGACATGAGACCTAGTGATTGCAATTTAGTAGGGCACGGAATGATATTTCTGACAAAAGATGTGGCAAATGAAGAGTTAATTCAGGTTTTTCTCGGTCATATCTCTTCTTTCACACTCCTTCTAAATACTGAAAAGTCAAGAAAAAGGTAGCAGTTTTCCCTTGCAAGTCACCATCATTTGCATTAATCTCCCCTCCTCCCACTGTGCCAAACAGGGGAACAGCAATATCACACCACAAAGTAGCTTCCAGAAGATGTGCAGTATGGGACTGTGAGAATGCCAGTTTCAGGGGCTATTTTGCTGTGTTGCGTTCTGTGACAGCATGATCCATTGGCTGCTCTTAGGAAGACACTATAGTAAAAAGAATTAGCCCCTGCTGGTGCTTAAAAGGTGCTGGAAGGGGAGTGTTAATTTATTGCTAATATACACTGTGTTAAAAATAGAAAGAAAAATGTCTTTTGTTCCCACTTTGCCTTTTGGTGTTCAAAAAGGGAAGGGGAGAACTAGTGGCCATAATTAGAGGTCACATTTTGGTCACAACTTCAACCTCGTTGGCTGAGAGGTAGGGGAAAGACATCCTTTGTTTGCCTGTGGGGAAGGGAGCTCCCAGTAGGAGCTGTTCCCTGCAGAGGCCAGGATGCTCTTGCCACACTATTGTTGGGGTCATTTATTTCCCAGCATCAGACCTCCTGAACTTGCATTTGCATTTTCTGCCTGTCCACCTGAAGCAGCACTAATGGGTCCCAGAAACCTTCTGGAGTGTATTGGGTCTGCTGGTGACAGGCAGAGAGGAAACAGGCTCAGGATCCTTGAGACCTCACTTCAGGGGTCTGGAAATAGAGGCTGCGAAAGAAAAATAGCCCTTCGGAAAGGTGCCTAATAAACAGTCTTTGGATTGAAGGCTTGCGGACTCAGAGTGGCCAGATGGGAACAACATTTAAGGGAGATGCAAGGAGGCTTCTTCGACCTTCAGAGAGTTGATTTCCTCCTGCACTTGGATATTTTGAAAAGCTGCTACTGGGTGCTATAACCCTGAGAAATGAGCAGACCCAAATGGGGGAATCAGCTGGCTGGGTCTCCCCTACTTTCTGCTGTTCGGTCTCAGGGGGCTGTACCTGATAGTGCCAACTCCTCACTGCCCCTCATTTCGCGGAAGCCAGCAGATCCCCCTGGGAAATTAGGCTTGGCTGCAGTTAGAATAAGCTTCAGTGATTAATTAATTTAATTAACATATCTGCAGTTTCAACTGCCTTTAAGATCATCTACCTTTATAAAAATTCACATGGATGAAGGCAAATATTGATGTGGAAATAGCCTAAAATTGCCTACCTACCCAACTTGGAGGAGGGGCAATGATAGTCTGGCTCTAACTACCTATACTGCTCTTCGGGGGATTTCTACAATATGTGATTCTTTTTCCTAGAGCAAGATTTAAGGTCATTTTTCTTCCTCTGGTTCCCTCACTGTTGTCTTCCTTCCTCTCTCCCCCAGCCCCTTCTGATTTATCTCAATTCTTTGAAAGTGGACTAGCTCAATCTGTACCTGAAAAAACCACAAAAAACGAAAAACAAAACAAAACAAAACAAAAAAACAGGCGGATGGATCAGGTAAGCAAGGTGCTGAGGGGAAGAAGCTATCTTCCTCACGGGGCCAGGAAGGTCTGAGAAGGCACAATTAATTCCTCAGTGCTAAGTGTCCTTTCCTCTGGCCTGTCTGCCTGAGAGTGACCCACTTTCGAGTTAGTCATGTAGTGTGTTGTCCATGGCTCAGGCAGAAAGGTCACCGACTCAGCTTTATGTGCCATGAAGAGAAATTAGTCAGGACCTCCCCGAGAGGGTGCGGGCTCTTGGCTGTTCATCATTTGGGGCCGACTCCACGGCTCCTCCCTGAGCCCAGCATTTCATAAAATGAAGGCGTTACTATTAGCTGGGGACTGGGGAAAAGGCTGTGTGTTGCATCCTTTCAGAAAGAGAAGGGGTAGGGGTGGGAGGACGCTTTAGGGAGGAAAACTAGATAATAAAAAAGTAAAACTAAATATGGAACACAAACCACAATTAGACCTGTTATTTTGAAATTTATGTCATACAGTTTGGAACCACAGGTAAAACCTTCCTCCTCCAGCAGTAAAAGTGAAATTGTCAATCAGTGCTAAGGGAAAATTTTTTTTTTCCAGCGTTACATTTAACAGGAAGTCTGAATAATCTTTGAATCTTAAATGGCAACCAGGCTTACAACTGTACATGCCTTTTCTCTCTTTTTTCTTGTTTCCCTTCCTTTCCACAGAAATAAAGTGGCCTGGATCTCCTGATAATTCCGGTGTGACTTTAGTCAAAAGTCCAGTAGAAATGGCAAAGCCATCCTGGCAACAGAAAAGTCCTAGAGCTGTTAGCCAGGCTATTCAAGTTTGTATCTAAACTTAAGTGAAGGCACACACACACACACACACACACACACACACACAGAGTCTCTCTCTCTCTCTCTCTCTCGTGCACACAAACCTTGTTTAATCAGAACCTGATACCAGACTCAATATAATCCTCATGGGTGAATCTATTAAATTGTGTTTAATATCAGTGTCACTCACCCCCACCCCCACCCTGGAAAGAGCAATCTGTATCTAGAAATTGGTTTGTTTGTGCAGATTTAATATATAACTACTCTTTCTGTGCCTCTTAGGCTCATAATTGTGGACACACACTGCACTGAGAGAGGCGTTCTTAGAGATTTCTCCAAGGAGAGGAAGAAGCAAAAAGTAGATGGTGAAATAGCTTCCCAATGATAAATCGGGCTAGTAGAAAAGTTGTCACTTTATTTTCCCATTTCTTTCCCTATGTGTGACTAATTCTAATGACTCTGAAGCTTAAAGCAATGAAAGGAATGTTTGAAGCCCCTTGGTCCTGGCTACCCTTAGCAACCACACTAAAAGGGCTCCAGTTTAGAACACTTAACAATTATGAGCGGGGCCAGCCCATGAAATTAGCTGGTGGGATGTTTTTGCCACCAAAGTATTACTGTGGGGGAAAATTAGATGCTGAGCCAGGACACCTGGTCCTTCATGGTTCTGTTTCTCTCTAGGATGCTGAGTAGGTCATATTAACCGCACTAGAACTTGGCTTCCTCATCTATAAATGTAGCAGGATTCTATTTGAAAAGCTACTAAGTCCTTTCAATTGGAAAATGCTAGAATTTGGGAGTAGAATATGTTTTCTTTGACCTCATTTTCTTCTGGGGACATGTACCTAAAGCCAAATGTGACAATTCAGTTGAAATATTAGATTGCCTCTCTCTTGGCCATAACTATAATGTCAGGGAGATGAGCTAGTAGGGAGTTTTAGCCTTTTGGGGATCATGAGTGCCCCACGAGTCTGATGAAAAGTCTGGGTAGCAAAACACACATATATGCCTGTTGATGTACAGCATCACTCTTGTATGCTATAGGAGGGGTGGCGGGTTTCCAGGGGCACGTGGTCAGATCCCAGTTAAGAACTGCCATGCTGGAGATTTCAAAGCTGCATCCAAGTTCGAGAGGTCTGTAGCTCCATTATGCAACTCTAGGCTGTAAAATAGTTTTAGTGTTTCCTAGCTCATTAGGCTCTTTTAGCTTCCAAGATGGTCTCAGACCCTCAAATACTTATTAACTCTCCCAGATCCTTCCTGCTGTACCTCCCCACCCTGAGTTGTGCCCTGGTTAACATTACTGATATCTAACAAATATTATCAGCACTTACTATGTACCAGATGCATAAATTTTAAAAAGTAACATATTTAATCCTTACACAAATCCTATGAAATAGGTAGTATTGTCATTCCCACATTACAAGTGATAATACTGAGACATAGAGAGATTCAATTATTTGCCAAGGTCATTGAGTTAGTGGGTAGTGGAGCTGAGTTTGGAACCCAGCAATCTGGCTCTAGAGTCTGTGCTCTTAACCACTATTCTCGTTTCCAAAATACTTGGGTAATGGCAATTTACAAAGAAAAAAACATTCCATGAAAATTCTTCAAGTTGCATACTTATAATTTGTGCATATTTCTGTATGTATATTTCAATAAAAATTTTACCTTGAAAATCTACTGTATCTGTTGGGAATGCTTTTGGCAGCTTAAACCAGAGGGGTATTCGTTATTTATTTAACAAGGAGGTGAGTGGTCTCAGAGTTGATTTGTCAGCTTGACGGCATCCCAATGACCCAAGATCTTTCCACTTGCTCTCTTGCCCACTCTCAGTTTCCTGGCAGAGTCTTCCCTCATAGTCACAAGACGGCAACTAAGCCTCCAACCATCATATCTATACAGAAATGGGTGGGCAGTGAAGGAGATCTCCTCAGATACTTCTCTCCTCTCAGTTTGCAAAGACTTCCAGCAAATTTTCCCAATACTCTCATTCATCAGAATTAGGTAAAATGGCTACCTTAGTATCAGAGAAACTGGAAAAGTGAGTCTTTGATTTTTTCCAACCTCCATGCACTGTGACAGAGAAGGGAGAAGGGGTGTGGAATGAACATTGAATATCTCTCAACAGCGTCTGTTACACATTCCCTGTATTAAAAAATAGTCTTCCACACTGAGAAAGGAAAGAGTGGAACACAAGTGAAGGGATCAAAGGTATGCAATTACTATTTTTCTTTACATTGAAAAAAAAAAAGGCCTCACACTGATCCCTTCAGAATAAGGTGTTGAATATAGCCGATAGTGAAAACTATTTGGAACAGGAGATTTGAAAGTCTCTCCCATCAAATTGGAAGGATGAGCTCTTAACTAATGACTTAATTTGAATCTTTGAAAGATGAGTGTTTCATTATCTTCCTTAATGGAGTGTACATCAAATTTAGTGTGTCTCCAAGACACCAGACTAGATTTAGCCAGATGGTGCAAGTTTTCCAACCTTCTAATAATACTTGTGCATTTTTAGCAGTTAAAATGCTTAAAGGGGGTATCATTCTGGTGGGAGGAGAAGAGCAGTTGGTTAAGTGGTCTTGCCATCAGCTTTGTGTCTCGATGGCAATGATTCTTCCTCTGTTCACACTATCTCCTCAACTCCTTAAAATTCATGTCTGGGGAGGGAACTATTTCTCAGTTGCTTTCACCTTTCATCACAGTGTCTGGTTTGTGCGGGTTTGTCTTAGTTTAAGTTCACCTGGAAAGAGATGCTTAGACAAGGATTTGAGTACAAATAGTTTCTTTAGATGATGAAGGAAATACTGGTAGGGAAATAGGGAAGGGAAACAGGATAGGGAATGCAGCAAATAAAATGTGCATTATCAAATTATCACTGTGATTGACTGGAATTTGATCTCACTGGGAAATTCTGGGAAACAGCATTAAACACACGCTTCAGGGTTCTTCTACCCATGAGCAAGAGAGCTGGGGTATTTATACATCAATTCCCCAGTATTATTGGAGAAGGGCCTTCTTCCAAATGGTGTTAATTTCCTAGCATTTCTGGCCTGCCACATGGGCAGACAAATCTGGCTTCACTGGCCAGAGACAGCCCTCAAACAAAGAAATGCACGTACTGGTGTTTGGAAGTGGTGAGGGTCAGGGGATTTAGGTTTCGTAGAATTAAAGGTTAGACCTCAGGGGGTCCTTAAACATTCTAAAGACCAGAGCCCTCTGTTATTCCTCCTTCCCATTATATAATCAAGGTAACTGTTGCTACTTAGTTAGTTTACTTAGTTACTTGGTAAACTAAGGTAAAATCTCACACCTAGGCAGTGGCTGGGCTGCAACAACAACTCAGTTTTCCCACCTTTTCATCTTAGATTCTTTCAACCTTGCCAATGTTATTCACAAACCAGGAGGATATTTAAAATACTAAAGGATTATTACTTGGTTGAATTGTCATGACATTTAGAAAATAATTTTTCTTTATGTTACCAGTAGTGTGTGAATACTAAGAAAATATAATTGTTAAAATTAATAAACTGGTTATGGGACAAAGTACAAATAATCAAGATCACCCCTTGCTTGGCACATATGCCTCTTGAATGTTAGATGATCTTTCCGCAGTTATGGATAAGACTAGTGACAGTTCTGGATGCCATGCCCGTTGGTTATTCTCTGAGGTTTTCTGCTTAAAGTCTACCCATTTAGCTATTAAATGCTAGACACCATGTGGTGTAGCCAGCCCCATCCTCTTGCAACACTCCTAATGCTTAAAAATGCAGTGAGGGGCCGGGCAAAGTGGTTTACACCTGTAATCCCAGTGCTTTGGGAGGCCGAGAAGGGCAGATCACGAGATCAAGAGATTGAGACCATCCCGGACATGGTAAAACCCTGTCTCTATTAAAAATACAAAAATTAGCTGGGCGTGGTGGTGCGTGCCTGTAGTCCCAGCTACTTGGGAGGCTGAGGCAGGGGAATTGCTTGAACGTGGGAGGCAGGGGTTGCAGTGAGCCAGTGAGCCGAGATCACGCCACTGTGCTCCAGCCTGGTGACAGAGCGAGACTCCACCAAAAAAAAAAAAAAAAAAAAAAAAAAAATTCAGTGAGGAAAGAATTTGCAAAACCCTCTGGTCCCATAGGTAACTGAAGAAATCCTGTAGGTGGAGGGTGTTTAGGAAAATCTTAGGGAAGAAGAAAGCTCAGCTTCAGAAAGACCCTCATTTACTCGAATCTTCTTCTCATTTCTCTCACCCATTCCTCCTATTATAAGAAAGATTTAATTCTGAGTCAGAGATGACAAGAAGGGGAGCAGAAGCAAAGTGAGTCTCATAATTTTATGAAAGTGTTCCGCTTGACCTCTCACTGTTGGGCTCAAGTGATTCTCCTGCTTCAGCCTCTTGAGCTAGGAATACAGACGTGCACCACCACGCCTGGCCTTAAGTAGGTTCTGACATCTTTATACCCAGGGGTTCATGGCTGGATTTTCCAACTGAAACTCACTAGAAAGAATTCTCTTCTGCACTTCCCATTCCTTCTTTTGTCTAAATCGTGAAATAATATACATACTGTAAAGTGTACAAATGTCAAGTGTACAGCTCAATGAATTTTAACAAAATGAACACACCCATTGAACTACCATCTAGGTTAGGGCATGCATTACTAGCACCAAGATGCCTACTTTATATCCATCCTGTCATTACCACCACCCCAAAAGTAAAGAGAATCTTTTGCCATAAATTAGTTTTGCATATTTTTCAACTTTCTATAAATGAAATCACAGAGCATGTACATTTTTGTGGTTGGTTTCTTTTGCTCAACGTTAGGTATGTGAGGTGCATCCATGGTGTTGTGATTAGCAGTCATTTATTTCTTTTTTCATCATCGTATAGCATTCAGTTGTATGAATCAACTACAGTTTATCTATCCTTTGAGTTATTTGCAGTGTCTTCTGTGTGCTGAATTTCAGAAGGTCATTGGGATGGAATGGAATCATAATAATATTCAGACATTTATACCTAAAACATTCATCAACAGATTGCCAATGGCCAAGCCTAGCCAGCATGTATATGGAGCTTCCTATGTGTTAAGCATTGACTTAAGTACTTCATAAGTGTGAACTCATTTAACTTTCATACAACACTGTTAGGAAGGGTACTATTATTATTACCATTTAGGTGCAGAAACTTAGGCATGGATTGGTAAAGTCGCTTGCTTAAGGTCACACAGTTAATTTGCAGAAGGGAAAGTTCTGGCCAATGAAACTGGCTTAGACCATGTTCTCTACTATGTCCCTTGTATACACTTCTATTACAGCACACAGTACACTGTCTTATATGTCTTTATTTACCTATCTTTCTGCCCTTCTATATACACGTCTTTACATACCTATTTTTCTGCCCTTCTTGACCATGATCTTGAACATGTCATCTGTGTCTTATTTTTGCCAGCATTGGTTTAATGAGAAAACCAGGGGCTGTGCTAAAGTAAGTGCTTGTGTGAGAAATGAGTTAGTGTGGGCAATAAACTCATGGGTACCTTTTCTTTTTTTCTTTATTTAAAATTTTTATTTTAGGTTCGGGGGTACATGTGCAAGTTTGTTATATAAGTAAACTGCATGTCACAGGGCTTTGGTGTACGGATAATTTCACCACCCAGGCAATAAGCATAGGATCTGATAGGTAGTTTTTTGATCCTCTCCCTCCTCCCACTCTCCACCCTCCGATAGACCCCAGTGTCTGTTGTTCCTCTCTTTGTGTCCATGTGTTCTTGTTGTTGTTTAGCTCCCACTTATAAATGAGAACATGCAGTATTTGCTTTTCTGTCCCTACATTACTTTGCTTAGGATAATGGCCTCCAGCTCCATCCATGTTGCTGCAAAGGACATAATCTCATTCTTTCTTATTGCTGCATAGTAATCCATGGTGTATATGTACCACATTTTCTTTATCCCACCTACCATTGATGGGCATTTATGCTGATTCCATGTCTTTGCTACTGTGAATAGTGCTGCAGTGAACATATGTGTATATGTGTCTTTATGGTGTAACTATTTATATTCCTTTGGGTATATAGAATATATATGGGTATATGGTATATGGGTATATGGGTATATAATATGGGTATATAGAATATACCCAAAGGAATACTCATTATATTCCTTTGGGTAATGGAATTGCTGGGTCAAATGGTAGTTCTGTTTTAAGTTCTTTGAGGAATCGTCACACTGCTTTTCACAGTGGCTGAACTAATTTGCTTTCCTTCCAGCAGTTTATAAGTGTTCCCTTTTCTCTGCAACCTCACCAGCATCAGGTTTTTCTTTTCTTTTCTTTTCTTTTTCTTTTTTTGCTTTTTAATAATAGGAAGGAGGAAGAGAAACTGCATTGCCCGTAGCTCGTGGGTTAACGATACAAACTGCTTGGAACAGTTTTTATAACTTAAATCAGAGGAGACAGCAAGGAGGAAGAGCCTAGAGCTGTGCTAGCCAATAGAAATACAACACGAAGGGAGATAGAGAGTAAAAGGATGGTTACCAGAGGTTGGGAAGGGTAGTAGGGGGTGGTAGGAATGGTGAGGATGGTTAATGGGTACAAAAAAATAGAAAGAATAAGACCTACTATTTGATAGCACAACAGGGTGACTATAATCAATAATAACTTAATTGTACATTTAAAAATAACTAAGAGTGTAATCGGGTTGTTTGTAACTGAAAGGATAACTGCTTGAGGGGATGGATACCTCGTTCTCCATGATGTGCTTATTTCATATTGCACGCTTACTATGTACCCATAAAAACTAAAAATTAAAAAATTAAAAACATTTAAAAATGCAGGTGAATCCAAGGGAAGTGAAAAACACACCAATTCTTCTTCTTTTTTTATTTTTTAAATTATACTTTAAGTTCTGGGGTACATGTGCACAACATGCAGGTTTGTTACATAGGTATACATGTGCTATGTTGGTTTGCTGCACCCGTCAACTGGTCATTTACATTAGGTATTTCTCCT
>NW_012105353.1:2729346-2805603 GCF_000951045.1 Mandrillus leucophaeus | reverse complement strand
CCCCCTACCCCCCAACCAGCCCCGGTGTGTGATGTTCCCTGCCCCATGTCCATGTGTTCTCATTGTTCAACTCCCACTTATGAGTGAGAACATGTGGTGTTTGATTTTCTGTCCTTGTGATAGTTTGCTTAGAATGATGGTTTCCAGCTTCATCCATGTCCCTGCAAAGGGCATGAACTCATCCTTTTTTATGGCTGCACAGTATTCCGTGGTGTATACGTGCCATATTTTCTTAATCCAGCCTATCATTGATTGACATTTGGTTGGTTCCAAGTCTTTGCTATTGTGAATAGTGCCACAATAAACATACATGTGCATGTGTCTTTATTGTAAAATGATTTATAATCCTTTGGGTATATGCCCAGTGATGGGATTGCTGGGTCAGATGGTATTTCTAGTTCTAGATCCTTGAGGAATCGCCACACCGTCTTCCACAATGGTTGAATTAATTTATACTCCCACCAACAGTGTAAAAGCATTCCTATTTCTCCACATCCTCTCCAGCATGTGTTGTTTCCTGACTTTTTAATGATTGCCACTCTAACTGTTGGAAACACCAATTCTTGTTGCAATCTTAAATAAAATTGCTCATGTACCTAGAAAAAAAAAGAAATACAGCACCAGCCACATGTGCTACATTTACATTTTCTAGAAGTCACATTTTAAAAAGTGAAAAAGAAAAACAAGTAAAATTAATTGTAATAATATATTATATTTAATCCAGTATATCCAAAATCTTATTTCAACGTGTGATCAATATAGGCATTATTAACGGAGTGTTTCAGATTCCTTTTTACTACATCTTAGAAACCTACAACACATCTTATCTTAGACTGGCCACATTTCAAGTGCTCAGTAGCCACATGTGAGTGGCTACTGTATTGGAGCAGTGTAGGTCTTAAAGCCTTTCTCCTCAAAGTGTAGTCTGTGGACCAGCAGCAGCACATCAACCGGAAGTTTGCTAGAAATGCAGAATCTCAGGCCCTACTCCAGGCTTACTGAATCAAAACCTGTCTTTTAATGAGCTCCCTGGGAGATTTGTTTGCACATCAAAGTTTGAGAAAGTGGTCTATTGATCAACTGCATTAACAGGGCATTTTCTACTGAATGGAAGATAATAGCTCTCTACCCCTGAAATCACAGCCACAGGGTCTCTCATTAAGTTCATTTGTTAACTTCCTTCCTTCTTTCCTTTCCTCTCTCTCTCCCTCCCTCATTTCCTTCCTTCCTTTCTTGCTTCCTTCCCTCCATTGGTTCCCACATTAAAAAGAAGACTTTATTTCAATCAATACTGCTGTTCCTCTTAAATGACAGTGCCAAGCTGTTACATTCTGCAAGCTCATCCTTTGTGAATGAAAGGAAGTGAATTCAGCCACAGCCCTATCTTTCTGCCATTATCCTGTATTAAACGTCCTTCAATTAGTATGTACAGTGAGTCCCCTGTAAGACCCCCTGCTGGTTTATGTCACTCGTGCATTAACCTCATTGGTTACCAAACATTCCCATTATTAAGCCATTAAAAGCCAGTCTTGTTCACCTGCCAGCTCTTTCGTTTCCTTTTCTATCTCTTGGATGATTTTCCCAGATGGAATTTTGGTGAGTCTCTCCGTAGCCATCTTTTTTTTTATGTCTTGCCAGAATCGATTTCCTCTTGCACCCCTCTCTTTCTCTTCCTTTCTTTTTCTCTGCCTCATTCTTTCTCTCCCCCGACAGTGTGTTGTCTTTCTGCAATTTTTTAAAATACCACTCTGTCTCCCCAGGAGAAGGTAATTACTTGGTTGAGAACAGGTTGGTTATAGCTGTGTGTGCACTCACCAAGCTGGAGCCTCGTCAGTGGGGCTGCTTCCAGCCCCTGCTGGTTCAAGTGACATTTGGCAAGTCATCACTTTCCAACGCTGTCCAATTGTTTCTGCCAGTTTGATGAAATTGTGAAGCAGGTTGCAATACTGGCAGTTTGAAAGTGGATATTGAATAGGATGTTAGAACAGTATTTTGAAACCGGTTTTTGAATATCTTGCTCACCTTATCTGTTTGTTTTTAAAGAGCAATGAGATATAATTTTAGCAGTGTGTGTGTGCATAATATTAAGCTTGCATTTTTAGAGATAATATTCAGGATGAAGGAAGACATGCTCTGCCCTCAAAAATGTGCTTTATCTGCAAGTTGACATTTCACCGAGAAGTACTGGAAGCTTTCCATTTTGCTTTCCTTGGTCTGGTATCTCATGGTGCCTATAGCAGGAGGAATCAATCAACTACGGCCAGTGGGCCAAACCCGCCTGCCTCCTACTTTTGTATGGCCAGAAAGTCAAGAACGGCCTTTACGTTTTTAAATGATTGAGAGAAAATGAAAGGCACATATTTTGTGACACCTAAAAACTACATGAAATTGACATTTCAGTGTTCATAGTGTTCATAAATAAAGTTTTATTGGAACACAGCCATACCATTTGTTTATGTATTGCCTGTGGCTGCTTTTGTGCCACAATTGCAGAGTTGAGAGGTTACAACAGACTGTATAGCTTGCAAAACCCACAGTGCTTATTCTCTGCCTTTTTGCAGTCAAAGCTTGTTGACCCCTGGTCTAGAGGGCACTAGTTCCCAACTCTGGTGCACCTTGAGGACCTTTAAAAAACACAGATGCATGAATGCTTCCCCTAAAGATACTGATTTAATTGTTTGGGGTATATCCTAGGCATTGGTCATTTTTAAAGCCCTTCAGGAGGTTCTCTTTTGCAGCCAAGGTTGAGAACTACATAACCCAAATAAGAAGATGTAAAACTATATTCACTCATGGTGATTTTGAGGACCTAAAAATATTTGCTCCCTTACAGAACATGAAAATACTAACTTCATTTTATTTCCTTGCTCTTATCAAGCTGTTTCTGGTTCTTGCCCACTGGCCTAGTCCTCATTTCATTTCTCTTCCCTATCTGAGTTTTTTTTTTTTTTTTTTTTTTTTTGGCTTACATGTTTTTAAGCAGCATTGACGAAAAGCAAGATTGAATGATGGTCACTCCTAATTTTAGGACCTCCTCTTTGGGGCTTCGATGAAGGATTCACAGCTCTTCTGGGTGGAGGAAGGCTGTGGTAGCTGGTGAAAGCATAGCTGAGAAAATCCCTTTATCCTTTGACCATCCAGAAACATTCTACTCACCCCTCTTCCATGATGACACCCAATAATTGACTTCTTATGAAATCTTTTCTGCCTGCTCCACCATCCAGCCTGTTAGAATTGTCCCCTTCAGCCTTTGTACTCCCATTGGAAACCACACAGACTTTCCCCTGGTAGCTGGGGCACTTAATGGCATTTACTGGCTTACATGCCTTTCTGTCTCCACTAGAGTGCTATTTGCTTGAGGGTAGGACCATGTGTTATTAACGTCTGTTTCCCTTGCTCCCAGCATCATGCTCATTATTTAGCAGGTGCTTAGTACGTATTTTATAATGAAAGAGGGAAGGAGGAAATGAAGCCTTATTTTCTTGGGACATCAAGGTGCTTACTAAAACGCTTTTATTGATATTGGAAGTTGCAAGTCAGAGACATAATGTATTGTTGGAGGCAGCATCTTAACATAAATCACTGAAAGACCAAACTCCTGGCTTTGGCCGAAAGTTTTGGTGGAAAACATCGACATAGCAAGGAGAGTCATAGGAGTCTTCATTGTACCATGTCTTAGTCCATTCATGCTGTTATAGACTGGGTGGATTATAAATAGGAGAAATTTATTGCTCACAGTTCTGGGGGCTGGGAAGTCCAAGATCAAGACACTGGGAGATACAGTGTCTAGTGAGGGCCTGCTTCCTGATTCACAGATGGCACCTCTTGCTGTATTCTCAAATGAGGGAAGAGGTGACAGAGCTTTCTGGGTCTTTGAGGTCCCTTTTATAAGGGGTCCCCCCTCCTGAATGTATTACCTTCCCAAAGCCTCACCTTTTAATACCATCACATTGTGGATTAGGTTTCAACTTATCAATTTTGGAAGAACACAGACATTCAGACCACAGCAGGCAGTATCAAAGTAAATGGAACCAGTCACCACACTGAAGATCAGGGTTTTAGACAAGGCTGCTCTAGGGAGGGGATCACCAGGGGTCCAGAGTGGCCCCACTGGAAAATCTTTGCTCAGGAGAAATTCTTGGCAATTACCTCTAGCAAACTTAGCTAGCAATCCATCCTTTGCTTTGAACCGCCTTCTGGACTCCAGCTTCAATGCCCAATTTAACGTCTGAGTCTTCAGTTCACCTTTGTTTACTTTTTTATTTTCTCTCCTCTCCACTGGTCTATAAACTACCTAAGGGGAGAGGTCATGTCTACCTAATTCACCACTGTGTGTCCACACATAGGATGGTGCCTAACACATAGTTGATGTGTGATAAATAACTATTGAATAAATTAATGAATGAATGAATCTGCAGGACCCAAATCTCCAATTTCCTTGATCTACTGTGGAGGGTCATGGTATTTAACATCCAGACCATTCCAACTGATGAGTCCAAGTTCCAGGTGTTCTTGACCTCAAGTCTATGGATAGGATTCAAGGGATATATGACTGTGAATGGAAAAAAAAATACCTCTTTGCCTTCACTAACCTTTAACTGAAATGTAGCTTTTCTTTTAATCATAAATGCAGGCAATAAACCACAATACTATTAGCAGGACCTGTGACTTTGTCACCAGCAGAATCTTTTATGTCCATGAGCAATTCAGAATTATGGTAGTAGTTATATCTGTCACTAGATTTTGTTATTTAATGTGTCAATAAAGCAGAACACATACTACTATATCACAAATTTGTTGAATGACCAAATTAATCTTAATTAACCTGAATGAACATATTAAAATTTGAAGAACATCCTTTCCAGGTAACTGGATTCCTTTGTAATCTTATGTATTTTAAAAACAGTCTTAGAAGGGGCTTCTAGGCTTTACCACACTGCCAAAGGAACCCCTGGTACAAACAAGGTTAACCCTTATTTAGATAAATAGAAGAAAGTTATCTAGTACTGGTTATTTAGTGCTGGTTATATGGGTGGGCTCAGTTTGTATAAATGCATCAAGCTATACACATATTTTGAGGTATATTATGCTTCCATAAAATGTGTTTTTTTAATTGACCTGAACCAATCATGGTAATCCTGTATCAGAAATTAATTTAAAAAAGAGTATATGTCCCAAGCTAGGCCAATGAAACAGAAGGAAGTTTTGCCAAGGGTACGGGAAAGGAGACATGGAGAGAGAAGCCCCCTCTTGGTCTGGACTTTGCCGTGTCTGCATGTCACATTTGGAGCTGCTCCGGCCGTCTCACAGAGGGGTCAGAGCCAACTGGAGCAGGAGGTGCAACATCATGTGCCCGGAGTCTGCCCTCCTCTTTGATTTAGACCATGACCTCCAAAAGTATTTTGTTTCTTCTTATATTCACTTGAAACAGCAGGACCCAACCACACTGTGATTAAGTAGTCCAAGCCTGCACATCTCATGATTGTTCCTTGTTAAATGTCTGGACAGCCACTGGCTGGGAGGTGCACATGTTGAATGTAAGGCTGTGGATTTTTTCCTCCGCTCTTTCTCTAGTTCCTAGGAGGCAACTAGAGGCAGTTGCCTGGACCAGGGAGAATTACCTTAGCATTGAGATCTAGAAATGGAGCAATACCATGAGAAACTGCTTCACTTCCACAGAGAGTAATCCAAATAAATATCTCCCTCCCCAGTAAAAACAGACTTGCACACATACACACAATTTCTGACTGGGGGCAGGTGGCAAGTGTCACAAATGGTCATGGAGAGGGTGAACTTGGGAAAGCTGGGCTCCAGGCCCATGCATCACTGCCACATGTGCAAGACGAACTCCACCTGGCAGCAGCCACGTGGTTATTGCAAGTGCCTCTGGGTGACTGTTACACTGAGATCTAAAGACAAACTGGAGTAAAGTGGGATCCCAGCTGTGGTATTGTGGACCTGTGAGTAGTGTGAGAAGGGTCGTGTATGTTTAGGATTTTAAAATATGCAATCAAGAGAGTGCATAACACTCTGCCATCCTTTGCCATTCTGTATGAAACTGTCTCAATAGAAATGCTTGCCAAATAGTCAGCTTTCTTGAATCAGAGTGCTATGTAGGCAGCGTTACCCCCACACATGATTTCCACAATCACAATAACTTAGGATAAAACAGTCACACATTGCGAGTCAGTGCTGAGGAGAATAATTAGAAGAGAAAGATGAGGGAGTCGAAGCAGATGTCAAAAGGGCAATGCTCTGCCTAGGGGGATATTAAGGAGATGGAGGCAAAGCAGATCAGGGGCTCAGAACTTTATTTCCATGGGGACAGGAGAGGGAATGTATGGAAGACAGGTTCTTGATGTGCTCCAGCATGGAGATCTCAAGTAAGAACCGTATCTCTGTGACCTTGATTGAGAGGCTTGAGGGGACTGTGATGGAGAAATGGTTCTGGGTAGTCAAATTCTTTCTCTCCGTGGTAGACACACAAATTCACTTATCCACACAGGTTTAGGAAATAGTCCAGGGAGCTAGGTCTTTCTTTCTGAGGGGAAACTTAGAAGAGAGAGATTAGTGAGACTTGGACTTGGTAAATGGTACTTGTTATCTTCCTTTCACCATCATTTCTAAATTCCCTTCCCCCTCAACTACCACCTCTACTGATCTTGGTGGCTTGCTGGTGATGAAGCCCAAATCCTCATTTCCGAGGATTCTGAGCCCAGGTAACTGTTCTTTCCCAGGCTGAGGTTGATGTGCATGTCTATTCACAGTCACAATTGGGCAAGGAAGTACCACAGGGAACCCAAGTGAAACATCCGAGTTCCAATGAGTCCCTCCCTGCCCCATTGTGTAAAAGTGGCCCTACCTCCTCCTGCTGATCAGGGTCAACCATTCCTGAAAGATGGTGACCCTTCTATTGGCCTGCTGGACCCAGAACACAAAGAGCACAAAATGTCCAGGGAGCAACTGTAGCTGTTGTGTCCTCTGAAAGGAGATGAGTGGCAGGAGTACACCCACTTTGGGGCATCCTAATTCTACAGAGCCCAAAGTTGAAAGGACTAAAAGCATAAATTTCCCCCAGTGGATCATTGAGAATAATGGCAAGTGGGACCACCCCTGCTTCCCCACCCTGGTTCACAGATCCATGCATTCTTCCTGTGGAGGATGCAATGCCATATAGAGGTCTCTGATATAGCATATGTATTGAATTCTGGATGATGACACTCCATCTTGGCAGAGTCTTTTCTCTAAGGTGGCACCTCTGTTGTGCCCTCAACAGGCAATTCCACAACCAGTGGATCCCATGATCCCCGCCTACTCCCCCACTTCCTGTGCTACAAAATGAAGCATCCTGGCCAGATGCTATGTTACGTGGGATTATATCCTTGTAAATCAGGCACTTTGTAAGTCCTTGGGTAGTAAACCTGGCTGAGGCTCTGCAGGCAGAAAAGGCAAACCCACATTTGGAATTAGTATCTATTCCTGAGGGAATGAATTGCTGAATTTTCCACGATGGAAGAGATTCAACAAAATCAACTGCTACCAAGTGGCCAGTCAGCCCCTAAAGGAAAAGTACCATATTGGAGGCTCGGCATTGATCTATATTGCTAACAGGTGGTGGCAGCAAAAGGGTCTTCCTGGGCCATGTGTGACCTCCATCTCTACCACCATGGCTACTCCATTGCTTCCATTGTACTAAATCTGGTGGCCAGCGACAAAGGCTGACTGATGCCAACTGGCTGGTTTATTTTCTCTACTTGATTGTTCAGTGCCTCATTCATGGAGGATGGATGCTTTCTGGTGGGTATTTACATGAGAATCCTAGATCTTTAAACTTCTTACTCTTCCATATGTCCGCTACATGCCAGAAGTAGTCATCAGGCTCACCCAAACACAATGGGGCCAAGAAGAGCAATCCAATTTTTATGCCCATAAGATGAGAGCAGGAAATATTTGGAGAATAGCAATAATGGCTACCATAGTTCTTGTTTGTTATATTCTGTTAGAAGTCTCAAAGCATGCTCTTTCTCTGACGTTCTACAGAATTTTAGTGAAAGTAAAAGTTTACTTACAGCTTGCTCGCTTTCTAGAATCTAAGCAATGTTTTCTTAGGGCTGGGTTAGAGACAGTATAGTTGTTGGGTTTCACTCAGAAAATTATTCGCTTATGCTTTATTACTGGTAAGAGCATGTTATTCCTGGCCTTTTTGAGTTCTGTTAGGGGGGGACTTTTTTTTTAAGCAGCTGTTCAATACTCATGTAAATAGGCTTCCTGTAGGCCCACCCAACCCATTGCTGGTCAAGCCCATACACATTTGAGTCCCACTGAGATGCAAGTCTGCTCCCACTCCATACTTATATTATTATTTATATTGTTTGGGCCTTGACTGATCCTCTCCCCAGCTGCAGTATATGCTGCTTGAATGCTAAGCCTATGTCTCCTTTCTCTTTATAGCCCCAGTTCCTAGGATGATATCCTATCCACATAAAATGCTTTGTAATGTTTGTCACTGGTGATGAAGTGATTCCAGAAAGCAAACAAAAAGGGTTTTATGACAAAGATAGTCACTCATGCAAATAATGCAAGGCAAATGGTTCTCAAAGGATAAACAGGACCTAGAATGTATTTTACCCGGGGCATTTGCTGAGCTGATATGTGTGCTCCGACCTCTAGCAAATGGCCCTCTGCACGTGAGCCCAGCGAGTTGAGGGGCCTGGTTGACATTTTATGTGGCTAATGTTCAGAGCATTGCAGCTCCTCAGGAAGGCTTTATTGAATTGGAATCCCAGAAAACAGGACAAGTTTAGCCAAGTCTATGTCAGTTAAAACAGTGTAACCATTTTATTTTATGTGCAAGACCTTGAGTAGCTCAAGGCATTTTTGAGTCAAAAAAGTCAGTCTTCAGGACCCTAGCTTTCTATTTCTATTCCCTTCTCCATTTTAACTTTCACCCCCAACCCAGAAGCAAAAACAGAATGCCTTCTATTTGGGGAAACCAAGAAACTGTTTTGATTTTTTGTTTTATGACCCAAACCTATATATTACTGGCTGCAGTGACATTATTTCTCCCTGCACACTCATCATTCATAGCTACAGGGGTGAAAATATTCCAAAATAGTATGTAATGTCTGTTATGCATTTGGATGCATAAATTTTGGTTGTCAAGATGGTGATTTAATAGAAACTTATAGGTTCATTGTAGAATATTCTTAATGCCTAGTGTTTTAAAGGACAGTTTTTGTGTTTGTGCTTTTCATTTCTCTCTTCTTGGAAATATTACTTCTTTGTAATATAGTCCTACTTTACTATGTTCTGGGTCCAGCAAACTTTGGTAACAGGCTTAAAGTAAATTAAGGAAAAAGCATTTATTGAGAGTCAAGATGTAAAGTATCTTGATTTCACATTCATAATGTCAACAATAAACCCAAAGTCTCAGGTCCTGTGACCTCAGGCACGTAAGTTGAATATGGAAGTTCACATTTAAACAAATTATTTCATTAGGATTATAAATCAAAGACATTGGATTAGCCCCCTGAGAATTCAGGTTTATACCTATCTGTATTATTTTGAGTATGTTTCTGGTATGTTTTGATATTTTAGTGCTCTTTAAAGTGTAGTTTATATCTCTCTCTCCCCCTCCCTCACACACACACACACACACACACACACACACACACACAGTCTTGTCCTCATCCTCACTTTCATTCTCATTCTCAGTGTTGTTTAACTTGTTTGATGTTACTGATCTTCTCCACTAACTTCCTCACTGGTTTTGGCAGGAATTTCTTTGCAAAGAAAGCTAAACATTCCTCTTCACTATAAGTTGACTTTGGCCATGTAAGATTACCTGGAAGGGAAATGAACGTGTTCTATAGGTGTCACTAAAAATAAGTGGTTTCTATCTGTTTTTAGGACCATTGTAATGCTTTCAAGCTACCAACATGAAAGTGCAAATTTTTCTTCCTCTTGTAAGTGATCCAGAATGAGAGTCAGGATATAAACTGTAAGATATTTTTCAAGTAATTTGAACAATTCCTCACTGAGAATTTAAATTGTAAATGCCTTTACTACATTCTCTTGAAAATTGGGATAGGAATGAGTTACAGTAAGGAACAGTTGACATTTCTGTGCAATGGACAACACAACAGCGATTTTACTACATTGTTTTAGTAATTCACCTTCAGGAACTAGGTCAGTCTTACCTGCCCAGGCTGTAGTAAAGGAGGGAAATCATTCAAGATGTCACTAGAAATTTTGTTGTCTGTGTCTACCTCGCAGATAGACATCTCAGACTTTGGAAAATACCACCAATGCAATACAATCAGAATATTACAGAATAATATGGTTGGGACAGAAAGAGACCATTGAACAGTGCTGGCCAATGGAAATACAATGCAAGCCACATGTGCAATTTATGATTTTCCAGTACTTACTTTCTAAAAAGTGTAAAAAAACAAAGGAAGCTAATTTTAATAACATACTATTTAATGCAATATATCCAAGACATTCTCATTTCATATGTAATCAACATAAACAATATTAATGAGATAGTTTATATTCTTTTTGGTATTAAGTCTTCAAGATACGATATGTATTGTGCACTTACAGCCATCTCAATTCATACTAGCCACATTTCAAGCATTCAATAGCATATGTGGCTAGTTACTAGCATATTGGGCAGAATAAGCATGGACAATATCTTACTAGATACCTCTCTCTGACAAATAAGGACCCAACAACCAGAAAAGTTAAGTCATTTGCTACAATCAAACTGCTGTGTCAGAAAGCAAGACTAGAAGCCAGATCTTTGAATTACTTCTTAAGGCTAATTTCACTACTTTGAGAATATTTTCATTTCTTTTTTTTCTCTGAAATCTTATTGACAGCTTACCCCAAATCTCAATTTTATTTTGCTTCTGCAGTTTTCATTAAGAAAAGCCATCTTAAAACAGGAGCAAGAAGAGCAAAGACAAAGTCTTATGTGAGGCTTCAGCAGTATTCTGATACAAGGCCCTCACCTACTTAAGAATAAAGTGTAGAAATATTAAGCAATATTTTTAAAGCCCCTAATTGTTTTGAATGAGTTAAAATGTCAAAGTCTGGGCACGTTACATCTGGGGTTACTGAAAGAACATGCAGATGAGATAATAGAACCACAATTGGTTACCAGGAAAATAATGGAGAAGGGAAGAGATGCTGGAGAATTGGCACGTCTGGGTTTTCCAACTTGAAAAGGCAATGGTACTAGTAGCAAACACGTACATAGAACTTACTAGGTGCTAGACTCTGGTCCGGCGTGTTTTACATATGTTGACTGGTTGATTCTTCATAACAACTTTACAAGATATGAACTAAAACTCTCTTCACTTTTCAGGTGAGGGAACAGAGGCACAGAGAAGTTAAGAACTTGCCTAAAGAGATATAGTTAGTAGGTGGTGAAGCCAGGATTTGAGCTAGGTAGTCTGACTCTGGAATCTGACTCTCTGAATTGGCATGGCATTCTGTTGCTCACAGGTTGAAGATTTCAGTATCTGCCTAGTTCCCTGCTCTTCCATCCTCTCTTCCTATGACTGGGAATAATCTTATGTTCATTTTCACAATAGTGAAATCTTCCAGTAATGAGTAAAAACACCATAGTATCGGGTCATTGAGCTGGGCATTGGTACTTGGAAAAATTATAAATGTATTACTAACTAGTTGATTTGGAAGCACTTGAAATGGAAAGTGATGACTATTAAGAAATCCTTCTAAAACTAACGTCAATCTCCCTTTCCCTTTTATTGGATACCTTTAATAAAATTGTCAATAAGAAGAATGCCTTAGATATTGTGTATCTGGATCTCAACAAGGTATTTAATAGGGCTAGCATGACATTTTTGTGGATTGGAAGCCAAGAATGTGGTCTGAGTGATAGAATAGGTGTATGAATTCTGGCTGATCTTGAAAGTCATCTTTGAGGGAGAGCTTCAATACTGTTGTGAGGACCTTCTCTTTAACCCTTTCCTATTCTACTTTTTCTCAAAGGCTATAATAAGCACTTATGATGAAATCTCAGCAAGTTTGTAGGAGATGCAGGATAAAGATGAGTAGATTCAGTGGCCAGTGGCAGACTCAGAATTCAGAGGGCTCCCAGCAAGCTACAATGAACAGCTAAAATGAACAAGCTTAAATGCAATAAGGATGCATGTAAATGCATGTACTTTTGTTTAAAAATTAAATTCTGCGAGAACAGTATGAAAGAGGCATAGATTAGCATTAGTATAGTAGTGGCTGGGGGGAGTCTTAGGACCTTTAATTTATTGTAAACTCATCATGAGCCAAAAGTGTGTGTGGCTGCCAAGTGCTGAATGTGATCTTGGACTACATTAATTACAGTATAATGAGAAGGCTAATTCCATTGTACTTGGTACCTACCAGACTCTGTCTGCGTTATTGTACTTAGACCATGGCAGGCTGACAAGCTGCAATGGATCTGAGACAGGCAGCTAGAGTAGAAAAAGAATCTGGAACCAATGATGTGTTGGAGCTGGCTGGTAACTGCTTGCTAGAGATTGCTAAATATTGAGGAATTTTGTGAGCTGGTTGTTAAACCTTTGGTAGCTTGAAATGGGCCATGGTGAGAGTATTTACACCATTGTAATTGGCAAATGCTGCAAATCAAGATTTTTTGTTTCTAGAGAGTGGGTTTGTCAGGAAACCACCATCAGTCACCTAATATGGAACATTATTCAGGCCAGAGAGTGTGTTATTGAATTACATTCAATAAAACAACAACAACAAATACAAAACAAAAACTTGAGGTAGTGGGTGGGAGGGAGGATGATGGGGACTTCAGCGTTATCTTTAAGTACTTGAAAAGTTTACATTTTTGCCATCAACAAATGAGAGTAATGCTTCTCAAACACTCCCATCTTTACACTAAGGACAGCAGAACCTGAGTTCTCACATCTTTCCAGCCATCCAGAGGTGTGGCCCCAAACCACCAATTAATAGTGAGAAATTTCTCTCAAGTTTCTCATATTATCCTTAAAAGTTATGTAAACTGTACATTTTATTCCACAATGGATTCATGTCTCTTTGAATTTACAAATAATGGTTTAAATAGGTTTTTCTCAAACTTCGATGTATATGAATCTCCTGGGTATCTTGTTAAAATGCTGGTGTCAGTTCAGTAGGTCTTGGGGAGAGATTGAGATTCTGAATTTCTAAGAAGCCTCCAGGCACCTGGATAAAGGTCTATGCACAGTTTGAATAGCAAGGGTTGAAATTGTGAACTAACCTATTTACTTGCTTTCCCTCTCTCCTCCCATCTTCCAGTAAATTTTACACCCTAGGATGATGTGCCATGCTTAATCTGTGGCTGCACACCCCATAAGATCTTCTCTTTGCTCATCTCCTACAGAGACACAACCCTCTGGGGATGTATACATGTACCTCGAAAAGCTTGGAGTTACAACCTTAATGACTTGTATTTCATTCTTTGTCATCTTGCAGAATTCCTTTCCACTGAACAGCACTTCAGCCTTATACCTTCTGCCGATGCCGAGTACCATTACAAAAAATAGTGGAGAAAATTCATTCTTTTGCCGATTGTGGGGAAATTGTCAAGGATGTCATTCACTGCATGACTTTCTGTTCTCTACTTGAGGACTCAGAGGAATTGGTTCTCAAGTTTGCTTTCCAGAAATTACTTCAGAACAATTTACTCTTTTTAATCTTACCAAATATTTGAAATCTTATAGTTGATTGCATTTTCTTTTTTCATTCAACATTCATTCAATGCATATTAATTGAGCACCTGCTAAGTGCCAGTCACTAGTCTAGGTCCTGGGGAACACAGCAGGGAACAAAACAGACACATATCTTTGCTCTCATGGAGCCTATACTTCAGTGTAGTAAACACACTCTGATTGTTAGGAAATACAGAGCCATATTTCAGGCCACCTTCAACAACTGTAAATGACCATATAAAGTACATTTCTGGTTTGAATTTGACTCCTGGCTGTATGATTCTCTAACCCTCATCATCTCTTTACCTGATTCTCTCAACTCTTTCTTTTTGTCTTTTTGGCTGCTGTGTACATTTTATTTTTTGCAAAATGCCGCAAACCCTTCATAGAATGAGGCAGAATATAAATAAACCACTAATTATGTGCAGCAAAGCCAATGCAATAAAGTTATAGAGAATCACACTTTATTCTAATATACAAATAGTCTAATATCCTGACATGAAATGGCTTACCTTATAATCTAGTGACTTTTCTGACCTTAGTTAGAATTGGCTGTTCACCTTGTTTGTGGAATTCTGACATGGTGCTTCTGTCATGAAGGAGTTTCTACTGGATGATATCTCAAGTGGCTTTTAGTAATCTGATCATACAGAAATTCCATGATTTCAATTATTCTACACATCACAATGGCTCCCATTCTCCCCACAAGCCCCCAGCCACAATATCTATTGGAGAAGATTAATTCTTTGGGAAGATGGTAGCACTGGCGAGTCCCAAGAGGCAGGGGAAGGGAGACGGGAGACGGGTGGAGAGGGAGAGGGTTTTCTGCCAGAAAAGCAGCTTAGGTCTCAAATCCTCCACCTGGTCCACGTTTTGTGACACTCACTAAAATCTAATCTTCTGCCTTTTTTTCTAACTTGTCTTGATCCAATTCATGGTTTTCTTCAGATGAATAAAATACTCCTATATTTATAGTAGATGCTGTAAACCAGCCAGCCGTGATATTTTTTATATCATAAGCAGCTGCTCTCTGAGCCGACACTGAGTAAAAAAGGCCGATTTGTATTTTTACAGCCAGACACGAAACCGGCTTTCAATAATTTGGGAAGCACGTGCCACCACTTTGATCCTCAGGATGGTAATTTTTAAATGAGCCTCTAAAGATTGCAGATACTACAATTAATATAACTCTGAAAGGTAGCCCCGTTGTAGCCACTTACTCAAAAACAGGAAATTTTAAAGAATTAATTGATTTTAACTTCAATATGAAATATTGGCACTTGTGATGATACTACTCTGTGAATAGATAGAGGCAGCATTTATGACCTTTTTAACTACATTCCATTCACTGAAAAATGACAACTATACTAAAGAAATACTTTCCTCCTTGCTGCTGGCTTCTCCCAATGAGAGCTTTTAGCAAAGGGCATAGAAAGTCCTGCCAATAAATAACAGAAATTTACTATCCCCACCATCATTTTACAGTCTTGCCCTCCCCACAAGAGGAACACAGAGAGCAGAATAGATGAAATCAACCTGCTTTGCTCAGCACCAAGGACATACTATTACTCAAACTGGGTGACTAAGGGAGAGATTAGTCTAGGAGGAATATACAGACGGAAAATGGTGTTGCCCCAGACACATTTCTTGGTGTTTTTTTTTTTTGTTGTTGTTGTTGTTTTTCCAATTTCCCACCACTGATAGCTGTCTGCTCCAATTTATCCCCAATGTTACAGAAATCAGAATTTTCCTCACCTTTCGAGGACACTGAAAGATAGAAATCCCCTGCGCAAAAGCCATCTAGAAGGAACCATGTCTGCTTTCCTTTTGTGGGACTTAACACTCCTCTCTGTATAAGAGAGACTAGGATGCTTTAGAAAATGCATCTTCAGACTCCTTGAATTGAGGAAGGAAGAGAGAGCCAGAAAGAGCTTAACTGGAATGAAAACCATTTTCCTGGACTCTGCTCTCCTGAATTAATCAACTCCAGCATAGGCAGCTTAAAGAGCTTGTTGGGGAAAAATTTTCTCTCGTTTGTCTATTTCTAGCAAGGCTGTATACAGATGAGTGCTTTCTAGCCTTTGGTCTGGGGCCATTGCAATCCAAATCAAAACAACTGTTTGCCATTTCTATAGAGAACTTTAATGATCTGAAAGGAAATCACAGGATGTACAAAAAGACCCAGATTTCTCTCCATTAGTGGTTTCAAGGGCTCTTGGTATAGTGATTCTTGAAATTACAATTACAGTTCATGAAGTTTCTCGGACAAAGCCCAGCTATTAGATTTGGTTTAAGGAAAGAACAAGGAGAGCTCTGGCCTTTATCTCATAGAACCCCAGCTTTACAGTCCTCGTCTAAGTCCTTAAGGAAAATAACTTACACCAAGGAGTAAAAAAGTATATTTCCTTCTTAGTAAGCATGCCTTTAGAACCTAGCCCAAGTTTCCCGCCCCCATTATTTAGGGCTTAATACCTATATTCAGGCTATTATTTTCATAGTTAATCCCTTGCTGCTCTAAATACATTTTTTATTATACCATTGATTTCAATAATTTATTACTCTGCTTCCACTTGCAGTGATGGCATACCCAAACTCTCCCCAAACAAGAAATTGATAGGAGCAAATGAAAAGCATTGATGACAACTGAGTTTCTGCAATGGATTGCCATCGGGCTAGCCATTTTCACCAGTGCAATTAAAGTCTCTATGCATGTGCTGTAAGGTTAGTATAATTCTCCTCATTTTTGAGATGAAGAAACTGAGGCTCTAGGAGATTCACCCAAGCCCCCAAGTTTCTACAGTTTGAACCCAGGTAGCCTGACTTCAGAACCCATGCTCTTTTCTGATAGGCAGAATTTCCTTTTCTTCAGGATTGAAGATACAATCTATATTTTGTAGATGGCAATGTGAAGGATAAGATTTCAAACTTTCTCAGACTCCCACAGTGATCTTTGCCAGGTTGGTATTCCTGGAAATCTGTTTACAATACCGTAGCACTAAGCACAGCCACTCAAGACAGATCATCTGGCTGAATCAGAGTGGTGCCTGCGCAGCACATGGGACTCTGTAAGAGAAGATCGTACAAGTTACCTTATACTTAATATAAAGAGTAGCTCCGTGTCGGAGCTTTCCTTGGGAATGGTAGAAGCCTGCCCACAATAATATTAACCCACTTGGTTATGTTATATTGTCTTATTGGTAGCCTGCACCCATTCATCTTTACTATTTTTACTATTTTGTTGCACTAAGTGATTACTGAGTTTTCCTATATTCATGACAGCAACGTGGAATTCTGATTTTCCCTCTTATGCTACGCAGGCATACCACTCAACAAGGATAACTGAACTTGCTTCAAGAACTGTATATTTCTACACCTTCCTGGGACCACAGCATGGAGAATGAATATACACCCAGAAAGCCTCAAAAGAGATGTTCCTGGATACTTCCAACCACTCAGAGTTAGTAGAATGGGATCAAAGATCCCTTTTCCTTTCCTTGTGCAAATGCACCCTGCGCATCTGCATCTGGAGAGGAGCCCCAGATTTCTACATAAGTCATGGGAAGTCAGGTCAGGGCAGAAGGGCATTGTGGCGAAGGCTAATAGCTGGCCACCAACATCCATTGTCCTCTTCTTCCACAGTAATAAAGTTGTTACCAGACACATTGAAGGCCTCTGTCATGTTCTTACATTTGAGCCCCTCTGTACAGCTACAGTGTATTTAAACATAATTGCCTGGCAACACATTTGCTAGCATTATTTGCAGTTATTTGTGACCATGTGACTATGCTTTAGACCAGTGGTTCTCAAAACATCAACATCACCTCAGAGCTTGTTAGATATACGAATTCCCATACTCAGTGAATCGGAAACTCTGGGGGCAGGGCCCACAGTATGCATTTTAACAAGACCTCTAGGGGATTCTGATGCATGTTGAGGTTTCTGAAAATAAAATGTGAATAGAAATAATGTGTGGTCCTTTATGCTTAGGCCCAAAGACATTGAGTAGGCCTCTTCCATACTCTTGTCCTGCTTCCTTCAGGCCAGAGCCAGATAAGGCTTCAACCTCGGATCAACCATGCTGATGGGGACAATGCTTTAGGGCAAGGGTTTTATGCCAGTTTGGTGAAGTCTCAGAGTTAAGTTTTGAATGCATAAAGTCTCAGAGTTAAGTTTTGAATGCATAAAGTAAAATATATAAGATTATTTTTTAAAAAACATTTGTATTGGCTGGGCGCAGTGGCTGACACCTGTAATCCCAGCAGTTTGGGAGGCCAAGACTGGTGGATCACTTGAGGTCAGGAGTTTGAGACCAGCCTGGCCAACATGGTGAAATCCCATCTCTACTAAAAATACAAAAAAATTAGCTGGGCATGGTGACGTGCACCTGTAATCCCAGCTACTTGGGAGACTGAGGTGGGAGAATCGCTTAAACCCAGGAGGCGGAGGTTGACGTGAGCTGAGATCGTGCTACCGCACTCCTGCCTGGGCGACAGAGTGAGACCCTGTCTCAAAAACAAAAACAAAAACAAAAAAACCCACAAATCTTCGAGACAGTACTATATGTACAGTTTTAGTAATGCATTAACAAGATTTAGTGGTAGGTATAATGACTTACATGAATTTGAGGTATCTGCAAAAACTGTAATATAATATGGAAAATATTCGTGATTTCTCTCTCTTTTTTTTTTTCAATTCAAATAAAGATTTATTGTCTGTGATTTCTATTGGTGACGAAGTTCCAGGTATTCCTAGTAGTACTATAGGTTGTCTACATTTCTAATGTAAGGAAATGCTAAATTTCAATTAGAGATTTGTGGTAGGCTGAATAATAGCCCTCAAAGACATCCATGTGTGAATCCCAGAACCTGTGACTGTTACCTTACATGGCAAAAGGGACTTTATAGCAGAGGTGATTAAGTTAAGGATTTTGAGATGGGAAAATTCTCCTGGATTATTCAGGTGGGGCCTAAATGTTATCACAAGTGTCCTTATAAGAGGAAAACAGAGGGAGACTGGACAATAGAGGAGGATAAGGCAATGTGATGATGGATGCTATGTTGCCGGTTTTGAAGATGGAAGAAGGGTCACAAGCCAAGGAATGCAAGGAAGACTACCGAAGGAGGAAAAGACAGGGAAATTGATTAACTGCCAGAGCTTCCAGAAGGAACACAGCCTTGCCAATACCTTGACTTTATCCCAGTGAAACTGATTTAAGATTTCCGACCTCCAGAACTGTAAGGGAATAAATCTGTGTTATTTAAAGCCACTATGTTTGCGGCCATTTGTCAGAGCAGCAATGGGAAATGCATGCAAGGTTAGCTAAAATGATGGTGATTTTTTTTTCCATCAAAGTTCATGAACCTCTTGAGTTCTATCCATGAACCCCAGGTTAAGAACTCTTACCCTAGGGGTTTGGGGAGCTACAAAGTGGAAGGAACCTGGGTCTTTGAATGACTCCATGAGGAGTGCTGCCTATGAATATAGAACCCTTACTTTAGACCAATACTACTTACTTTAGACCAATACTAAGAGAAAAATAAACTTCTTCGATTCTTTAAGCCACTGAATTTTTGGAGGCTCTTTTAATAGCACCATAGCTTCCCTTAACTATTATGGTTAGTAGGTGACGCTTCAGGAGGGGACAGGGAATAGATATAAAGGAATCGTATATGGACAGGAAGAAGAACACAAAGCACCTTAGCCCATCCGACTAAGGAGCAAACAGTACTAGTGAGTGGTAAGGGCTGGAAACAGACCCAGCAAGGTCAGGAAGTCGGGGCTGCACACCAGAGGGCAGGTCCAGAAAGGGGTGGAGTCATGGAAGGAGGAGCAGCCAGGGCTCCAGCTGCATGAGTGACTGAGGCCCTCTTTGTGTTTCAGATTCCATCTCTCAGGGTCATTCTCAGCTCACGTAATGCCCTGGAGTATTCAGCCAATAAGACCTGGACTTCTCTAGCAGCCACGCCAAAGAGCTTGGTTTGGGGTTTAAAGTGCATGTTTCTATTGTACCTTGCAGACACTTGGGCTCTTGTTCCCCCAGCCATGAATCTCTAATCTTGTTCTCCAACTCTGAGACCCAAATGGGCTCCTCTAGCTTTAGTAATCTTCTAGTCTCCCTTCCCTGCTTCTTGAACCTCAAATTTCAACTTTCCTCACCTTGCTGTCTTTAGTTTCTGTAAGGTGAAAATTTCCAACTTCAACTTAACTCTCACCACCAGTTTCTTTAGAAATCTACCCCCAAGCTGAGCATGTCTCAGCCTCATCTGGAATGGATAAGGGTTCCAAGAGACATCTTTTCATCATGGTTCCGCCTTGAAATAAAGAAATGAACATTTCTCAAGAGTATTACTTGAAGATAAATTTATCTTCATTTATTATATATAGATATCAGCAGTTGAAGTCAATCACTAAGTGATGAAAAAGTATGAGTGTACATGTGCACAGAGTACTCATATTTCTTAAATCTTTCTGCACATGTTAAGAGGTGTTAAGGAGGGGAGAAGTTAGGTGGGTAGTTTAAACCCTATCTTTACATTGTTTTAAAGTATATATAATGATTTTCCTTGTACAGTTTCTTATGTTTATCAATAAAACCCAGTAATCCCGTAATAAAACAGAGTTGCCAAAGAATGTCTGTGATGAAATTTTGGAAATGTTAACAGCTGATGAAAATTGAAAAAAATGAAGTAATAAGAAAAAATTTTCTTCTGAAAATGCCATCTGGAGTAGCCATTAAATAATCATAACTCCTCACATTGGTGGGAAATTTGGTCAGACCAAAGTAAATGTAAGGGCAGCAACAAGAAATTTCCAATAATTAGACAGATATAAAGAACTAGTCTAGTCTAGTCTTAATTATACATTTTGATATAAAAATGGCTAAATTAACTCTGGGGATAGAAATATATAAATTATTATTAAAAGATGACTATAACTTAATTAGAATTTTGTTTCATTTAGTTCCTCAAATGCATTCCTGGAAACTTAGGCAAAAATCTATCAGATTTTTTCTTGATTATAATTATAATTTTGGAGCTTCCATGAATACATGAAAGTCAATTGCAAGAAATTTTTAAAAGATGCCAATTGTAATGGTAACAAAATTACATAAGGTATCTAGGAGTAAGTCTAACATGTACAATAATTCTATGAAAAAATTGTAAAACTATTGAAAGATGGTGAAGAAAAATGAACATAGCATACTATGTTCATAGGTAGGAGGATTCAATAGGATAAATAGTCCGCTCTTCCCCAGATTGAACTATAAACTGAATACAATTGAATACAATTTCAACAAGCTGTATCTCGGCTGCTGTTTCCAAAATATACATGAAGAATAATGCTGAAGCCTATCTAAGATGCTCCTAAAGAAGAGAAACCAAGTGGAGGAATTGGGTCCCCCAAATATTATGACTTATTATATAACTGTGTATAATAATGTAGAGGTTCATTTTGGATAGTGTATGGTGAGGTGAGGCTTCGTTTCCATTCTTTCCCCTAGGGATAGACTATTACCTCAGTATCGTATATTGAATAGTTCATTTTATCTTCTTAATTTGCAATATGTATGTATCTGTGTCTCTGGTCTCCTTTCTGTTCCCTTGTTTAGTCCCTGTGCTAATCTCAGAAGTGATCCCATCACTTTTGCCATACTCTATTGGTTAGAAGCACATCACTAGGTCCAGTCCACATTAAGGGGAAGGGTGTAACACAAGAGCATGAATATTAGGAAGTCGGAATCACTGGAGGTCATCTTAGAAGTCAGCCTGCTACAATATATGTCAGTCCAATAGAAAATTATACAAAAGGCATTAACAAATATTTCACAAGGGAAACACAAAAGACTTATAAACAATTGAAATGCTGCTCAACTCCATTAATTAATTAATTTCTAATACCACAATGAGATATCATTTCATGCTCACTTAAACAGAAAAATTAAAAAATGACTGTATTGCTTGTTGACTATTTCCATATGTTGGAGCAATTCTAACTAATACATATTTTTCATAAGTGTGCAAATTGGTACAACAAAACTTTGGAAAAGAATTTGGCATTACCTAGTAAAGTTAAAATGCAGAAACCTTTGGCCTGATAATTTAACTCCAAGCATACACTCAAAATAAATCGTTGTGCATGTACCCTAGGAGAAATGTACAACAACATACATAGCAACCTAATTTGTGATAGACCAATACCACAAAACCAAATGTGCAGCACCAGTAAAATGGATAAATAAATTGTGACATAGTCATACAATAGAATACCATCTAGTAGCTAAAGTGAATAAATTACAGCTATACACATGAACATGAGGAACAGAAACAAAAACCATACTATTTGGGTGTGGTGACTCACATTTGTAATCCCAGCACTTTGGGAGGCTGAAGTGGGCAGATGGCTTGAGGTCAGGAGTTGGAGATCAGCTTGGCCAACATGACGAAACTCTGCCTCTACTAAAAAAATAAATAATTTAGCTGGGTGTGGTGGTGGTGTGCCTGTGGTCTCAGCTACTTGGTAGGCTGAGGCATGAGAATGACTTGAACCCAGGAGGCGGAAGTTGCAGTGAGCAGAGATCAAGCCACTATACTCTAGCCTGGATGACAGAGTGCGGCATCATCTCAAAAAACAAACAAACAAAACAAAAAAAAGACCCCAAAAACCCACCATACTATTGAATGATATAAACAATTCATAGAAACAAGTGTATAGTATGTTTTTATTTATATGAAGTTCAAGAACAAGGAAAGTCAAATAATATTACGTATCTATATATCTATATCAATATATCTACATCAATATCAAGAAATTTATTAACAAAAGCAGGATAATGAAGTTTCAAAGCTGTTGGGCAATGAGTACTTAAATGTTTATTATCATTATTTCAGCAGTGAACACACAATACATTATCTTATATATATGGTGTTTTCATGCTAAAATGTGTAGGGAAAAATAACGATAGCTACTGTTTTCTGAGCATCCCTCTGTGCTAGCCACCTTGTAGATACCCTCTTTGAAGGAATGCATCCTGAGCTTTTTTTTTTTTTTTTAATGCTCATTTTCTGTTTATTGGTTTTTACTTTCAGGAGTCCTAACCTAAAATAAAATAGAACATACTGTGTTTAAAGCAATGGGGGAATCATGTAACAATAAAACCAATGAAGAAAATTCTAATGCTGAGGTAAGGTAAGTAGAATTTTACCTTTATACACAACCCGGAAATTATAACCATTTAATCTACCCACAGAACCCTCTGGACCAAATGTAGTCAAATGGACAATCAGACTGGAGCAGGGTTTCTTAACCTCAGCACTATTGACATTTGGGGTCAGATCATTATTTGCTATGCAGCTGTCCTGTGCATCCTAGGAGGAGATGCGTGGCTCTCCTCCCCAAAGTTGTGACAACCAAAAATACTTCATACACTGTCAATTTTCCCTGGGGAGGCAAAACTGCCCCTGTTTGAGACCCACTGAACCAGATGGTCTTGGCACACTCAATGGAAGTACACACATAGGGAAACTATCAAATGTCTATCTTATATTTCCTTGGTATTTCTCAGTCATTCATCTATTCCCTTGACACTTATTGACACACATTTTTAAGAACTAAGTGTTAACTTTAACAGTTAAATTATCACTTCAGGTTTCTTGAACACTAATCGCGCAGCAATAGCTCAGAAAGAATCCAACAGTTTATAATCACAAGTCTGCTTCCGCATTTCTTTATTTTCAAGATCCTTTCAAAATAAATAGAAGACTAGATAGACCTCAACAGGATTCGACTATGCATTAGTGTCCACTTGTAGGTTTGGGCTGACCTTAAAGGGGGCCAATTACACCCTCCACACTCAAGGCTAATGCAGTTTCTTTGAAGTTTTGTTGGGTTTAGCATATGAGGAGCTTCCAGCTATGTAAACTGGATGGCTGCTTAAATTGATTAAATCATAACCTGAGCTAAGTGGATATGCTGATAGCAAGATTGACCTGTATTAAACATTTAGGGAAAGGACACTTAAAAATGTTAATGCACGCACTTATATGTATGTATAGATTTTTTTTCTACTCACATAGGAGAAAGGTTTTCAGCCTCTCTGTACATGGTGATTGTAGGCTGCAGACTTCATGAAACCCTTTGTATATTCATTTTCTTCGCTTAGTCATTTAAAAGACTCTCCTCTAGCTATGCATGATTTGCTCTTTCTCTGTCCTTGCTCATATTTTTAAATTGTGCATTTACAAGGAATAAAAAGAAACTCCTAAGTTGCAGTGTCATTGTGCGCAAGGAGTGTATTTTGGTCCCTGCTGCTATGTCAGAGGCTCAAAGAAGGGATGCTGTTGCCATGGAGACAGAAATGTTGAGCTGGCTTTATCACCTTTGCCCTGCTATTTAAAATCATATGCACAGCAAAGCTCTGGCAGACACAGGGCTTTCTCTGGTAGGTCAACCACCTCCTCCCTTTTTCTCTTTTAAAAACATCAACTTGGCAGATTAATGCCATTTTCATTTATGA
Organism: Mandrillus leucophaeus; assembly: GCF_000951045.1. Classification (NCBI taxonomy): domain Eukaryota; kingdom Metazoa; phylum Chordata; class Mammalia; order Primates; family Cercopithecidae; genus Mandrillus; species Mandrillus leucophaeus. Next base: position 2,781,363 of record NW_012105353.1, on the reverse strand, counting down.
CTGTTATAAAACATAATGTAAATATCCTTTTGCACAGAATGAATGGGCAGCTCTTTGTGTTGTCTCATTCCAGCATGAAACTGAAATTCCTTGAGAGTTTGCCGAAACCAGTTCCCCTAATGTGTTCTACCCTCTTTCTTGGCTTTCTGAGAGTACCAGAGCAGTGGGTAGAGAACAGAGAGAAACCATGGACATTATAAGATGAGGCAAAAGTGATAGAAAGGAAGTTAATTGCAGGCTTTGAAAATGTTGTTTAAACAAACCCCTCTGTGCTTAGGGTACTGGCTCTTCTCATATACTCCTGGTGAATGAGTGGGCCCATGTTGGCTTTCTGAAGGCAATTTGGCAATACATATCAAAAGCCTTGAAAATGCCTCTTGGCCCATCAATTACAATTCTAGTAATTAATTACAAGAGCACATAAGTGATTGTAAATAAATATTTTACCACAGTTTTATTCATGACAGTGGAAAACTAGAAACATCCAGTTTCAGAAACATGCTCACAAAAGGGGATTGGTTAAATAAATTCTAGTACATTACACACTGGAATACTAGGTAACTGTATTAAATAACAGTGTAGAAGGTTATTTATTAACATGGAAAGGTATTCAAGTGATACTATTTAATTAAAAAACAGGTTACAAATCACTAAGTGTATTAGTATTCCATTTAAGAAAAATAATTATTGAAACACACACATATACACATGGAAAACTGAAAGGTTATATATCAAATTTTGGTTCTTTGAGTGTTATTTTAATTTATTCTTTTTACTTCTCAATTTTATAAGTTTTACAGTGACCTCTATTACTTGTATAATTTAAAAAGGTCAATTACTAAAAAAATTAATTCATATGCATATGAAAAGCGTTTTTTAACTTAAAAAGTCTTAGAAGTGTTTCTTAGAAAAGGGAATTTCTACTCAATGTCCTCAGAATTCCAAGACCAAGTCATTACCTTCTGCCCTCAAATGGATTCTTTTCAGAATTTTGGGGGCAGTTTTACTCTTTTAGGCCCCACAAAACACAGTCAGTTAAATCCAGCTAAAAGCATTGAACTTACTGAATTTTTGAGCTACTCTAAACTGGTGTCCAGAATAGCCTCCAAGAAAGCAGGGCTCACTCTATCCATCACCTCTGCCAGAACACTCGGCTACCCAGGTAACGACATCCGCAGAGGGGAGGCACCAGCTGCTGCTGAGAGCAGAGATGAGGTGCAGATGAGGGGATTTAATAGTCCCATCTCTGTCCTCTCAGAATCCTTCCATTGGGGATGCAGGGATGGGGGTGGGGGAATAAACCTTGAGCAAACCATAAATAAACTTGCTGCTAGGATGTGATTGCAACTCTCCATGCTCTCTCGTTTTCTATCTTTTTTTCTCTCTCTCTCCATTTCTCTCTCTCTCTCTCTCTCACACACACACACACACACACACACACAAATTTGTCATTACCAATGAACCTTTTTTTCAATATGACATGGAGGTGAGTATTCCTACATCACCTGTATTTATTTCCTTTCCTAATGGAGAAATTTTTGTGAGTCCAAAATAATGTGCAGAAGCATTGGATGCAAACAATTGAGACACGACCACAGTTGCTCGCCACTCTAATGACACCTTCCCCTCCAACTATCAATTTCCTCAGCACCATCACAGCAAACAAGATGAACACCTGGGTCACTACAAAGCATAAGACAGCCTTAACAATATTTCCATGGACCCACTGTAAAGCATGAACACCATATTAACTGTGGAGTTCTTGAAACTGCCAGATGGGAGGAGTAGCCTTTTCCATCACCCCCTATCCCCTGCCCTGGCAGCTCTGGAGGGGTGTGGCCTATTATTATTTAACAAGCAGTGAAGCTAAGGTCTCCAAGCTCCCCTGGCTTGCCCTAAAACTTCACTCTCAAGTTTTCATTCACTGACTGCCCCCCTGTAGCCAGACAGGCAAAACAAATCAAAGACAAAATGCCTCCCCAAGTTTCCATTAGCTGGAGCCTTCTGAATAGCAACCCTTAATCACAAGAGCAACATCTGCACAGGCTTTGGTGAAAAACAATATTGGCTAAAAGAATAAGATGGAATGGCCTGGAATAAAGCACCAAAACATAGGGCAGAAACGATATGTCCAGACTAAATACAAGGCAGACCATTGCTTTTAATTTTCTCAATATTGCTTTTGATATGGTATGCAATAGACTAAATGTGCCCCTCCACGAAATTCATATGTGAAACTCTAACCTCCAACGTGATGGTATTAAGAGGTGGGGCCTTTGGGAGGTGATTTGGTCATGAGGGTGGAGTTCCTGGTCTGCAACCCTGAAGAAAGTCCTCACCAGAACCTGATCATGCTGGCACCATGATCTCAGATTTCTAGCCTCCAGAACTGGGAGACATAAATTTCTGCTGTTTGGAAGCCCCCATTGTATTGCACCTTGTTATAGCAGCCTGATCCAAGACATGGTACTTAAAAAAATGTCAGAATGTATTTTTATTTCAGTTTAGTTCAACAAAAATTTACTGATCCTCTCTGTACCTCACTATTTTCTTCTGTAAAATGAGAACAGAAATAGAAAGTATCCCTGGTGTTGTTCTTAGGATTAGATGAATCAGTATGTGTAAAGTCTCTAAAAGTGCCTAGCGCAAGGTGAATGCTCAATAATTATTATCATTTTTTTTTTTTACCATTACTGAGCATCCCTTACTACCAGACACTTACTGAGCATTTTATGTGAAATAGTTGGATCTTTTTTATTGCACTACATCATTCTATTGTATGAACACTCTTTATCCATTCTCCTGTCAATAGACAGGTGAGTTTCTTTGTAGTTTTTGGCTATTGTTAATTAAGCTGTTATGAACCTTTTTATAGTCATCCTTTGCAGGATATATGCACCCATTTCTCTTGAGTACATACTTGGAAGTGGAATTGCTAGATCACTGTTCAGCTTTCTAGAGACCGTCAAATAGTTTCCAATGCATTGACAATGCTTATCTGTTAATGATCTACTTTGTGCCAAGCACAGAACAACCAGCTGGATTCTGAAGCTATAGGGTAAACAAGACATAGTCCCTTCCCCTGTGGAGTTAGAAATGCTACCCCACTAAGTAGCACTTTAAATATCTTGGCTCTTACTGTCCCCTTTTTATCTTCCAGCAGAAGGACAGGATTGCTTCGTACATACAGAAAGGTTGAAATGCAAAAAAATGTAAGTGACAGATCTCATGATCTCTAGAATTACAAGGCAAATTAGCAGTGAAGCTAGAACTAGCAGAGCAGCAACAACACAAAGAAGCAAACACACACAAATTCCACTCTTTTTTCTAAACAACTAGGTCATAAAGCTTCAAAGGGAGGCCATCCTCAGATATATGCAGTAGCGGGCAGTTCAGGCCCCTGCCTGCTTTTATTAGGCCAATATGCAGTACATTAGGTGAGTGTAGCTGAGACACTGGGGAGTCCCTGAAACCCTTCTTTATGCTCTGGAAAAATCCAGCATTGAACTACCTGAGCTAGTCTTTAGTTTGGCTCTGTGCGAAAGCAAACAAGATGAATATCAGTAGCTTCCTTTCCCTCTACATAAGGAACCTGGACATCTTAGTGAAAATAAAAGAGAGAGAGACATTTGGGCAACCACAGTTAAATGTCTTATTTGGCATAGAGAGACACATTCTAATTCAACATAGGGCTGAACTGATATGAACAGTTTTGGGTGGAGGGGATATACCAGGGTTACTCAATCTTGGCACTATTGACCTTTGGGGCTGGATGACTCTTTGTTGTGGAATTGTTCTGAACACTGTAGAGTGCTCAGCAGCATCCCTGGTTTCCACCCATAGATGCCAGCAGCACCCAACTGTGACAACCAAAATGTCTTGAGACATTGCCAAATGTGTATGGGGGAGCAAAACTGACCCTGGTTGAATCACTGGGATACACTTATGTTAAGAATGCGGGACAGTTGAGTTTTCCTATTTCCTAACATTCTAAATCTTGAAGATGGGTCCTATTGTAAGGGAGAAGGGCTGACATTTAATATCAAGGAACTTTGATACTCCATAGGCAAGTGTCAAGAACACTTAGTGTTTTAATTCCTTAAGGGAAATAACTAGAATATTAATACAGAATAATAAACAGAAAACCCCATTTCAACTATTGGAAAATCTGAGTTATGTCATTTTTCAATATGATTTTACTTCGAATGCAGCAGGGTGAGATTTTCAGCATCCTCTTTGCTGAATAATGATTTGCAATTGTGTATCAGTTGCATATTAATAGATACTATGAGAGTGCTTTAAGAAGAGAAACTATTTCTTCTCTAAATGCTTTGTTTTTGTTGATGTTATTGACGCTTGTGATTTTTCCTATCTCTAAATAAGGGTTTAGGTAAGTAGATGTTAAAATTTTGTTTGGATCTTGTCTAACTATGGTCCAGCAAGGCCAGGGGAGTTATTGTTTTTCAAAGAAGGAACTTCTTTTCTATAACGATAAAGGTTTAACAATGTGTATCTCTCTCATTCATTCATTCACTTAAAAAAAGGCAATTATTCAGCCTGAGTAACAAGGCAAAACCCCGCCTCTACTACAGGCATGTGCCACCATAAGCCAGGCATGGTGGCACATGCCTATAGTCCTAGCTGCTCTGGAGGCTGAGGTGGGAGGATGGCTTGAGCCTTGGAGGTCAAGACTGCAGTGAGCTGTGATTGTACCACTGCACTCCAGCCTGGGCAACAGAGTGAGACTGTCTCAAAAAAAGGTAATTATTGAGCATCTACTAGTTGCTCTGTTACAGGGATATAAGTGTTCACAAGACAGGCACAGAGTGCATGCTGGTGGTAGTGGGTGGAAAGCACACTATGGAGCACCAGTGGTGGTATATTGTTAGTTCTAGCTCTGCCAGTGGCCAGCTCTCAGACTTTTGGAGGGCCACCTCATCTTTCTGGAACCATGTATTAAGTGAGAGGTGGATTAACTAAAATGGCAAATAGGTTTCACCTCTAGTGCCAACACATCAATTGCTATTGGCTACCCAGAGCACTTGATTATGAGGTTCTATCTTCATTTAATGGCCACGAGAGCTATCACTGATTACCGATGTCTGGCATAGGCACACTGTGGAAACTGAAGGCAATCCGCATGAATTTGCCATCCCTGGACTTCTAAGGCTTCAGGTTCTATGATTTGCAAAAACTCTGCCCTTTCTATTTCAGTATAGTTTTGTGTAGGTGAGCAAGGTTATTTAAGTTCTTAGTTTGGAAACAGGCCATATTCTCCCTTTGCCCTATCCTCCACTTCTAATTTTCTTGTTCTGGTCCTAGAGAAGAACTGCAAATTAATTCCACAATACCATTCTCCCAAAGGTTAGTTTGCAATATTTGCTGACATCCTTCTTCATCTTTGAAAAGATCAAATAAGGCAAAACTTGACCTCCCTTCATTCAGGTAAATGATTTCCCCGTGTAGTGAGAGATGACTGTTTTCTTAATTTTGAATAGATGAAAATAGGCACCAATTGACAAACCTGTGGCTAGGAGGAAAAAATCCCTTTAACTCACATTTTGCTTCAATTACATTGAGGACAAAGGAGCACATCACACCCTGTGCATGAATAGATGCTTCATTATTCAAAACAAGCATCAAAGAGCATTTCGTCCCCTATAGAAAATACGCAATCACTGTTTAATTCAATGGTAGGATGCAAATTTAAATTCCCATAAGGGGAAGGCTGTTAATGCCATTTAAATTGGTTGTAAATTACAGATAATACGCTCGAGACCCCCGAGTACAGATTAGTGGAGTATTGCTTTAGGAATTCAATTCTACTTTGAACTTATTGTGTATTTATCTATGAAAAATAAAGCCATGAAGGCTTGTTTACAGCTACATTTTATTGCCTATCTTTTGTTTTAATTTCTGAAGCAAATATTTCACTTTTAAATGCCATGGAGATGGTTCAGTGTAGTACAAGGAAATGCCATGATGTTAAACAGATTAGTCTTAGAGACCGCTCTTCATTAAAAACAAACAAACAAACGAACGAACAAGCAAACCAGAGAGAGAGACAATACAATGGCATTTAATAAAAATGTCATACTAGCTGACTTTTCTATCTTTTTACCTCATTTCTTTTAGTGTTCCTGCCATTTAAAAAGCCCATGGTCGCAAGACAATTATGCTTTTCAGAAATTAGAGGCTGTGATTATCTCTTGCTGCTAAAGTATGTCAACCACTTAGAGGTTGTTTCTCATTTTCACAGATTAACTAATCATGAGTGGGATGCCTGATGGGTGAGTCTTTGTTGGAAGAATTATTCCTTAAAAACAAGGGCCTTTCAGAAGAAGAACGTGTTAGATAAAAATGGACACTTTTCAACAAAGGTTTCTGAGTTTCCAGCTTGAAGAGAAGCAATTTCCCTCCCAGTTCAGAGAAGTAAAAACTATTCCTTCTTTGATGTGGTTTCATGTCTCACGTAGGAAATAGGGTTACGTGGGTGATAAAAATAAATCAGCTTTGAGGCTTATGTTTTCTTCTCTGGCAGCTTAGGGGGTGTGTTTTTATTTTGTGTGTGTGAAACTGAAAGGTATATAAAAAAAGTTGCCGTTGATATATACACACACAATGAAGCTAAGTTATGGAACAATGGAGGAATGCGTAATTCATTATGCCAGAAAAATGGATCATTACCATCAATACCACATGGAGTTAATCATTTCCAAAGAGCTATAGTACCAGGATATCCATAACACTGCACCTAAATGGAATAATGTTTTATTTTTTCTTTGATCTGTCACAGGTACTTCAATCTTTGCCAGGACTTTAGTGACACTATAAACATTTCATTATATTGTTCCTATGAATTACACAGACCTTGTGATAGCTCTTGAGGTTAACTGAATTTTTAAAAAATTGCCAGTATTATCTTGTTTATTTGTCATTTTGTAATGCTTTATAAAATAACATGGAACCTGACCTTTCTTTTCTTTTTCTGGCTATTTGCATTTAGGTTAAACAGGAGTTTTTTCTTTATAACTAAGGGTAAGGATGAAAACAGCTAGTTGAAACCCAAGAGTAAGGTAATCTGCTCATGTTAAGAAACTAACAAAATGGGGGTGGCAAGGGTGGGAGGGGAGAATTCATGGTTTAGGATCTTTCTGTTTTCTTTGATAGGATTTGGGTCAGAATAATCTTGATGCAAATAAAAAGTGGATGAGGAGTCTTTGAATTTTGTTCTTAAGCCCTCAATGCTCTAGGCATCTGTTTATCTTCAGCCTCATCAGGTGAGGCTGGAACCTAACCTGCTTCCCAAGCTGTACCCACCTGTGCCAGAAGAGAGTGTGTGACCAGCACAATGGTGCTTTTCTCAGTCTCTCCTGGGGGTGAGTTTGGACATGCATGTTCTTTCTGGGAGAAACCATGGACCAGTGTTCCAGTATGGTGGATGGGCAATGCCAACCTGCTCTAGGTCCCCATGACCTGGCCCACAACTCCCAAGCTAGCAAGAAGAGCAGTGAGGCAGAGCAGGACAAGTGCCAGACTTCAAGCCATGCCACCTCGGTTCTTGGCTGTCCTCTGTCAGCTCTCTGGGCCTCAGTTTCCTCATCTTGAAAGTGAGGAGGACTACGCATTTTAACTAACACTTAACACTTAGCACTTGCCAGACTCGACCTTGGACTCTGGGCACAAATAAAAATAAGACATAATTCTCATCCTCCAAGGACTCAGGGGAGGAGCTGGGAGGAATGTAGACAAACTTGTAAACAGATAATGATATTGCAATTTGGTAAGTTCTTAACCTACGTATAAACAGAAAGCTGTTGAAACCCAGAGGGAGAACCAGTTAGATTTCAGATCACTTTGGCAAAGCCATGAAGAGCACAGGCTTTGAAACCAGAGCACTTGGGCAGGATCTGCCCCCACCCCCTTACTAGCTGTGTGACTTGGGACAAATTACTTAAGCTCTCTGTGCCTCAGTTCCTCATTTTTCAAATGGAGGTGATAGTAGTGCCTACACCCTTGGATTGTTCAAGCAATTAGGACAGTGCTTGGCATGTAATGAGTCCTACATATATTATGCTAATGTTACAGAATTCCCAGAAGTCCATGAGGCTGAAAATGAGCTAGTGAATGAAAGGGAATTCTTAACTGGAAAAAAACAAAAAACAAAAAACAAAAAACAAAAAAAACAAATCTAGCTGTGTTTTAGAGAGAATGAAGACAAGCATATCTTTTGTGCTTATTAGGTGTCAGATGGTTCACTAAAATCCCTGCCTGCCACCCTCCCTTGGATGCCCATAAGTCAGTGCCCAGGCTGCCAAGCAGGAGCATTTGGCATGGTTAGGAGTATATGGCATGCTTAGGGGTGTTCTGCATTAAGACTAGGGAAGGACCACTGTTTGATCTGCAACCAGCTCCCAAAGAACACACAGGGAGAAACTAACCATCCCCTTGCCAGCTTAGCTAGGTCAGACGGTGGAAGAAAAGTCTGAAGCAGGAACATTTTCGGGTCTTGTTGATTCCTGCCTCTAAGAGGGCAGATAAGCATGTGGGTGGGTCTTTCAGCTTGGATGTTGCAAACGGAAAGGCAGAACTTGGCCCTGGCAGGAATGAAGGCTATTGGGCTGGCTGGGTGTTAGCTGACTCAGGCCAAGTGAGGGTAACTGTGGGCTTTTGGGAAAGCCCTTCTGGGAAATACAAGTCAAAAAGATGGGGTTGAGAGACTCAGGAGGCTGGGCAGGGGTGTTTATGAGCAATGTGAGAGGAAGGAGATCATGTGAAGCCCTGGAAATATGGCATTGAGTAGGACAGGAAAACAAGTCACATGAGCACACACCTGAGATGGTCAGAGTCACGGAAATAGGGGTCTTGGGAAATATTTAACAACAAGCTCTCATGGGGGAGAAAGAGCCACAGAATTTGCTGATTTCCCAAGTGTAGATACCACCACTGTGGCTAACTTCAGTCTATCAATGTGATGTCACTAAAGTGCTCATGATACATTATTTCCACTGTACAGATACAATAGAGTTACAGATGGTCTCAAGTGCCTTGATAACAGTAAAATGTAGGAAAAGAATTAGGAAGTGATGAGTTCTGGGTATTTATCACCTTTGTTTTGAATAGAGTTTTTAAGTTATAAATTTATATAATTTAATTTTAAATAATAACCATGGTTTACAATTGGCTTAGAAAATTCCTCATGATTTAACCATCAGCCTGAGAAAGTTGGACTAAGATGGCTCAAGTGCTACTACTTGGGAATCTTACTGAATTCCTTGGAGCCTCAATTTTCTCAGTGGTAAAATGGAAACATTTTTCTCACAAAATAATCATAACTGGATCACAGGGTTCTTGTGAAGGTCAGAAAAGTATGTAAAAGCATTTCAAAAACTGTAAGCAGCATATAAATATTATATATAAATAAAATTTATTCTCATGAGCAGAGCAACTTAGTGGTCAAAAGGGTAGTGTCTGGAGCCAGGATTTGCCAGTCCTGGCTCTGGTTTTGTTTACTTGTGTGACATGGGCAGATCTTTACTGGTTTTGGGTCTTAATTTCCTCACCTATACAGTTTCTGTGAGGCTTAAGTGAATTAATATTATAAAGCACTCCTACCAGTGTGTGGCACATGGTGATCACCATTTAAGTATGGAGTAAAATTGTTTATCAACTTGAAGAGCAGTCAGCTTGCAATTCTTCCAGAACCAGAAGGTCTTTTAACTGAGAAATCCAAGATCCTGGTCTCCTTCCGGCTTGGATTAAAGGGCCAGGTCCCCTCTAAGGTAACCGACTTGCTCTGTGCTACTGGCCAATGCTTTTTAGATAATGAACCCTGAAGCCTAATTGCGGAGATAAAGACGCTGCTAGAATCAGATTCCATAGCCATTCACCATAGTAGCAGGGGGTGAAAGAGCTATCTTATTACATGCCTGGCTGGCTCAATTACTTCAGTACTGACATAGACAGACGCTGGAGCCAGCCCAGGGCAGAGCCCTGGAGTTGGAGAGGTGGCTAGCTGCCCCACAGACCCTGGTCTCATTTACTGTCTCTGTCACTGTAGTCCCCTGGCCTGAGCAAGGGTAAGAGAATAGCCAGATAGGATGAGTGAGATGGAGAAGTACAGTTTGAGGCAGGAGATAGGAGTCATGGCTTATGGCTGCCATAGCAGCCACAGACTGGCTCAAAGAATTCAGGGTTCTCACGCAGAGTCAGAAACGGGTTTGAGGAAGGTGTGTGGGAAGGTGGTCAGGGTCTCCTCACCAGGGATGATGAACTTAGGTGCCATGACAGACAGATGAGAATAGAAAGACAGGAGCAAAAAAAAACCTTGGTCTGCAAGGTGGAAAAACCAAGGCAGGTTGGTAGGGCAAGGTTTTTCAAACTAAGGAATTGCATCCACTAGAGAGTCCTGAATTCCACGTAGTGGAACCATCATGTTCTTTTTCTCAACAAACTTGAATAAAATCCTGTGACATAGACTGTGAATACAGATTGATGTCCATCGATCCCATTTCCTGTTCTTGGGTGCTCAGATCATGTTTCCCTGTGGCCCTTGCAGTTGGAGACACATGACTAGTTTCTGGCCAGTGGAGTACAGGCAAAAGTGGTAGAAGCCACTTACAAGCCTAACTATAAATCCTCCCAAGTGATTGTCTCCTCTCCCTTCCCCTCTGCTCCCCTCTCCTCTCATCCGCTCTCATCTTCTCCCCTTCCCTCTCTCCTCCCAGTCCCCCTTATGCCATAATCCTGTGTTGAAGATGGTGGCACCATGATATAGAAAGAGCCTGGAGCCCTAGAGGAGGAAGAAGGCCACCGAGCAGAGTTTCCTAATAAGGATCAGGCCACAACATGAACAAGAAATACACCTTTGTTAAACCACTGAGATTTAGGGGCTGTTTGTTTCAGCAGCTAGCAAGCATTGCCCTGACTAATAACTACAATAATAAAGTGGAATGGGGTGGAAGGGAAGGAACATAATGGAATACATTAAATTAAGCTAGAATAGAATAAAACAGAACAAAAACTATCGAAATGCATTGCAGGTAGTGAAAAATAAATATTGTTTGATGAAGCATTTGTTTCAGTTCAGTTCATATGGATACTAGTTTTTAATGTGAATTTTATTTTTTTGCTGAAGGTGGAGGTGGAAACTTTTGAAAATCACTGCCTTATAACTGGAGGGAGGGTTGGGGGTGTGAATCACGAGAGAGCTTTAGGTAAAATGGGGGTGCATATCTACAACCCTTTAAGAAGGGAGCTATGCTCTTGCTAGCCATCCCTACCTTGTAGCTGTTTGTCATGGAAGTTCGTTGATTGTGGCTGTTCAGTCCACTTTTGCTTCCTTTGGTAACACCATCCCAGTCTTAGTCTATATAGTTTGTCTGGAGCTAACTCAATCCCTTGGAATCAAGGAGGAGAGCACACATATGAAGCCTAGACTATCAAAGTGTTCCATTCCTGGAGCCACAGTGATTCAGTGATTGGTTTAGGAATGAACACCTGACCCAAGTTGGCCCAGTCAAACTGGGACTTTGGCTGGAGTTGTCATAAAAATAAGTGTTTTAGTTCCCCTGGTTTTGGAGTTGTAAAGATATAAATCTGAAGCTGCTGGCAGTCATCTTGCTATTAGAGGAGAGAATGTGCTTGAGAATAACACCATCATTGAAGAAGGCAGAGCAAGGAGATGGAACAAAACCAAGTCCTGCTGACATCATTTGAACTCCTGGATTTAGCCATGCCTGAAGTCATCCCTATAGTTTTTAGTTGATTCTATACATTCACCTCTTTGCTTCCTCCCCTTTGAGTTGGGTTTTTGACAGTTGTAACTGAAGGGATCCTGAAGTTGTGTCTTCTACATCTTTAAGGTGTCTCTTTTTTTTCTTTTTGGTAAAGTGGGGCTCAGAAAAAGTGGAAAACAGCTGGTCCTCAGGCTCCTCCAGCCTTTGCCAAGGAAAAGTGATTTCAATCACTGAAGAATCAGGCTTCAACATATGGAAAGACTATAAGGTAAAGTAAAGGAGAAACTCATTTTTTCATGTTTTCTGTTTTGAGAGGATGAAGAGCAGATGAATATTATTAGAGTTACTAATACATTTCTCTTTATTTATTTAACAAAAATGTATTGAAACCTTCCATGTGTTAGGAACCATGTTAGTTCCTGGAGATTATTAGGCCATGGAGATATTATTGAGTAATAACAGAACAAATTCTTATAAAGAATTTGTTATGTGTCAGACACTTCTGAGAACCTCATGTTTGTGAATCTTACTGGTCTTTCACATCTATCCTATCAGGCAGATACTATTACCATCTCTCATTGTACAGATGAAGGAAACTAGGTGCAGAGGTTAAGCTAGGAAGAATCAGAGCCAGTGTTGAATGAAAGACTGGCTTCCAGTTTACATCTTAAAGTCACTGAACCGTGTGGTCTTTGCTGACTCTAAGCTCGTAGTTGTCCCTGTAAACGACCGTCCTCTAAGCCTCTTCAGATCTCTGCTCTGAGTCCTTTCTACTTGAATTCAGTTTAATGAAGTCTGACTTTGACTTTGACTTAAACTGTAGCATCACTTGTTCAATTTCAGGCACTGCTCAACTTACTTTTCTGAAATTAATCTAACCATTAGCAATAGGTGTGATCTGGGCAAAGGGAGGGTAATAAAAAATCACTTAGAGACACAGTTCAGCCTAATGGTTAAGAATACAGTTTGGGGACTCATCCTAGATACTGGGTTTAAATCCCTACTCTCCTATTTTCTGGCTGTGTACCCTCGCAGAATTTACTGACCCTCTCTGAGCTTTTGTCTCTTTATCTTAGAAATGGGGTTAATGATTTCAACTCATCTGATTGTTGCACAGTTGTCATAAAATAAGAAAGTTCCTGGGGCAGAATCAGTGCCTAGTAAATATTAGTTGTTGTTATAACTCTTCCTCTTTGGCTCTTAACTCCCTGATTTTTAAATGAGGAGCTTAGCAAGATGCTCTCTGAGGTCTCTGCTGGCATAAGTGTGTGTGACTAGTATTTTCCAAATGCTAATTTGGGAACAGCAAATTCCCATTGTCACAGTTTTTCTTCTTAAAGACTTATTTTCTGTCGTGTTTCTGTAATTTTGGGATTTGCATGCTAGTTTGAAACAGCCAAAGGAGCTTTAAGCCTTCTGTGTTACATCATAACTTGCTGCCCATAAAAGTGATGAAAAGCCATATACCAAACCAATGAGGAGAAGTCCGGATGCTGATGGTCCTGGACATTCTCCTGACTTGGCGCTGGGGGCAGAGGTGGCTTGGCTTCCCTTTGACTCTTCTGACAATCCTGAAGACATTCTCAACCCCAAGCTAGAGGTGATAACATTGGGGGAGGAACAGGGAGTGAGGGAGAGCAGGGGAAGGGAAAGGAGAGACAGAAGGAGGAGGAGAGGGAGGGGAAGGAGCAGGGGAGGGAGCATGAGAGTAAAAACGGAAGAGGGTGTTAGGGAGAAGGGCAGAAGGAGTCAGGGGTGGGGTAGAGGCAAAGGTACACTCCTCCCGCAAGAGGAGGGGAGAGGCAGGAGAAGGGGCAGGGGAGGAGAGGGGAAGGCTAGAACTCAACTAGGAGAACACAGACATAGAGCTGAGTGGGCAGGTTGGGCAAGTCAGCTCAGACCTCACTACAAAATGTTCAGTCTGCTTTGGTAGAACCTGATTTCTAAACCATTTTGTTGGAAAACATGGAAGACACCCCAACACAGAAGACGATATGGGGCTGAGGAAGAATTAATGAGCATAGAATCCTCTTTAAAGGCGAAGCTACCATAATGCCATTGATCTTTTTTTTTTTTTTCCACTCTGCAGGTCATTCACAAATCATGGTTTATTTTACTGTTGAAATACCAAAGCAAAGGCAATGCAGACAAACAAACAAACAAACAAACAAAAAAACAGTTAGAAGAGATGCCTGCATTTCTCAACAAGATACTCTTCAATGGGATGCATTTTCCTTCAATCACTCACTTATCCACTGCTTTATCACCAGTCGCTCATCGAGCATCTATTCTTGGTCATTCCCCATGTTAGATTGTAGGGATTCAGAGATAACTAAGACACAGTCCCTGCCATATAGAATAATGAAAATGCTATGCCAGTTTTGATGCTCCTCCCTTCTTGTAGAGGTAAGGATTCATGTCCTCTTCCCTTGAATCTTATCTGGCTGTAATGACTCACTTGTAGTCAATAGAATGAAGTGGAAATGACTTATGAGATTAAGTCACAAAAGGCAATATAGCTTATTCTTCACTTTCTGGGACACTCACACTTAGATCTTGAACTACTATGAAGAAATTCCATTCTATCATTGATGGGCATTTGGGTTGGTTCCAAGTCTTTGCTATTGCGAACAGTGCTGCAATGAATATACGTGTGCATGTGCCTTTATAGTAGTATGATTTATAATCCTTTAGGTACACCATGGAATACTATGCAGTGATAAAAAAGGATGAGTTCATGTCCTTTGTAGGGACATGGATGAAGCTGGAAACCATTATCCTCAGCAAACTAACACAGGAACAGAAACACAACCACCGCATGTTCTCACTCATAAGTGGAAGTTGAACAATGAGCACATATGGATACAGGGAAGGGAGCATCACACACTGGGGCCTGTCTGTGGGTGGGGGAGGGTAGGAGAGGGATAGCATTAGGAGAAATAACTAATGTAGATGACAGGTGTAGCAAACCACCATGGCACATGGCACCTATGTAACAAATCTGCACGTTCTGCACATGTATCCCAGAACTTAAAGTATAATAAAAAAGAAAACATTATCCCAAAGCATGGTACATATGAATTAAATGCCATTAGTCTTTACACACTATTAAAAAAAGGAAGAAGTATTCTGACTACCCTCAGGCCACCATGGTGTGAGGAAGCCCAAGTAGCTACATGAAGAAGTAATGTGTTCTGATAAACAGACCCAGTGGATGTCCCAGCCAACAGCCAGATCAACTGCTAGACCTGTGAGTGAAGACTCCTCCGGGAGATTCCAGCCCCCAATCATTCAGTTACCTCCAATCATTGAGTCTTCCTAACTTAGATCCCAAACAACAAGGAGCAGATGCAAACCATCCCCACTGTGTCCTGTTTGAATTACTGACTCACAGAATCCATCCATAGGCATAATAAAAGTGTTGCTTTATGTCACCAAGTTTGGGGACATTTTAAAATACAGTAGTCGTAATTGAAACACTGACCATTTGTGATACTTGCTGGGATTTATATACAGCAATTTAAAGAAAATTACCATCCTCAGAAGTTCACAGCCTGAGATAGGCAGACCCAACCCGAGGGGCTTAATACTTGACCACTAGAATGTGTCAAGGGGACTAAAAATATGGCCCTCTAGGCGGCTTTATTCAACAGCCTCCAAATGACAACTAAAGCCCCCCTTCATATCATGACTCAGGGATGTGCCCCCTGCTTAAGCTCAGTTTCATTTCCCACCAGTTAGTCTCTTCTAAGAGCATGGATACCCACCCATGATGGCCACGCATCTAAGAAAATGTGATTCCACTATGGAGTACTAGAATGCTAGATCTAAAGGAGGTTTGCAGATCATTCAGTCCAACCCTGACACCTGCTTATCAAGGAAATTACTGAGGTCCAGAAAGATTGGATGCTTTATCCATGGCCACACAGCTAGTTGGTGGCTAAGTACCAGGAATCAGGGCCCCTGGCTCATTTCTATACTCTGCTGCCTCTTCACGTGAACATCAGGGAAGCCACTGTACTCTCAGTGGCATCATGTGGAAGTTCCAAACACAGATCATGGAGTCCCATAAACCTGGTAAGAATCCCAGTCGCGCTCCTCGACAACTGTACGAAGATGGCTGAATTCACCTCATTGAGCCTCCCATTTCTCATCTGTAAAATGGGGGATAATTATAATACTTATCAAGCGGGGTTTGTTATGAAGATTAATTGAGATGATGCACAGAAAGCACACAGCATTGTTCCTGGTCCATAGTAAATATTTATAAAGCCCAGGTCTCTCTAGAATGAAATATTCTGGCATCTACCTTGCAGAAGTATGGAAAGATGTGGAATGGATTTGGGGTTGAGCGAGGGTTTTTTGTTTTATTTATTTACTTATTTATTTTTATAGAGATGGATCTTGCTATGTTGCCCAGGCAGGTCTTCAACTCCTGGCCTCAAGCAATTCTCCTGCCTTGGCCTCCCAAAGTGCTGCATTGTTTGTTTGTTTGTTTTAGTTTGAGAGCAATCAAAGATGGTTCAGGCCAGCACTGCCATCAGTTCTCTGGTAGAATTAAGTGGCTGCTGGTTTCAGCTGAGCAGTCATAATATTGACTCATTCTCCCCTCTCTTCCCTGGACGCCTGCCATTAGAGTACTCCTTGATTTGTCCCTTCTGAGACATCTCTCCCTGTGGATGCCATCTCAGCTTCTCTGGATATAATATCTGATTCTTTCCCTGTCTTGAATCTCCTTGTTGACCATCAGCATTGAAGACTCCCTGTAAATACCTATGAGGGCTTGCAATGCGGTCAGCTTCCTGCCACCTTGTGCCAGTGGAGTCCCATGGGAGCAGCATGAATGCACCCCAGGGAAATTAACATCCATCTGCTCAGCTCTGGCTCCTGACAGATCGCAGCACCCTGCTGACCTCCTATCCCAGGGCAACCTCCAGATCTTGGCTGTAAAGTTGGGGAGAGAGCTGCTGGGGGCCCTGAAACAGAAGGAAGCTGCAGAGGACAGCCCAAGCTGATATTTTCATGCAGGAGTGTGGAGCCAATCTTATGTCAGCAGTGGTGCCAATTACTAGAGAGAAAGGGCTGAATTTCCTTTTGGCTTTCATGGGCCCATGCAGTCATTCTCAAACATTTCTTACAAATGTACAGTGTCCCAGGCATTATCTTAGGCCCACAGCAGGGTATGGAGGTGAACAAAACGGCAATGCCCCTGCTTTCTACAGGTTCATAGTCTTTTGAGAGAAGCAATGACAACATAGTGTGATCAGTATTGAATTTGTCTATGTGTGACGTTAGTAAGGGATTTAGAGGACATGGTAGTTGGTACTGTTGAAGGTAGAGAAGTGGGGTGAGGAAAACTTCATGGAAGAGGTGACATTCTGACTAAGTGTGCTCAACAATGAATAGAGTTTGGCTAAAGTCATAAGTGAGATTTAGGCCTAGAGAACAGCAGGTACAAAAAAAGGGCAGGAGGACTGAAAGAACATGGAGTGTTTGAGGGAGTACAAACCACCTAATGGGAAGGGGAAGAAAGGGATGGGAAAAGAGCCAAACTTGAGAGCCCCTGGGAGCATATAAAATCTGAAATGTGTACTCTACTCCATAGGCAAAGTGGAGCTACAGAAGGTTATTGAGCAGGGGAGGGCCACATAGTTTTATATTTCAGAAGGATAACACTGCTCCCGGGGTGGAGGGTGAAGCAGATGAGGCTGAACTGAAGGAGGGGAGCCTGTTTAGCAGGCTTTGGCTTCATCCAGGCAGGAGGAGATGCAAGCTTCCATGTAAAATGGAAGAAGTGGTAGGATTCCATCTAGCAACAGCCTGACCAGGCTGAACTCACACACGACTCCTTCTGTATCTCCCAGACCCCGACGAGCAGCAATTGCTGCATAAATATTTGTTAAAGGGATGAACAAATGTGGAATGTCCTGTCTCCTAAGGACTTCTGATGAATGTGAATTGGTGACTTTGCAAGACCCCAGATTGTGCTCAGATCTTGACCTTCTGACGTAGAACACGGAGCCTTCAATTTGTGACAGGGCAAAAGAGGACTGCTGTTGCTCTGTCCCCGTCGTTCTAGGTAGTATAAGGCTCATCGTTTAGGAGGAGCTATGAAACAGGCCATCAAGTTTCCCTGGCATCCACTAATTTTGTCTGCAGTCCAGAGACAAGGGAGCACTCCCGTCTTTTACAGTTCCTGTGTCCATTTGGAACTGTTAGCTCATCTTTGTGTTTTTTAAGTCCTGGAGATGGGAGGGGTGCCAGGGTTTGGGTGCCCTCAGAAGCAGATCCAGAGACAACGATTCAAATGCAAGTATAGTAGTACCTCCTTATCTGAGGGGGATACGTTCCAAGATTCCCCCACTGGATGCCTGAAACTGCAGATAGTACCAAACCCTATATAAATTATGTTACTTTTGGATCTGATCCCTGAGCCAGCTACTAAGAGACTCACAGGTGGGGAGCATCTACAGCGTGGAGACTCTGGACAAAGAGAAGATTCATGTCCTCAACAGGACAGAGAAGACAACACAAGATTTTATCACACTCAGAACGGCACGCAATGTAAAACTCATGAATTGTTTATTTCTGGAACTTTTCATTTAAAGTTTTTGGACTGTGGTTGACCTCAGGTAACTGAAACCAAGCTCAAAAGCAAAACTGTGGATAAGGGGGAGCTACTGTTGTTTATTTGGAAGGTGGTCTTGGGAGACACTGGTTGGAAAGTGGAGAAGGAAAGAGAAGGAAGCTGCTACTTTATGTGTAATAAGCAAGTTCCCACTGTGGACTCCTGGGGAGCAATCCCTTTGGGGACTCTGGAGGATGACTGAATTCACTCCAGAGTTATCCTCCTGGAGGGATGAGGAAGCTGGGTTATTTCTCCATCAAATCTCACATCTGTCATTGTTTGAGGGCTGCTTCCAGGGACATTAACTCTACAGCATTTCCAACTTGCCCTGAGTACCAGCCAAGTGCATCCTCAAAGAGAGTTATAGATGTTTTTCAGTTGGCAACCTGCGTGTAGAGGGAGGAGGATATGCAAGGGTGCCAATAGGATTTGCTACAGGAGCTTACAAGCACAGGGAGGGCATTCTGTTCGACCCTAGGAAGATTCTTCAGTCCCTAAATCCAGTGTGGGGAGAGTGGGCGTGAAAAACACTGAAGTTCAATCAAAATGCATTGCTGCTCTCATGCAGGGTATTGAGGTGCAAGTGTCAAGGGCCTGGATTTATTTATTTATTTATTTATTTGTTTATTTATTTTTGAGACAGAGTCTCTCTCTGTGGCCCAGACTGGAGTGCTGTGGTGTGATCTTGGCTCACTGCAACCTCTGCCTCCTGGGTTCAAGTGACTCTCCTGCCTCAGCCTCCTGAATAGCTGGGATTACAGACGGCTGCCATCATGCCCAGCAAATTTTTGTATTTTTACTAGAGACAGGGTTTCGCTATGTTGACCAGGCTGGTCTTGAACTCCTGACCTCAGGTGATCCACCCGCCTCGGCCTCCCAAAGTGCTGGGATTACAGGCGTGAGCCACTGTGCCCAGTGAAGAGGCTGGATTTAAAAAAAATCTTTGTGCCTGTCTCATTCAAAGTTCAAATAAGATGAACTTTGGGTTTCAGCATCCTTTTGAGAGTGGTGGGCAGGAGAGTAATACTATTATATGGCATGGCTGCAGGATTGAGGGGTGTGGAGGGAGACTTTAGTACCTCCGTAATTTCCATCAGCCTTCCTCCAAAGCCACTTTGAATAAACATAGAGACCACAATGAAGCCAGGTGACTGCAAGCAAATACAGCCAGACAAGTCACTCAGCCCACTTCAGATTCTGTAGAACAGAATGCTATCCCAAGTCCTAAGACATTCCAGAGCTGGCAATCTTCAGAGACCTTGGAACAGTGATCCAGTAAGTCTTAGAATCACGGTGGCGGGGGTGGGGGGCACGTGTTGAAAAGGCAGATTCCTGGGCTGCACTCCCTGATGCTGATTCAGTGTCTAGAGAGAGTGGGACGTAGCAATTTGCATTTTAAACAAGAATTCCAGATGATTCAAAATAAAGGTTGAAAAGTACAGTCTTAGAATGTTTTGAGCATAGAGGCAAAGGAAGAAAATGGAGGGGAAAAAAAGAGGCAGAAACTGAAATGGTCATGAGATGAAGAAAAGAGGAGGAAGAGCGGGGAGAACACCTCAAATAGGGCAGGCGGCTGTGAGTGGCATATGTTGCCAGGCAATGACTTCTGTATCAAATAATTGCTTTAGAGCTCTGAGCATTAAGAAGCAGCCTTCCTGCTAATAAACTCTGAAGGCAAACATGAGTATTTGAAGCTACATAATGTAAAGGAGTAGATTAAAGTAAGAGAGATTATCAGGCTGTCTACCAGCTGGAGATAAATCTCTTTTCTGCAGTGCTAGATCAAAATGAGACAGGTTGTGTGTATGCGGCAGATCTTCCCACACATTACAACTTAGAGGGAACCAACACCTCAGGAATACCTGGGGAAAAAGGAGATCCAAGAATGCCTGCATCTTATAGTACACAAAAACATTAATTTTCCAGAAGCTACTTTTGTCTGCTGAGTTGTTCTTATGTGAGCTAAACACGGCATCATTATCTCAGCAATAGCCAAAACAAAAACAAAACCCAAACACTCAAAAATCCAAAATGCCTCTGAAGTTGCTTACACCATTTCAGTCTTGAAGGGAACTTGATATGGATCTACTAAGAGACTGCATGGGTCAAGATCAGGCAGTGAAGGACAAACTCTTGGCAGAGGTTTGTCTGATGGTTCTCACACTTCAGCATGTGTCAGAATGACCAGGAGGGCTTGTTAAAACGTATTGTTTGGCCCCATCCTCAGAGGGTCTGATTCAGCAGATGTGGCCCAAGAATTTGTTGGTGCTGCTAGTCTGGGGATTATATATTGAGAACCACTGGGTTGGACCAAAGTCCAAGGTTTAGACCAAGGTCTAGAATTTCCAAGGAACAAAGTATATGAAAACTTGTCTAAAAATGGGGCTACAAGAGAAAATATCCACAGACCCTAGTCAAAAGCACCAGCAAGGGGAATCCTGAAAGATGAATACTCCCGTACCCTACTTGGACGAACATTTCTACCTCCTACCTGCATGCCTGCTTCTTGGGGAAAAGACCTTGATGTGGTGGCGCCATAATTCTCCACACTTCTTCAAGATGAAAGTGATATATTTATATCTGCTCTATTAAAAGACACCAAGTAAAATGGGAAGCTCTATGTCAACCCTTGTCTTAGAATTCAGGTCATTCCCAGCCTTGGGAAAGACTAGACACCTTCCTATGAATAATGGACTCCCTGGAGACCCTTAATTTCCACCCAGTAATTTTCAACACTTGGAACAGGCATGATACATGGTCTCATATTTCCAGTTTCTTTCAGAATCCTGCAAGCCATTTTATTTATTTATTTATTTATTACTGCCCTAGAAGTAAGGCAGTTTTGCTGGACATAAACTCCTCAGGACATGTGGCTTGCACTATGACTTCTCACAACATACAAAAACAGGATCTCCTTAGTTGAGGCTGTAAATTAGGCTAATGGAAATGAATATGGTAGCTCTCTGAGGTCACTAGGAGACACTTTGGGGCTACGCTTACTGCAACAGGAGAAGGGCAGCTACTTTAAAAATCCCAGAGGGGGCTTTCATTCAGCTTCCTCAGGCCACCATTCTATCCCAACCACAGCGTACCTCTGCGTTTGCATGCACAACCCAACTAGAGTCCTTTACTTTGGCTTTCACTTTCATCTGCATCTGTTGATTACCCACAGATATTCAGATCTCTAAATCATAGGGTGAATTAAGGTCATAGATTAAATTAGGAATAAGACATTGAAGGAGAATCTCTTTTTCTTTTCTTTTTCTTTTTTTCTTTTTTTTTTTTTTTTGTCGCCCAGGCTAGAGTGCAGCGGTGCGATCTCAGCTCACTGCAACCTCTGCCTCCTGGGTTCAAGTGATTCTCCCTCAGCCTCCCAAGTAGCTGGGACTACAGGCGCATGCCACGATGCCTGGATAATTTTTGTATTTTTAGTAGAGACGAGGTTTCACTATGTTAGTCAGGATGCTCTCTATCTCCTGGTCTTGTGATCTGTCTGCCTTGGCCTCCCACAGTGCTAGGATTACAGGGGTGAGCCACCGTGCCCAGCCAAAGGAGAATCTCTCAGAGGAACACTTCATAACACTTTGGGGGGGCTCCCAGGCTTCTATGAGAAGCTCACAAAAGCACTGGACCTTCTTCCCAGAAAAATGCACCTATAGACAACATTTTGCATGCTATTAATTGTACAGACACCTCAGGTTAATAATCCATAGATCATACTACAGAAGTATATACTATACATACTATATAGCTCATACCTCATTGAAGTACATACTGTAGTTTATATCCCATTGAAACAGAAGATGCTGGTGTAGGAGGAGGAAGGGGGACAGAAGAAGGAGGAAGAAAGAAAGGCAAGCCTCAGGGTAAGCAGTCCCTGTATTGGTCAAGGGGATGTAACACTAGCTACTATAACAATGCTCCGAATTTCAGTGCCTTGACACTGAAATTGTGTCTTGTAGACAGCAAGTGGGTGACTTGCCCACAGATGGCAATTCAGGGACCCAGGTTTCTTCTACCTGGTAGCTCTGCTGTCCTCCAGAACCTCAGAGTCCTGTGCATTCAGCCAGCAAGAGAAAGACCACTAGTAACGTACAACAGCTTCTTTAAAATCTTAGCCTGGAAGTGCTGGCTGTCACTTCCAGTCATATTTCATCAATGAGAACTGATTGCATGACCACATCTGGATGAAGGTGGGGCTGGAGAATGTAGCTCCTGTCTGTAAAACCATTTCCTAGCAACAACTCCACACCATGGAAAGCAGAGCATAAAGTTTTGGTGGCCAGCAAGCCATATTGCTTCCTAACCATTTCATGCAAGTGAAATCACATTAAAATAAATGGAAAGCTGCCTTGAAAGGGAGAAGAAGCTACCAAAAGACATTATGAAGCCCAAGGCATGGGTAGAATAAGGCAGCTGTGGCCCCACCCTGTTGGTAGCAAGTAGATGAGGTTGCAGACAAATTGTCTTTCAGCCTCAGAACTTTCTAAAACCAGGCGATTGAATACCTCCTTATCCCTAGCTCTATCCTTCTTTCTTCCTACTTCTTTCAAAAGTGCCAGGCCCTGGAACAATTTCCCAATTGCAATGCATGCTTTCATACCCATTCATCTGAACCTGAATTTCTTAAAACTAAGTAATTTATACAACATGTGAACCGATGAAATATGAATGCAAAAGTTGTTTCTATGGAAATTAAGTTGAAAATTTTGAGAGATTCAACAGTAGCAGGTAGCTGGAAATGCTGTGGAATTATGTATGTGCCAAACAATTGTAAAAAATGGAAGAAAACATTTAAAAATTTTGGGGAGCCTGGATTTGGTTGGTTAAAAAATAAGTAAAGCAGTGAATCATTTTTTAAAAAGTGGTACACACAAATGTTAAACATTCTAGTTAACTTAAAACATGTAAATATACATTCATTCACTAAGCTTTTGATGTGCATCCAAGTCATTTTCTTTGAATACAAATCTGCTGATAGGAGTTGTGGGTTTTCCTTTTTGCATGAGCCATACTTAAATTGCACTGTCTATAATTTCCAGTTGTAGTTTCTTGAAAGTGGAGCAAGACACTTGTGAAGCAAGCTCAGTGCATAATCCCCCCAATTTTTAGATGATGTTTTCAATCTTTTACAATTGTTTGGCACACACATAATTTAACAGCATTTCTAGCTATCTGCTACTTTCAAATCTTTCCAAAATTTTCAACTTAATTTCCATAGAAAAACTTTTTGCATTCATATTTCATCAATTCACATGTTGTATAAATTACTAAGTTATAATAACAAGTGCAACCGGAATAATTGTCATAAAGAGGTTTGAGAGCAAACACAATCAACTCGTAGTAAGTAAGTAGAGCTTAGGCAGTGAGAACAGGCACATAGGCTAGTAGAGTATGGCTCGGAGTGTTCAGTGGGCTATCGACCTCAGTTAGCATGGTTTGCAGAGGGAATAGGGAGCCATGGTTAATTTGGTGTGGGTTGCCAGCCTCTAAGGTGGCCCACAGTGATCCTTGTCTTTTGGTATTCAGACCCTTTGCAGTCTCCTCCCACACTGAATTCATGGCTGGTCTGTGTGACCAATAGAATATGGCAGAAGTGTCCATTGTGTGACTGCAGAGGATCAGTCAGAAAGAGTGCAACTTATGTCTTGGTCTCTTAGGTCATTTACTTTGGGAGAAGCCAGTCATCATGCCATGAGGATGTTCAGGCAGCCCAGTGGAGAGAACCGCATGGAAAGGATCTGAGGTCTCTCACCAGCACCAATTTGCCAGCTATGGGAATGGGCCACCTTAGAAGGAGACTGTCCAGCCCCAGTGAAGGCTGCAGATAACTGCAGCTTTGGCCAACATTTGACTATATTGCTTTGGGAAATCTCAAGCCAGAACGATCTGGCCAAGCTGTTCTTAAATTCCCGATCCACAGAAGTTTTGGAAGGTATTAAATGTTTACTGTTTTAAGACACCAAGTTTCAGGGTGATTTGTTACCAGTAATAGATAACTAACACGTTTGGCAAAATGGCTACATGTCTGTCATTCAGAGAAGCTTCTGCAATAATAGGCCTTCCATTGTGCAGGAAACTGACCTACCTACTTGGCTTTGCTTTTCTAGGGGTGGTGGCCATAGACCAAGTGTGAGGTTGTTGATCAGGGTTAGAGCTGTGATCATGAAGGAAAAAGGACCACATGAGGATAAATTCAGAATTCTTGGCCTTTTTAGCACCAGACTCACCCAAGCTAACAAATTTAGACTTGATTTGGGATATGGGTAGATAACCATAGCTTTTTTCAAAGTGTGGTTCATGGACTAGCAGCATTGGCACACCCCACCCCAGACCTACTGAATAAGAATCTTTATTTTAACAAGATTCTAGGATATTTGTATGCACTTCAAAGTAGGAGATGCACTTAACTAAAGGATCCTGTATGGTGATTTGGGAATTGAAGGGAATACATTCTAGAAGGGTAGCTTCTGGAAAGGAGTCCCTTTTACTGGAAGTAGTTTCCCAACCTGATTGGAACTCTGTAGAATCAATTCCTGAATGAGGGCAGATTGGAGTTCATGTTTTCCAAGATTAATTCCAGTTTCAATACTCTGTTTGTCTATTTTGCGATCCTTGTCTCCAATTTTCTCTTTTTTTTTTCTCTTTTATTTCTTTTGATACAGGGTCTCGCTCTGTCACCCAGGCTGGAGTGCAGTGGTGCGATCATGGCTCATTGCAGCCTCAATCTCCTGGGTTCAGTTGATTCTCCTACCTCAGCCTCCTAAGTAGCTGGGACTACAGGCGCATGCCACCATGCCTGGCTAATTTTTTTGTCATTTCTGTAGAGCTGGGGTTTTGCCATGTTGTCCAGGCTGGTCTTGAACTCTGGGGCTCAAGCCATCCATCTGCCTCGGCCTTCTAAAGTGCTGGGATTATAGGTGTGAGCCACCGCCCCCGGCCTCTCCTGTCTTAAATATTTTTAGTACCTGTCCCAGGAGCCCTAAATCCTGAGTTTCATTGTCTTCTTTCTTCCTACCCCTTGTCACACTATTGTTTGCTTTAATAGGCAAATTCATTAAAACCCAATTGTGTTTTCTCTCTACTTCAGGGTGCATCCATGGCTCCAGTGAGAAAACCCACATTTTTGTGATTGTGATATACCTAGGACACATGGCTTCCTGAGACAGGAAGAAAGCAGACTGCTGCCTCCTATTACATCATGAGATTCTCCATCAGGGTGTGAGACAAGCCACTGTGAGCTGAAAGGCAGGATTTTTAAGGACCAAGCAGGAGACTGAAGAAGTCATGAATTATGTTATCACAAAAAAATATTTGGGGCTTTTTCTTAACATTACAGCTACCATTGCTGCTGGTAATGCCCTTTTATTTGTCCAGGGGGGTTTGCTCCCATTAGATTAGATTAAGTGTCTCATCTAAGGCACAATAACAGATTTGGCTCCGTGGTTCAGCTGCTGGCTGTGGTTGACTGATACCCAAGCTTTTGACTCCCTGCTGCGTATCTAAGCGGTACAAGCTGCAGTCAGTGCATTTAATCTACATAAAAAGAGCACAAATTGCACGTTAGCCTTTTTGAGTCCAGTAATCAGGTTTTTCTCCCCCTGCTCTACTTTACGCTCTTCTGGACAACTGAAGGCCCTCTTGTGTGATCTAGAGAGGTTGCAACATTTTTTTTTTTCTGAGTCAGGTAAAAAGAAAAGTCTTTTGCATTTTAATTCCACTTGATTCGCTCATTGAATGACCCCTGTAATTTATATATTGTTCATAGTTTGTGCTTTCCGCCGTCCTGCTGTGCAGCTGATAACATAATTCACAGGCGCTGGCACCTTGGGCTCTGTGGGTAGTGGCTTGGGCTTTCTTTCCTTTCTGAGTTTGCAAAATTCTCTCGTTCATCCTTCAGAATCAAGCTGCTGTAACTGATGTCAGTCACTATCTGCGCATGCAGGTGTAGTGAAAAGGCCACTCAATGAGCCCCAGCCTATTCCTTTGTTTACATTTAAAGACTGCCCTTTCCTTTCCAGCTGCCTATGCTATTTGCAGACCCACTGGTTGTTGGTGACGCAGCTTCTTCCACACCCTCCCTGGATTGTGCAATTAATTGACTTAAACTAGAGCTGCGAAAACAACAGCAAACACAGGTATTGCACTCTGGCAGGCTAACTACAGAGGCAGTGAGATTCAAGGCAATCAATAAATATAAAGGGGACAAGAAATAGGGAATGGAGAGACAACTCTTTAAAATTTTTGAGTACATTAGACGGTGAGCTCTTTGGAATGAGAGCCATGCTATTTTTATGATTTGAAAAATCTTCTAAACATTTAAGGCAAGTCTATGGGAAGTCAAAGTCTAGTTTTTGCAAAACGTTTAGGTGTTTAACCATCTTATTTGCTTCACAGTCACACTGAAGCTGTATTCCTCACATTCTCCAGAAGGATGCATTATGAGTTAGATGATCTTGGCCCATCCCAGATTTTGCTTTAATGGTTTGACTCTCAAAACCCTTTGGGTAGAAATTAAACCCTTGCCACTCACAATGTGGTCTGTGGACCAGCAGCATAAGCATCACCTGTGAGTTTGTTAGAAATGCAGACTCTCAGGCTCCACTCCAGAGCTGCTGAATCAGAATCTGTATTCTAAGAAGATCCTCAGGTGGCCTGCACATTATGGTTTGAGAGACATTGGATTAGACAATTGGGTCTCAACCCTGGCTGCAGATTCAAACCATCTGAGACCCTTGAAAGAAAATACTGATGCCTGACCCCCACCTCCAGGGATTGATTTAATCCTTCCAGCTTAGTTCTATAAGCTCCTCAAGGGATCTAACAGGAAGCCAAGGACAAGAATCACTGGATTACACAAAATCTTAGAGAACAGAACCCCAAACAATCATAAACTTAAATCAGTGCCCCATGGATATTTCCAGAATCTCTACCTGCCCCGCCCCCGGTCTCCCAGGGGAAGAGCAGGAATTTCAGCACAATTCAACTTGATAAGTATTCAGTGCCTATTATGGGTCCATCTCACCACACCCCACAGGTCCATTCAAACAAGCCAGAAGGTAAAATCACCTTGTGGGCAAGATCAAGTTTTTTGTAGAGCCTCCTGCACTGTGATGCTGAAAGGTCACCCTGTGTGTGTCTGCTGATGGCTCTATGGGACTCTGTGAAGGTGGGTTCTCAGCTCTGAAACACACTCCTTTGTAGAAGTTGTAGGACACCCCAGTCTGGATTCCTAAGAATCAGTTTCAGAGAATCCCAATTTCATGGGCATGCATGATTTAGTATTTTGGCATCCTTTTTGGCATATGTTTAGCAGCTTTCTGTCTTTTTTAAAAAATTGCTGTAAGAGAGGCAGGTGGTTTTTGGAAAAGATTTTGGAATGGAAGTCAGAATACCTGGTTTCGAGTTCATATTTCACCAATAAGAAGTTTGTTATAATTTCTGAAATTTACTTGAAAGCTTCACCAATTACAGAGGGACATCTCGTGTCAAATTTAGGTTAAGCACTAGCCCAGATGCCAGTCAAGCGTGCACATCCCAGGGCTGGTCTGTGGGGATTCTCAGCAGGAAGGCCACCTTTTAAAGGCTGTTCTTATACCTACTACTGCTATCCAGATCACCTAGGTTTTGCTAATAAGGATAGCAAATATCAGAAAGGGGGTCTATTGGTAAAATTAATGACTTGTCAACTGACAAGATGAATGTTGAAATGAGATCTCATTGATTAAATTGCATGAGCTCAAGATATGTGGATCAGCTCAAATATTTTAGCAATACTTCCTACTCTTGCATCAAGCAGGGGTAAGAACCTAGTGACATCCATAGCTTGTACTGTTAGGAATGGCACCCAAGAATTGAACCCTACATGGGTCCTTGCCCCACAATTGGTTTAGGAGGATTTCTCATTGTCTGATGCTGACTATAATGATAACATACTTTTATCTCTATGTTGTGTCTACTTTCGAGTGAACTTTTCACACAAGGTGATAGAATAGTTTGAGAATTACTTTCCTCAAAATCGTGTTCTGAAGCTGTTGCCAGCAGCTAACCCTCATTCACACAAATCTTTTCAGCAACTACCATTAGCTACCAAAAATATTTCTTGAGCGTGAACAATGGGCACGGGTCAATCACAACTCAGCTGTATGACCTTGAGTCTCACATCTAGTTGCTGTACCTCTTTGAGTCTCAGGTATTTTATTCAAATATCAAGGGCATTATTTTAAAGATTTTTTTCTGGCTTATGATTTAAAAAGTTCTAAAATTCTAACATATGAGCAAAAGCTGAACAGATCAAGATACTGTAGGCTACAGTGGATCTTGCTTTGGAGCTGCCTGCCTCCCCGTGCACAACTCCCTCAATCCTAGTCAACACTGTATGACCCTCTTTGCAATAATCCCAAGCCCCTGAGAAACGAAACCCACAATTGCCATTCTCTCTGTATGGTCCCAATTAAGTCTATGGACTGTAATATGGAATCCTGACAAGGTTGTGAATATTGCTTAGTTAATAGAATATTCTGGCAAAAAGCAGAGTGGAGGAGATGATACGTTATGATTGTCTCACTTAGCAGGTTCTTTTTATTTTGAGAAACATTGGCAATGGGGTTGGTTTTAATTTAACACTTTCCTTCAAGGGAACTTGGCAGTGGTACTCATATGAAGCATCAAGTCCGATGACACTACAGCATAGTGCTCTGTGGTGTCAATGAAAGCTTTTGCAAGAAGCAGACCCAAATGGTGAGGTTCAGTTACTCACTTGCTCTAGTAAAGGAGGAAAAGCATGTTTAATTGACCCTTTGGTGGATAGTTGTTCTCATTTCATCCTCCTAAACAGCCTTAATATCTTTCTATTGTGGCTTCCCAAGGACTTCTGGTATGAGCCTTTTATAGTCCCTAATGAAGCCATTGTACTATTTTCAGTCAAGATCTGTGGCATGAAACAAAGGAGGGACTTGACAGAGCTGTTTCCAAGACAGTTATTGAAAATAATCCCAACCCACTGGGGCCAAAAATAACTGAGATCAAGACAAGGATCAAACTGTTGTTGCAATCGTGTGCAATAGCAACTCCAATGGGAAAAATGCTGGGCAGCAAACGAACAGAGATAGTTTATCTCAAATATTTTTTTCTTAGAAAAATTCTTCAGGACATGTGGCTCCCAGCTCTGAAGTTTTCTCGTTTTGTGTTATCTAAATGCTTGTTGGGTTTCTGCTTTGCTATGTGTTCCTGGTTTTCTAAAAGAACTTACCTTTATCTTAAAAGATGGCATAAAATGAATGATCCACTAAAGGTTTCAAGCAGATTGAGGTCGTATTGTATCTGACAGTGTTTTAAATAATGAGAATATTAAAAATGTAAATATCAGAAGCCTTGGTTATAATGTCCATGAGAGATAAGGTGGAAGAGATTGGACAGGTATTTCTGTGAGGTGATTGGGAGTTTTAAAGTTCCCATTATAGTCTAACTGTGGGTAGTAATTGGCTACTAAACAAGTCTGTCTGCAGTTGTGTAAAACTAAAAAGAACACTTAGTCCATTTCTTTGAAGGAATCTGAATATAAAATCCTGATGATTCTAATGTTTTCCCAGAACCAAATGCAATGATCCTTGAACACAGCTCAAGATGTTTTTCTTAAGAAATACAGTCAACAAGCATATGAAAAAATGCCCAATACCACTAATCACTAGAGAAATACGAATCAAAACCACAAAGAGAAACCATCTCACCCCAGTCAGCATGGCTATTACTAAAAAGTCAAAAAATAACAGATGCTGGCGAGGTTGTGGAGAAAAGGGAATGCTTATACACTGCTGGTGGGAGTGTAAATTAGTTCAGTCACTATGGAAAGCAGTTCGGAGATTTCTCAAAGAACTTAAAACAGAGCTACCATTTGACTCAGAAATCCCATTACTGGGAATATACCCAAAGGAATATAAATTGCTCTACCATAAAGACATATGCATGTATATGTTCATTGCAGTACTATTCACAATAGCAAAGATGTGGAATCAGCCTAACTGCCCACAATGGTAGACTGAATAAAGAAAATGTGGTACATATACACCATGGCATATACACAGCCATAAACAAAGAATTAAATTATGTCCTTTGCAGCAACATGAATGCAGACGGAAGCCATTATCCTAAGTGAATTAACTCAGGAACAGAAAACTAAATACTGCATGTTCTCACTTATAAGTGGGAGCTAAACATTGAGTATACATGAACACAAAGAAGGAAACAATAGTCACTGGGGCTTACTTGATGGCTGAGGGTGGGATAAAGGTGAGGATCAAAAAACTACCTATTGGCTACTATGCTCATTACCAAGGCGATAAAATAATCTGTACACCAAACCCCAACAACACGCAATTACATACCCATGTAGCAAAGCTGCACAAGTGCCCCCAAACCTAAAATAAAAGTGGAAGAGAAAGAAACATATTTTTTCTTAGATAAATATTCAGTTAGTATCCACTATGTGCCAATTACTGTGTGCTATGGTTTGAATGTGTCCCCCAAAGTTCATATGTTGGAAACTTAATCTGCAATGTGACAGTGGTGGGAGGTGGAGGTTAATGGGAGGTGTTTGGGTTATAGGACACCACTGTCATGGATGAATTAATGCCATTAACATTGGAGTGAGTTATAAAAGGGGAGTTCAGTCCCCCTCACTCTCTCTCATGTACTTTTTTACCATGTGATGCCTTCTGCCATATTATGACACAGTAAGGAGGCCCTCACCACATGCAGCCCCTTGATCCAGACTTCCCAGCCTCCAGAGTCATGAACCAAGTAAATTTCTCTTCTTTGTGAATTACCCAGTCTCTGGTGTTCTGTTATAGTGGCACAAAACTAAGTAAGACACTGTGCTAGAAGATTGAGTGTATCCTCAAAAAATGTAAAGAGGTATGGATGCAAATTTAAGAACCACCAGCTACCACTGTGATTTTGAAATCCATGATCAAGCTTCGAGCCATGGTAGTGCTAATGACATCCTTTCAATGCCAAGAGGCCAGTAGAAATGAGACACAGATGTAGTGTCCTAGAGCTTGGAAGGAGGAGGAGTTAGAATACCCAGGGGAGACAACTTTTTAAGTCACCCCATTCTCATGTCCTTACCCTTGTTCTTGTATCTTTGACAGCATTGGTCTCAAGTCAGGAGTGAGTGAGTTGGTCATTGTGTTCAGTGTTTCAGCCACAGCTGTCCTTCAGGATCATCTGTAGAACTTAAAAAAAATTACAGATTCCCTAACCTCAGCTCAGACTTCAGAATCAGAATTGCTAGGTTGGTGCTAGGGTTTCTGTGTTTTTAAAGCATTCTCATCATTCTGCTGTGCAGCTAGAGTTAAGACATACTGGACGCACAACCAGTGCACCTAGAACACTTTGTGTTAAGGAGCCAGAATGCTGGAAAGAAGTAGAAAGCCAAGTTCTTGCCTACAGATGATTTATTGCAATCAGAGGAGAACATTAGGAAGAGAACAAGAAAATAACAAAGTGAGAGGAAAACAACTCAGAAGTAAGGCCATGGGGACTGTATGCAACATTTGCTGTTTCAGAGGTAGGAAATAGTATTTAAGCTCATGCACAAGTAGGTTCACCACAAATATTTGTAACACCTGGCACCAGAGTACAAATGGAAGCCCACATAAGCATCAAAATACTTAAAAATTATATACAAGCTACTAATTTATAATCAAAACATGCCAGTCTTCCTACCTTTATACCTCTGTTAGACGTGGAATACCAAGTTTCAGTGTAAAATTACGGGACTCCTTGGAGTTCGAGACTAGACTAC
This sequence comes from Mandrillus leucophaeus, assembly GCF_000951045.1. NCBI lineage: Eukaryota > Metazoa > Chordata > Mammalia > Primates > Cercopithecidae > Mandrillus > Mandrillus leucophaeus. Next base: position 2,749,193 of record NW_012105353.1, on the reverse strand, counting down.
AATGGCATGGGGAGAGTAAGCCCAGGTTGCCAATCTGTAGCCCAATCTCCATCTCTTTGCTTATAGACTCCATCCCCCACTGTAAAGGGCCTCATGGGCATAGTGACCAATGGGTTGGAGTATCCATGTAAATTCTATCCTCACCTCCTTGCAAATAGCTACCCTTTGGCCTTACCTCTGGCATATGGTGGTTATACTTGCTACATTGTCTGCCCTTGTGAAGAAGAACCCTGGGAAGAAGCCCATGTAGGCTCTGGAAGCTGGCTTGGTCTGTTTGGGCAGGGAATCTCAAGATTACTGCCACCTAAACCATGATCTAGAAGGTCTTGGCCTTACTGGCTCCTCCTGTAAGAAGGTGCCCGCCAAAGTGGAGCCCTCTGGTAAGCAAGGCCCAGAATAGATCCTTCTTGATGGGATAAAAGAATAGCCCTATCTATAAGCAAGATGGTGGATGAGTTCTACAAACTATCTGCTTGGTCCATAGAAACATGGAAATCAGTGTCTGGAGAATAGTCCCAGAGAAGAATATGTTTATCTTACTTCCCACTCTTTTAGTGCCAGATGTGGATTCAAATTTAGATCTACCAGCCACACCTGTCTCAGGGTTTTTAATTAGTTAATATTAGGTTCAACTGAAAACTAGCAGTAGTCAGCTAAAATGAAACAAAACCAAAACAAAACACAGTTACATAAACAAGATAGTTTTTTTCTTTTCACATGAATGTTAGTAATCAAGGCTACTGTAGTGACTTCATAATCCCCAGGGTCATAGGCTCTTTCTACCCTGAAACTCTGCCATCCTCAAGACTGGGTTTCTACTTCATGATCCAAGATGGCTTCTTAAGCTTCACCCATCACCTCTACCTTCCACCAGTTGGAAGTAGAAAGAGGGGAAAAAAGAGCATGAATCCTGTTAAAAATTCTCTCCAGAATATGCACACCACACTTGCACCTTCATCTCATGGATCAGGACTTAGTTATGTAGCCACAACTAGTTAGAACTTGTGCCAGCTAAGCATGAAGATTCTCTTCCTAAGGAGAAAAAGCAACAACTAGTTCACAAACTACCGACAAACTACTGACAACTAACACTATCTGCCAAGGGACATTTGATTTCAAACAACAGAAACTGACTGAACATTTTAAGCAAAAGAGGAGCTGGTTGGCTGTTGTGTGGTTCAGATAATTGATAGACTGATTAAAGGGTCAAGCTCTGAAAGTGAGCAAGCAATCTATTTAGAACACAACCATCAACCCAACCCTAGGAGCTGCCAACACCACTGAGCTCTAAATGCTGTCATTGATGGTGTATATGATTTCTCATACCCTGCAGCTTGCCATCACTCTGTCTAGACCTGTGCTGTCCAATACAGTAGCTTCTACATGTGGCTGATAGTACCATATTGGACAGTGCAGATATAGACTATTTCCATCACTGCAGAAAATTTTACTGGTGTAGACTCAAAGTCCTGGACCAAGGTATCCAATTTGCCAAGTTAGATTATGCACTTACCTCCTGGCTGCCAAGGGTGCCCCCACCAAAATGCACTAGAACTTTGCTGAAAATAGGAAAGGGATTTGGATGCTGGGCAGCTAAAAAAGCAGGAAATTTCCTCTGCATACTTACTGACAGTGTGCTCTTAGTGTAAGTACTTCTCTAGCCTCATTTTTTTGCATTTGTACAATGGAAATAATGATAACTGCCTCTTACGGTTTTTATGAAGATAAAAAGATAAGACATGAAAATTACCAGGACCATCTGCGTTAATAGAGTCTTAGATATAATCATGAAATGCAATGCATAGTCTTTGATTAGATCCTGCTTTGAACAAGCGGCTACAAAAGATATTGGGGAAAATTTTAATATGAAATGAGTATTAGATAATATCAAGAAATTACTGTTAATTTTGTTAGATGTGATAACGGCATTGTGATTATATAGAACGTGATAAAGCTTTAAGGGTAAAATATTATCATGTCTATGATTCTAAATACTTCAGCAAAAAAAAGATGAAACAAATATGGCAAAATGTTAATGATTGTTAAATCTAGATAATAGATAAATGAATGTTATTCTCCTTAAGCTCTGTTATTTTTTTATCTTTTTTTCATTGTTTATTCAAGAAACAAAAGTACTAGGTCCATCATAGGAGTTCAACAAATGTGAATCTCCCTTCTTGCCTTCATAGTCCTAGGGGTCTTATAGTCTTCTCATAACTATTGAAATGCTTTCCATATATTTTCCACCCAACCTTCCGCGCTTTTCCCAAGGCCGCCTACTTAAAAGCTTCCTGCCCTTCCTCTGACAGCACACTGTATATATGTTTGGCGAATTTTGAAGACAAATAGTTTGCCTAGTAATGAAAAGAGCTGTGCAGAAAGGCACCTGTCCACAGCACCGACACTGGGTGCTAAGGTTTCCCCCTTGCATCATTTCATGGTAGGGGTCCAAAGAAAAACCTGCGTACCAGTGTTTGTTTTCTTACTTGTCAAATCAGCTTCCTTTTCCTGATGCCTAATCAGAAAGAAATGGTATCAGGAAACAGGGGGATGTGGCAGCCAGTTTTTCATTTCAGTTGATTCACTTATTCAATAAATATAGAGCAGAAAGGGATGGAAGTTTGTAGGGTTTGAATCATCCCACAAAGATGGATTGTGGCAGATATGGAATTGGATCTAGAAGGGACACCCTGGTTTTCTCTCTGAGTGGTAGTAAAAAATTACTTACCAAAAAAGGGCTGTAAAGCATTTGGCAAATATACAGTAAGCTATGAATGCTAAATAATATCTTCATGTGGTGTTGAAGCATCAACAGTTTCTAAGATCGTGTATGCAAGATTAAGTGGAATACCATTTTCCTGGTCAGGATCGCCAGTGCCACTTCCAGAGATGAACTCACTTATGGGACAGGACCTATCTTTTGGTACCATATGCCAAAATACCAGGTTTGTACGCCAGAAGCAAGCATCTTGAGGCCCATAGCCATTCTCAACAATAAGGACGATAAATACTGACTAAAGAAGAAAGCAATTTGTATATACAATTCAGTGCAACAATGAATAATGGCATTTTTAAAAACCTGATTTCCTCTAAAACAGTGTGTTTCAAAATTTAACAATAAGCCTTCTCCTTCTAGCAGTATAGTGGAGTGTGTGTGTGTGTGTGTGTGTGTGTGTGTGTGTGTGTTGGGGGCTGGGGGAGTGCTCTGAGGGACTCTGTCACTGCATAGCAGATATATAGCTATATCCTGGATACAAGACACTCTTCAAGGCATTTCTGGACTTGCAAGTGTTGCAAGTGGTTGGAGAGATTTTCAAAGGCTTCCACAACTGCAATCCACAAAATAAAAACCAATCCAAGCCCGTACCAGAGGAGGAAACTTTAAACTGCAAGTAATAGGTGTGTGTGTGGGGGCGGAGGGGGCGGGCGGCGGTGCCTTGAGAGCAAATACCAATAGCATTGCTGTTATGGGAATACTGACACTTGGGCCAGCATTGTGGTGGGATACTGACTCTGAGATCTATGTACAGTGGATCTTCACAGTGACTGACGTAGTCTTTGGTCAGATGTGTCCCTGATTCCCTGCTGAAGCAAATTCTCTTTGAAGAAAGCTTCTCTAATTTCTAATTTAGACCTACAGGATTAGACCCAAAGATTAAAATCAAGGGAGAAGTTCGCAGTATGCTAAGGCAAGCTGCCATACACCAGAGGCAGCATTACAAATACATAATAGATTCAGATCCCCACTCTAACTGGATACAGGAATTGTCAAGATAGAGAATATAGAACAGCTGTATGTGAAGTGCTTAAATAAATAAAAGATGCAATCACATAAATGAGCAGGCAACAATAGGCCAGGAGAAATAACCAGGAAGATTTTTTTCATGGAACTTCTATAAATTCAAATACAACTATTGAAGCAAAAATGCTAAATGAGCTGGTTAAATAGTAGCTTAAATCCAGCTGATGACAGGATTAGAAATTACCCAGAATGCAGTGCAGAGGGTCAAACATAAATCTAATTGGAGTTCCAGAATAAGAGGAGAGAGAGAAAGAATGCAGTATTTGAAGAGATAATGGTCGGAATCTTCCAAGACTGATGAAAAACGTAATAACACATACCAAGCAGCATATAAAAAAGAGGAAATTCATGCCTAAACACATCATAATTCAACTGCAGAACACCAACTGCCAAGAGATCTTAAAAGGGGCCAGAGAGAAAACATAGATTATCCTCAAAAGATTAGACTAACAGTTGCCTTCAACAATGGAAATCAGAAGACAATGGAATAATATTTTCCAACTGTTGAGAGAAAATAACCATGGGCTTAGAATTATGTATTCAGAAAATCACATTTCAAGAAGGAGGGTAAAATGAAGATATTTATAGATACAATTAAAAAAAAAAAAGCCAGAGGGATTTACCGCCAAAAGAATTTCACTAAAGGAACCTCTTCTAAAAGTTATGCTTCAGGAAGGAGGAAAAGGATGTCAGAAAGATGATCTGAGATGCTGAAAGGAATGGTGAACAATAAAATGGTAAAAATGCATGTACATATGAGCAAACATTATTTGGGGGAAAAGGAATACTAATGTCAAATTTATGGAGCTCAGAAAAAATGACAAAAATAAAATACTGGAGAGCAATCACATGTGAGTGAAGAGGGAAGAGATTAGAGTCTAAATCTCCTAAGATCCTTAAGAGTATTATTATACAGCATAAGTTGACACAATTTTTCTGTAAAAGGTTAGATAGCAAATATTCTAAGTTTTGCTGGCCACACAGTCTCTGTCACAACTGCTCAGCTCTATCATTGTAGCGTAAAAGCAGCCATTGACAGCACACAAAAGAACATAGCTGTGTTCCAATGAAACTTTATTTACAAAGATAGGTATTGGGCAGATTAGTCATTGGGTGGTCATTGTTTGTCAACTCCTGTTCTATAGGGAAGTTGAAATAGTGTTTAATTTTTGACTGTGTAAGTTAAATACACGTGATGAAATTTCAAAAATCAGCACCAAAAGAATAGAAGTAGAATCTATAACGTCCAAGCAAGTAATAAACAATGAAATAAGGTAACACACACACACACACACACACACACACACACACACACACACACACAAAAATAAACAGTTCAAAAAATGGGAATAAATTAAAAAGAAAAAAATCACAGAAAAGCAGGATAAATAAAAAATAGAAAAATAAGATGGTTGGATAACCTCAACTAAAAAGAAATTAGCTACCAAGCTATCTATGAAAAGACATAGAGGATACTTAAATATTACTAAATGAAAGAAGTCAATCTGAAAAGCCTACATATTGTATGATTTCAACTATATGGCATTCTGGAAAAGGCAAAACCATAGAGACAGTAAAAGATCAGTGATTGCCAGGGGTTGGGGGTGCAGGGAGAGATGAATAGGCAGAGCACAGAGGATTTTTAGGGCAGTGAAACTACTCTGTATAATACTATAACTGTCGATAACTGTCATTATACATTTGTCCAAACCCATAGAATATGCAATACCAAGAGTGAACCCTAATGTAAACAATGGACTTTTAGGCAATAATGTAGGTTCATCAGTTGTAACAAAATGTACCACTCTAGTATTGGATATTGATGATAAGGGTGGTTGTGCAATGTGTGGGGGTAAGCAGTATATGGGAAACCACTGTACCTTCCTCTCAATTTTGCTGTGAACCTAAAACTTCCCTAAAAAATAAAGTCTTTGAAAAATGAAATAAAGACCTGTGAATATGATGAAAATATGTATACAAAAGGTGGCAAAATATAATTATTATTAATCACCATATAGGTGAGTGAATTAAACTAGTCAATTAAAAAAATAGAAATTGTCAGATAGGATTTTTTAAAAATGTAGCTGTATGTCAATTACAAGAGCCACACTTAAGGCATAAAGAGTGTAGAAAGGTAGAATGTAACAGGATTAAAAAACAAAAAGACATACCAGGCAATTACTAAGCAGAAGAAAGCTCTAATGGAGAATATAGACAAAAAGCATTATCAGGGTTAGAGGGATCACTAGATCATGATAAAGGCTTCAATTCTTCAAAAAGATAAAATAATTCCAGGCTTGTGTATACCTAATAAAACAGCCAAAAGCACATAAATATTGGCAGGGGAAACAGCCCATTGGATGACCCTTGAGCAAGTGATGACTAGGAGCTTAATGAGATTGAGCACTTAAGAAACCAGTGTCATAAAATTGAGTGTTCCCTATTTTTAAAGGTAGAGCCATACCTCCAAACAGAATAGTGTTCAGATCACCTAACACCATAAAAAGGAGGTATGTGTGCATGTGTGTGTGTGTGTGTGTGTGTGCGCTTTAATTTAATGAATTAGAGAGATTCCTAAGGGAGTGTGGGGGGTACTAGAGGATTCCTATTTACATAACAGCCCAGAGGCAGGCTGGAATCCATTATTAGATTTCTTGCACGGGTGCCCTGGAAAAACTGAGCAGAGATGAGACCATATGGCCAGCATGACAGGAAAGCAAGTACAGTCGGTTCAAAAAGGTGACACTTGCCCTGCACAAAAGAGATCTGCTCTAGCTTCATTTATTTCAGAGAATGGTGGCTTGGCCAGCTAAGGTAGACATTAGAAACACTGGGAAGGATTCTCTTGGGGGGAAAATGCTAAAATCACAATTCTGAGGCCATTAATCATCATTGTCATTGTCTTTATCAATCAGTCAGTTCCGGCTACAATGGGGTGTACATAATGTTGGGAATGCCTGCTTTTTGCCTTCAAAGATCAGCCATTCCTCTTATAGAATAGAGGCAAGCATTCAGTGAAAAGACAGAGAGATGCTGATCTTTTCATGTACATGAATTCTTTCTAAAGAAGTGAAGTCTAGGACTGGCAATGGCTCAGAGGCTCTAAGTATGGCAAGGGCTGAGTTCACTGTGAACTAAGTGGTGGGAGTGGCTAAGGGAAACTGACTAAACAGAGCTGTTCCAGTGTTCAAGGATGGAACAGAGAGGTGGGGCTGAGTGGGGGTGGAAAGCAGGTTGCTTCAGCCTAAAGTTTAGGCTTTCAGTTGCTACAGGAGTTGTGAGGTGTGCCGATTATCTTCCTTTGTTCCCCTGTCTGCCCCTGCTTCCCCCAGATTATTCTCTTATCTTTCTTAGTCTCTCTCTTTGCCCTTGGAGGCTGAGCCCTGTGAATGGTACTTACAACACATCTTGTTTGGGACTCTAAATTTTTGGAAATACTTGTTCTGTATTTATTTTGTTTGCTTTTATTTTTATTGATGCATAATATTTGTATGTATCTATGGAGTACAGGTGATATGTTGTTACATGCATAGAAAGTAATGATCACGTCAGGGCTTTTAGAATATCCATCACTGTGAGCATTTATATCATTTCTGTGAGTTGGGAATATTTCTAATCCTCTCTTCTAGCTATTTTGAAATATACAATACATTGTTGTTAACTATGGTCACTCTACTCTGCTATTGAACATTAGAACTTATTCCTTTGATCTAACTGTATGTTTGCACACATTAAACAACCTCTCTTCATCCCCAACCCCCATACCCTTCCAAGCTTCTGGTAACTATCATTCTACTTTCTACCTCCATGAGACCAATTCTGTTAGCTCCCACATAGGAGTGAGAACATGTAATATTTGTCTTTCTGTGCCTGGCTTATTTCACTTAATAAAATTATGTCCAGTTCCATCCATGTTGCTGCAAATGACAGTATTTCATTCCTTTTTTGGCTGAATGGTATTCTGTTGTGTGTATATACTACATTTCCTTTATGTATTCATTGGTTGATGGACATTTATGTTGATTCCATGTCTTTGCTACTGTAAATTGTGCTACAATAAACAAGGTGTGGTGGAGGTGCAGGTATCCTTTTGATATACTGGTTTCCTTTCCTTTGGATAAATATCCAGTAGTGGGATTGCTGGATCATATGGTAGTTCTATTTTTGCTTTTTTGAGAACTCTCCATACTATTTTCTGTAATAGCTGTACTACTTTACATTCCCACCAAAAGTGTGTAAGAGTTTCCCTTTCTCCGCATCCCCACCAGTATCTGTTATTTTTTGTCTTTGCAAAGATGGTACAGCAGTTTCTACACTTAACTCACGTTTCCCTATTATTAACATCTTACGTTACCACGGCCACTTATTACAACTCAGAAAACGACATTGATAGATTACTATCAATTAAACTCCAGTCTTTATTTGGATTTTACCAATTTTTCCACTAATGTCCTTTTTCTGTTCCAGGATCCAATCCAAGATGCCACATTGCATTTAATAATGTGTCGTTAGTCAGTTTCTCAGACTTCTCTTGTTTTTCATGACTTTGACAGTTTTGATGAGTGCTGATCAGGCATTTTGAAGAATGCCTCTCATTTGGGGTTTGTTGATATTTTCCTCCTGATTAGACTGAGGTTATGGGTTTTGGGGAATTTGACCACAGGGAAAAAGTGCCATTTTCATCACAACATACCAAGGGTATAGGCTATCAACATGACTTATCACTGGTGATATTAATCTTGATCACCTGCCAAGGTAGTATTTGCCAGGTTTCTGCACTCTAAGTTACCTTTTTCTCCCTTTCCATACCCTATTCTGTGGAAGCAAGTCACTAAGCAGAGCCTATGTTTAAGGATGGTGGGCAGGGATTTGGGATCTGAGTATTACTTTTACATTTAAATTTATTAAAATTAAATAAGAAACTAGTTCTTCAGTCACACTAGCCATATTTGAAGTGGCTAGTGGCCACCATATTGCACAGGGCAACACTGCATAATATCACATTTCAATATTAGAGGCAAGAGGCAGTGGGTGAGGAGTTGAAGTCCCAAAGAGGGAGGGGATGAGCCTGAGTTTACTGAAAGAAGGAGCTATGAAGAGGGATGAAGAGATCTCAAGCAGAATTGCTGAAGAACAGGAGAAGGCCAAGGCCAAAAGGTAAGTTAATGAGAAGCTTTAGCACAACACGGTGTATGTGTATAGAAAGGGGAGAGATTGGGGATGAAGAGGTGTCAAGAGATTATACACCTTAACTGTGTACTGGATTTGGGCAAAAAAATTTGAACTTACAAATCTGAGCTCTTGTTTCCATTGTGCCATTTCTTGGCTGTGTGATGATCTTGGGTGAGCGATAAATTTGCTTCTCTATGCTTGTGTCCTAATCTGAAAAATAGGGTAGATCAAAACACTTATCTCACTGGGACATGGTGAAGATCAAAGGATATATGTGTTTCAAAGGGCTTTAAAATCTGTACCATAATCTACAAATAGAAAGGTGTTGTGGGTTGATGTTGATGGGACATGAAAATTAGTTTTTCTGTTGCCCTTGTAGAATTAAGGTGTGCTGGTTCCTCTTTTGTCCCTCCCAAACCCCAGATCCAGTCTCTGTCCTGCTTTGTGTCTCAGGAACTTACCCCAGCATGCTGCATCACCCAGTCTCCCTTGTCACCTCACAACCAGTTGGGTTTGACCAATGGGAGACACTGGTGGGAGATCTAGGTGTGGCAGGAGACAGAAGCCAGTGGACTTCTGTTCTTTCCCTGCTTTGGCATTCTGTCTCTGATAGTATCTGTACCCTCCAGGGTTCTAGACTCCCCCAATCCCCAAGAAGCACCCCCCACTCCATGGCTCTCTCACCAGGCTGAAGTAACACTATTTTCTTCAGCTTTAAGGCTGGTAATTGCTCCCAGCTTTTGCTGGTTCCTGAGTGGCTCACTATCTCGGCTCATTCTCCCAGCCCTGCCTATACCTCAGTGAGTCTTTCCTCCATTGAACTTTCTTCATTGAAAGCATCTTGTATGAATTCTACGTTCTACCTGGACCCAGATTGAGATGGTAAGGAAAAGAATGTTGGAAGTCACATATAGGATGAACTGAAGGAGATGAGAGCATGAGATGTTGGAGCCAATGCAAGGACCGCAGCAATTGAATTGGGGATTAATCAGGGTCCAAATCAAGTTGTCAGTGTAACCAATGGAAAAAAGACACTTTGGAATAAAGTTACATAGAGAGGCATGGAAGATGCCAGTGGTATGGGTAAGAAAGAGAAGAGAGAGAGAGAGAGAGAGAGAGCAAAGAATTAAAGGCTAAATGGGGGTTTCTATGCCAAATACACCAAGAAGTCAACAAGACCACAAGAGCCAAAGACACATGGCCTCCAGCCAAGCAGGAGGTACTACCCACAATGACGAAGATGTCAAGAGGCCATGCTTGGTTTTGAAGAGTGTGGATATTGCATTCATAAAGCATGGTCCTAGTTCCACAACTGACTGGCTGTGTGTCCTTGAGTGATTCCATTGGTCTCTCTGTGCTTGTTTTTTCATACAGAAAATGCATCAGACTTGTGAGATTTAGATAAATAAAAGTCATTTGTTCATTCATTCATGGTTCACCAATCATTTCTGGGCATCAGTCACATGCCAGACACTATTCTAGGTCTAGCAGTAAGTGAGGCAGATAAGGTTCCTGCTCTCATGGAAGATTCTAGTGAGGAGAACGTATGATAAAAAAGTAACTGCCTTAAGTCAGGTTCACTGAAGATGGACTTCAATGATCTGCATGCAGGAAGTTTATCATGGATGTTCTTAGGAACAACACTTACAGAAGAATGAGGGAAGAGGAATTAAGCAGAGAGAGAAGTTGAACTGCAATGCAAGTGTAACAGAGGCTTCAGCCAATTCCACAGATAGCCCTTCAGAGTTTCCCCAGGTGAAGGCAAATACGTGGGCCTTTGTACCTCCATCTTGACCAGTCATTGAACCCAGGCTGCCTTCAGGAAAGAGGTGTGATCAAAGGCCAGGTAGTCCCTTCCAAGGACAATGCTTGGAGGGGTACTCAGCTGAGAACACTCAACAGCCATAGCTCTCAACACCTGTAGGAATGAGAACTACAGTCCTAAAAGGAGGATCTGAGAGCACAACAGAGCATCTGTTCCACAAACACATCACTGAATCTGGTAAGTTCAGATAGCAACAGATGCTATGAAAACAATAAAACTTGATGACATGATAGACAGGGGAGTGGGGCACCCACCTGATATGGTTTGGCTGTGTCCCCACCCAAATCTCATCCTGAATTGTAGCTCCCATAATACCCACGTGTCATGGGAGGGACCTTGTGGGAGGTAATTGAATCATAGGGGTGGGTTTTTCCCATGCTGTTCTCGTGATAGTTAATAAGACTCACGAGATCTGATAGTTTTATAAAAGGGGAGTTCCCCTGCACAGGCTATCTTACCTGCCACCATATAAGACGTCCCTTTGCTCTTCCTTCCTCTTTCACCATGATTGTGAGGCCTCCCTAGCCATGTGGAACTGTGAGTCCATTAAACCTCTTTACTTTGTAAATTACCCAGTCTTGGGTATGTCTTTATTTGCGGCATGAGAATGGACTAATACACCACCTTAGATTTGGTGGTTAAAGAAAGTAGTAGCACATCCAGCTGCTCAATAAGAATTGTGGGTTTTTTTGCCTTTCTTTTCTTTTCTTTTCTTTTCTTGAGACCAGTGGACATATGGATATCAAGCCACCATAAGAAATATATGGTACCACTTCTGGATGAGGCAGATTCCTAGGTGTTACACAGGTTACAAAAAATAGACATTATCTTTGACCCCAAGGAGTTTGCAATGTAGTTGAGGAAGATAAGGGACAAAAAGTCAGTAAACAGTACCAGGTGGTATAGCATTAAAACTGGGAGTGTCCAGACCCTTTCAGCCTAGGCGGAACTTCATAGGTGGAAAATAGTCAGTTTGGGTCAAGAAGAATAGTCAGTTTGGGTCAAGAAGAATAATTGGAGCAAAAAATAGTAGCCTGGGGATGAGCATGGAGTGTTTGAAGAAGACTGTCTTGTGAGTTGGGAATCAGCAAAGCAGGCTGTTGTTCCTTTGCATCATTGACTTTTGATGTTTTTCTAAAGCATTATCTGGTTTGCTCCAAATTAGGAGATCTCTAAGATTCATTACTTGGACATACGAGATGTTGCAGTGCTTTGGTGGCCGGTGGCTGTGATAGGCAGGAGTGACAGAACGGGACCACACAGTTCCAGGAACACTTCTTAGTAAGGAATTAAAGGAGCCTGAGAGTGACTCCAGGGAACTGTGAGAATGGTGGTAGCACTAGTAGAGGTGGGCCTTGCGGGCAAGTGAAATATGGGATCAGATCCCTTAACAGACACTGGGAATGAGATGTAGTTTTGGAATCATACATGTAGAGCTAATGTCTAATGTCTGGAAACCAGGAAGGGGGGTGAGATGCCGAAGAGAGAACTTAGGAGAAAAGAATGGAGGCTTGCAAGGCTGTGAGAGGCATATCGCCAGCACTTCGAAAATGCATCCAGATTTACTACAAAAGAAACAGGCATGGGTCCTTCAAAGTGTATGTCTTAAAGCCTTTTAAGAAGATACGGATGATGAGCATAACACATAGGCATTGAGAAGAAAGATAAATAAATGGCAGCAGTTTTCTGAGACTTGGCTCTGGCACATTTTCTGTTCTCTTGTTTTGAATGACTTTGTTGGCAGCGGGGTTATTAAAATAGCATTCCAAGGGTTTGAACTTGAAGGAGGATGTCATTTTTGTTAACCTTTAACCAAGAAGGCAGTTGGAGAAGAGATAAATTATCTGCCCAAGGAGGAATAATGATTGCATTCAAAGAGAAAACAGGAGATTACTGAGGCACTACTGTGAGTGACTCCACGACCCCTCTCTTTACTGAGGGATTGAGGGAGAAAGGTTCCCCTCACTTTTTCTCCAGGCACTGAAGTTAAAGTCCCAGGAGTACTAAGGAGAAGGTGACAGGGCAACTTGAAAAATTAAGAAGCATAAGAATCAATTAAACAAGAAGACGTTTCCCAGACTTCTTTTTTTTTTTTTTTTTTTTTGAGATGGAGTTTGGCTCTTTTTGCCCAGGCTGGAGGGCAATGGTGCGATCTCGGCTCACTGCAACCTCCACCTCCCAGGTTCAAGCGATTCTCCTGCCTCAGCCTCCCGAGTAGCTGGGATTACGGGCACGCACCACCACCCCGGCTAATTTTGTATTTTTAGTAGAGACGGGGTTTCTCCATGTTGGTCAGGCTGGTCTTGAACTACCGACCTCAGGTGATCCACCTGCCTCGGCCTCCCAAAGTGTTGGGATTACAGGTGTGAGCCATGGCACCCGGCTATCCCAGACTTCTAAACCCACCAAACAAAATGCAGTAACCTTCTAATGAAGATATAGTTATCTAGTTCATCATTGGAAACAGTTCTTTCAGTACTGGTTGCATTCACCATTTTGTTACAGTAAGTTGCTTGCCAGGATCCAAGCCTTTGGGATTTCTCCTGCAAAGCCTACCTATTGGTCAGGAGGTAGTGACACGATTTAGATTAGAAGGAACAGAATTTTGTTCCACAGTTTTGAAGTGTGGTTAGGACAATGGCTGAAGGTGTTAAATTAGAACTTGCTTGAACATGGTGGACACTAAGAATTGGTGATTCAAGTAGCTAGTTTAGACTCCTCAAAGATCACCAGAGATGGGGAGATTGGAGACCAAAGGACTGAGGAGAAATAGAATGGCAAATTGGTAAGAACTTAAAAAGCATAAAACTGAGTAAAGTCAGTAGTCTGGTTAACAGTGCTGTACCAGTATCAGTTGCCTGCTTTTGATATCCTACTACAGTCATATAATGTGGGGGAAACTGGGGGAAGGGTACATGGCACTGTGTACTACTATTCTGGCAACTTCCTGTGAGTCTATAATTATTTCAAAATAAAATGTTTTTTCAAAGTCCTGCCCCCAGGCAAAAAAGAGCCCTTTACCCCAAGAAAAAAATAATAATGCTTATGAACAATAACAAATATTTATGTGGCTCTGTACAGTTTTTAAAACACTTCCAAATATGTTATCTCATTTGTTCCTCCCAACAACATTGTTAGGTAGCAAAGGTACTCTATTATTCCCATTTTATAGATGAGAAAACTGAGATTCAGAGAGATAAAGTAACTCACCTAGGATCACAGAGAGTAAATTGCAAAGGGAGATTCAAATGTACATGTTTGAGTTCCAGATGCCATGATTATTTACATTTAAATCCACCTGGCCTAGGTTGGTTCCTACAGACACAGACCCTGAAAAAAAGATTTAAGTGCAAGAAGCTTATTTGAGAGGCGATCTGAAACTCTATCAGGGGAGCAGGGAAGCATGGCAGGGAAGAGTACATTGTGGAGCAAATTGTCTCTGTGAGCAACTGGGGCTCAGTCCCACAGGGGGACTCTGGGAGATGCAATAGAGTAAGCCTTGGAGTCCTGACCTACTTAATCAGGAGGCAAAGAAGCTGGTGTATTTACCTTTCATGTCCATTCCATATTGAATGAGGGCTGCTCTCATGGGTGTTTATTCCATGGCCCCTCTAGATAACTCAGTTCTTGGGTGAACAGGAAACCTCAGGCAGAGAGTTGCAGACACTGCTTGCAGTAGGATACTGTTAGTATATATTGGAAAGGTTAATACACAGCAGATAGGGGCAGAGTCCCCACTAATGGTGACAGTCCCTTTATTCTAACACCCACACCCCAATCCTGCTGCCACTCAGAATGTTTCCTCTCATCTTAGAATATTCTCCTACCACATATAGATTGAAGTAGGCTGACACAAGTGCCCAGGAGTCAGGATCAAAGGGAGAAAGAGCAGCAAAAAGACATGTACATGTGTGTGCATGTAGATTGTGTGTGTGCATCTGAGTCTTTTTATATATCCAGATTTTTATGGTTCACCAACTTATTCCAGAAAGAATGGAGGCTGAGGAGAAGATGTAAATGTTGGTATCCATAGAGTCAGAGGTTCAGTCCAAAGTCAAAGGTCAAAGTCAAAGTCAAAGTCAAAAGTTGGAATTTTCCACTATACCAATATAAGCCCAGTGCATCTACTGGGACTCCTTTAAAAGGGTCTAAACATGACCAAAAAGAGCAATTGACTAAGGAACAGGCTTGTAGACGGCATTTTATTTAGTTTGGTGAATACAACAGGGGAGGCTAATGGGATTGTAAAAAAATAGGCTAGATACGGGAACCTGTGATAGTGGGAAAGGACTTTCTCATGGTGATTGCTGCCCACTAAAGAATTGATTGGCTCTTTTCTTATTCATATGGTATTTCTTCTCCAGGGTGAAGGCTGATATACTCTTCATCTCTGTAGGCTAATTTAATCATTATGTGCATACTCTAGAAATTAGTGCCATTTCCCCTACTCGTGCCTGAAATAGACATTTCAGACATTTATAACTCTCAGTCATTTTAATCCAATCGTATGCCAAGTATGTTCTCAATTAAAGCCATTTTGCTCTATGTTTGATACCATGAAGTGGAACACATGTTCTGATCTTTTAAAAAATCTTTTAAATAGCAAAGGTATACTAGGTTCCCTCATCTTATTATAATTCAAAAGAAGCTGATGGAATCTTTCTCTGCTGTTTATCCAACCATAAAAATTTGACCCTTAAATTAAAATCAGATAAAAATATCCAGGGGATGTAATGCCTCGAAATATAGAGCATTTTTGTCTTCAGAAAATTTCCACAGCTTTAATTCATTACATTCTCACAGGTTTTTTAATATTTAAAAGATGCCACAAAGTTGTGATACCAAGTCAAGAATAAAATAATAGTGTTTAGTCTTGGTACATGTAACATCATTTTGTTTCCCAATTTAGTATCAATCCCTTCTAAATCATAGCCATATTCTGGCATTAATACGATCACATTTCCTAAGCCTGTGTGTAAACAAACATAAAACCACTTTAACCTAGAAAATGTGTGGATTTATCCACATTTTGATGCCAAGTTTTCTGTGCTCTTTAAGCTTCAGGAGTTTCCCCCTGTCACATTTACTCATCATAAACTGAAAGTCAAATCCTCTGACAACTTGGTGCCTCTTACAACAGGTCTTCCTCCCCTTGCAAGGTGCTGGCAATTTCAGAGGACCCCAGTCTCTTGATAAAGACAATGCTGTGTTCCCAGGAGCCTATTTCAGTTTTCCAAGTAAAGTGCAGGTCTGCCTCCCTTTACAGAATAAAATTGATTTCAACTCTGTGAATGGAGAGTAACTTGGTGTAAGCAGAGTTCACCAGGCGTGAGCACTGGGAGAGTTCTGCTGTTCTGTTGGCAGCATATCGACATAGAAATGCAGGGTGGGTCTTCAATGATTTACACCCAAATGGGAACACCTGAATAACTGGGCACCAATGAATGATTAAAGGATACTCAAACATAATGTCAAACGGCAGAGGCTACAATATCAGCATGAACAAATATGAAGCAATATCAACAGAGCCTGCCATTTAACTTAATTTTAAAAAGTAATTTGGCATATATGACTTGACATTGCCAATTTTGGCTTTGCCAAGAAAGGGTAATTCCAAAGCAACCTGACTGTCAACCATTGGTATAAATTCATCAAAGAAAGGCCAATTGAACAGTCAAAAAGAGCCAGAAATCAATATCCGTGGGTAAAGTTTTATCAGTGCCCATAAATATAGCAATGTCCTGGGAAATATGGGCTTTTATCTCGCTGGGATCCAGGTTCTTGTTGAAAGAGATAGGTGACACTTTGGGAGGCCGAGGCGGGTGGATCACGAGGTCAGGAGATCGAGACCATCCTGGCTAACATGGTGAAACCCTGTGTCTACTAAAAAAATACAAAAAATTAGCCGGGCGTGGTGGCGGGCGCCTGTAGTTCCAGCTACTCGGGAGGCTGAGACAGGAGAATGGCGGGAACCCGGGAGGTGGAGCTTGCAGTGAGCCGAGATGCGCCACTGCACTCCAGCCTGGGCGACAGAGTGAGACTCCGTCAAGAAAGAAAGAAAGAAAGAGGGAAAGAGAGAAAGAGAGAGAGAGAGAGAGAACGGGAGAGAGAGAGAGAGGGAGAGGGAGAGAGGGAGAGAGGGAGGGAGGGAAGAAGGAAGGAAGGAAGGAAGGAAGGAAGGAAGGAAGGAAGGAAGGAAGGAAGGAAGGAAGGAGATCTAGTGTCTTAGGGGAAACGGCTGCACCCTCCCCACCCCCACATTTCGGTTGGGAGTCTTCAACCTGGGAGAGTGAATACAGCATTGTCTTCACCCAGAGACAGAAGTTCTCTTAAATTGCTAGCACATTGCAAAAGCCTCTTTATTAGGAATGTTTACTAATTACTTTTCTTTATTTGAGATATAGCTTATAGGAGTGCACAAAGACGGGGTGTATCTGTGTCTACACCAGTGTGTATACCAATAGGGTAAACCTGTTTCTACACACAGGGTATACCTGTGATCACCACCACATCAACATATAAAACATTTCCTGACCCCCAAAAGGCTTACTCATGTCCCCTCAGCCAGTACCCCAGGGTAAGCACTACTCTGACCTCTAGTGCCAAAAAGTGGAATTGCTGGATTATAGGGTACATGCATGTTTAGCTTTCACCGGAACTGCCAAACCTTTTGCAAAAGCGTCGAACCAATTTGCAATCCTAACCGATGACTTTTTGTTTGCCCAGATTTTCTGCTGTTGTTACTGAAAATGCTCAATAGCTCTTCTCTTGCTATTTGCTTGACTTAACCCATGACAAGTTTTCATTACCCCCCTGGGTTTGTAATGGTGTATAAGCCAGTATGGCTGTCATTTGTCATTAGCTCGTGGTGGCAATGACAGAACGAGTGATACGGCGACACACTGTGATTTTACAGTTAGTGTGAGTGTTATTGTGAATTTCATGGTAAGTCTCCATGAGACAAAGCAAGACATCTTGGTAAATCTCAACAACTTATGACCTGTGTCATTATTTCATCAGCCCCTAAAGTTTGAACTCTTTTTTTTTTTTTTTTGGCCTCCCAGGTAACAAGACACAATTCTCAAAGATCCCTCAAGAGCTGTTTGAAAAATAGTGGATTTTAAAATCTATAAGGACTGTGAAAGGAATTCAGGGGCTTTGCCAATGGAGTGTCATCATTCAGCCCCCATTTTGAATCTAAACCAGCTGATGGTAAATCTTTATATTTTTTCTTCCTTTTTGAACAGGATTATAATTAGGCTTAAAATTTGTTGTTTCAGCTTTTATTCAATTAGTCTTAGAAAAATGTGTACTTTTAAAGATCTGGGCACAGCTGACAGAGCTCATGTGACACAAATATTCTGTTTGGTACTCATGTCATAGACTATTAGTGCCATTTGTTTAAAATTTGGTTTTATTTTAAACATTGTTAGAAAAAAAAAAAGAAATAGCAAAGAGCCAAGTGGCACTTTATCTGATCTGCTAAAATGTTGCATTTAATCTAATCCTTTTCCACGGATTTAGAAGTGAGATAAATATATAAATGCCTACCAGAGAACATCTCTACATTTTCTTGCCTCTAACCAAGCAAAGAATGCATGTCCAGTAACACAAAATGTTGTCTGGGGTTTGCTTTATAAACATGCAGCAAATAGGGGCTATGAAAAGGGGAAGTAGATGAAGGAAGATTGGTCAAATATGGGTAATTGTTGAAGCTGGATGATGAGTTCAGGAGTTTCAATGTATTCTCTCTACATTGGTGCATTTGAAAGTTTTCAAAATAAAAAATTGAAAATTATTTCAACAATAACAAATACAATGAAGTTACTAATAATTAAGGGGTATAGAAGAGTAGAACAAGCATAATTTTAAAAATAACTTATGGAAATATGAACATGGACTATTTGCTGATGTTAAGAAATTATGCATCATGGTATTGTGGTTATGTTTTAAAAAATAATCCTAATCTTTTAGAGACATGTCCTGAAACACTTATTGATAGAATGATAGGATGTCTGCTTTTTGCTTGAAGATAATATAGGGATGGGGGAGGGAATGGGTGAGATTGTACATAGGTCAATGGTTGTTGCTGAATGATGGGCCATGTGGGTTCATATACTGCTCTATTTACCCTTACATGAGTTTTGAAATAAAGTAAAAAGTAATTTATACATATACATTCAAAGAAAACAGATTCATACTTTGAAATTGCAGATTTTTCTCTTCATCCCTAGGTTATGAAAAGGTTAAGCTGAAATGTTTTTATGAAAGCAACTATTGTAAAAAACATCTCTGAAATTATTCTCTCATTTGGGGAACACATTGCAAATAATACAAATTAAAAATACAAGTCCAAACGACAAAGGTAATTGTAGGGTTCTGATAAACCTATAATCACCCAGTGGACTAATGAATTCCATGGTTCCAAGGTGCAAAATTGCTTCTGCATGTATGTGTTATGCCCATTGTGTCACCTTGGGGTGAGTTGGATAGGGCAGAGGTGGGATCCAGCTACCAGATCTTGCCTCCCCAACTTACTCCCTGCCTCTTTTAGAAATTCACAGACTGTTGAATGAGGACTGATCTTCTTTTCTGAACCAGTATCAGAACCTATTAACAAGTGCACTGGGCCAAATGGAAACCATGGAACTGAACAAGGCGGGCAGTAGCACAGTGGTTAAGAACACTGGCTTGAAAGAAAGCCAGGCTCGCTGGTTGCAGGTGAAGCTGTGTGACCTTGGGTAAGCTATTTAACCGCTTTGTGAATCAACTTCCTCATCTTTAAAATAGGAGTAATGATAGTGGTACCCATCTCAGGGGATTATTGTGAGGAGAAGTGAGGTCAAGCACTTAGAACAGTGCCTGTTACAAGTAAGTGCTTTACAAATGCTAGCCATTGTTATCGTTATGTACAAGTGGGTCTTTCTTAAAACGTGCTTGAAATAAGATCTCTTCACTCACAGAGCAACAGGCAAAAGCTCAAATAACAAACAGCCATGTTTCCCATTCTTTTCCACCCAAGGACCTACTAACCAGAGGTTAACCCTG
>NW_012105353.1:2690896-2729056 GCF_000951045.1 Mandrillus leucophaeus | reverse complement strand
CTCCTTCTCCTTCTCCTTCTCCTTCTCCTTCTCCTTCTCCTTCTCCTTCTCCTTCTCCTTCTCCTTCTTCTTCTTCTTCTTCTTCTTCCTTGAGACTGGGTCTGTCTCTGTCATCCAGGCTGGAGTGTAAAGTGCAGTGGCACGATCTGGGCTCACTGCAACCTCCATCTTCTGGGCTCAAGGGATTCTTCCACCTCAGCCTCCCAAGTACCTGGGAATACAGGCGTGCACCACCATGCCCGGCTAATTTTTTTTGTTTGTTTTGGTATTTTTTGCAGAGGTGAGGTTTTGCCATGTTGGCCAAGTTTGTCTTGAACTCCTGAGCTCAAGTGATCTGCCTGTCTTGGCCTCCCAAAGTGCTGGGATTACAGGCTTGGGCCACTGCACCTGGCCTATAGTATGTTTTCTTATAGAAGTAATGTGAACTCTAATAATTTTTTTGCATAAAATTGAAAGTCAAGAGAGACGCTCTGCATTCATCCCATGGCTTTCCTGATCCTCTGGATGTGCCTGCCTCTCAGTTTGAGAAACTGAGATATTTAGAACCATTTGATTTTGTAAACTCCCTGGATCCTTCTCCCAAATGATCTTGTGTGCTTTCTACCAGCTCTTCCTTAATACTGTCTTCCATCCTGTGAGGGGCATTGTGTAGCTTTCCCTCACAGTCTTTTATGCCTAGGGTATTGTAATACATCCTTTCCTTTCTTCGTTTTCATTGACTTCTCTGTGACTATTGACATCATTGACCACTCAGCCCTTTTCAAAACTGACTAAGTTGGTTTCTGGGACAACAGTAGCTTCAGGATCCCCTCCTGCCCCTCTGGCCGCTCCTCTGTCTCTTTTGCAGGATCGTCTTTTTCTATTCAACTCCTAAGTGTCATGCTTCCCAGGACTTTCACATCATCTCAGGGTTCTTCTCATTATATGTCCTCCAAGGGTGATCTCACAAATATCCAAAACCTCAGTTTCCACCTGTAAAGAACATTCTAGTCTTTGTTTCTTTCTCCCTGCTAATATCAGAATTTATCTTTTCTGGAAGAACACACTTGTGGAAGCTGACTCTGCCCCACCCATGGCCACAAGTTTTGGTCTGTGACCCAGGCATGACCAATCAGAATATTCCAACTCTAGATTACAGTGCTTGGTTCAGAAATAGGCATATAACCCACAATGGGCCAGTAAGTATTCACTGAGACTTTTCTGCTGGAACTACAGGAAACAAACAAACAAACAAAAATGCAACTTTGATTTTTTTTTCCTGAGACAGGGTCTCACTCTGTTGCCCAGGCTGGAGTACAGTGGCATGATCATACCTCACTGCAGCATTGAATTACCTGTCTCAAGTGATCCTCTCACCTCAGCCTCCCAAGTAGCTGGGACTACAGATGTGCACCACCATGCCAGGCTAGTTTTTAATTTTTTGTGGAGATGGGGTCTTGCTGTGTTGCCCAGCTGGTCTTGAACTCCTGGCCTTAAGTGATCCTCTTGTCTCAGCCTCCCAAAGGGCTGGGATTACAGGCATGAGCCACTGCACCTAGCCTCCGATGAGGTTGTTGAACCAATAGATGTGAATTGGGGACTTTGAGGTTGCCAGAGACCATTACACTCAAGATAGTCCGAGACATTAAAAGAGAGACAAAATCCCCTAAATCATCATATAAACTTTTGAATCCGGCTGTGCCTGAAGCCAAAGAAACAACTCCTGGGCTTTTTGGTGTCCTAGGCCAATGAGTTCCCTTTTCTGCATGCACTAGTCTGTATTGTTTTTCTTTTTGTCACTTGCTACTATCCATATGCTGATGACTCCCAAATCCACATCTGTAGCCAAGGCTTCTCTCCTGAGCAACAGGATCATAGAAATAACATCCGATTAAACAATCTCCACACAGGTCTCCTACAAGGATCTCAAAGACAACATACTATTTGCTAAAGAATGCAACCTTAATCACACTATAAGTTTATATTTACTTGTAATGTTTTAAAATTTTCCACCAGAATGCAAACTCTTTAAGGACAGGAACATTCCTTGTTTATTCATTGCTGTATCTCTAGCACATGGAGGAACACACATATTCAAAAAATATTTGTTGAAGGAATAATCCAAGAAATGAATGAAACAAAGGAATTTTCCTTGACTCTATAATTTCATTTACCATAAGCAATTAGTACTATTGATTTTGACTCATGAATATCTCAAATCTACCTGATCCCATCACTGCACTCCACTGCTTACCTCAAGCCCAACTTGCATCTTGCTTGGACCATTGCAAAAGTCTCCTAACTCTTATTTCTGCCTGCAGTTACCCTCCACACAAGTACCAGGGTCTTTCTAAAAGGGAAACCAGATTCTGTTGTGCCCTGCTCCACATCTATCAATGACACTACTGAATTTTCTGGATTAAATCTTGGCCCCTGCCTCCCTCTCCAGGCTCATCTCCTGGCTGTCTCTCCATGTAACCTGTCTTAGTACGTTAGTGTTGCTATAAAGGAATATCTGAGGCTGGGTAATTTCTACAGAGAAGAGGTTTATTTGGCTCATAGTTCTGCAGACTGTATAAGAAGCATGGGGCCAGCATCTGCTTCTGGTGAGCACCTCAGGAAGCTTCCACTCACAGCAGAAGATAAAGGAGAGCTGATGTGTACAGAGATGTTGCAGTGAGAGCAGAAGCAGGAGGGAGAGGAGGAGGTGTCAGGCTCTTTCCAACAACCAGTTCTTGCAGGAATTAACAGTGAGAACTTACTCACTCCCTTGAGAATGGCACCAAGCCATTCATGAGGGATCCGCCCCCATGATCCAAACACCTCACACCAGGCTCACCTCCAACATCAGGGATCACATTTCAGCATGAGACTTGTTGGGGACAAACAAACCATAGCCAAACCATAGCACAACCATTGTCCAAAGAAGAGAGAACCATATGGGGTCTCCCAAATTCATCAGTGTATTTCCTGCCTCTGCGTCTTTCACATGCTATGGTCTCCTCCCATGCTCCCCCTTTCTTTCAGTCTTCTAATTCTCCTGAAAAACTCATGTCCTATCCAGAAAGCCTTCTCTGGCCTCTGTCTCCCCATTCTGATTTAGAATTTCCTCCTCTATGTTCACAAAACTGTCTGTACACCCTTTGCTACCAAAGCATTTAGGTGTCACAGATTTTTTTAGTCCTGATTAGTAGCTATATTTTACTTCCCTCTTGGGCATACAGCTAGACACATTTCCCATGCTCCCTTGCAGTTAAGGATGGCTATATGCCTGAGTCTCGACCAATGGAATGTGGGCAGAAGTGATGTGTGCCACTTTTAGGCCTGGCCCATAACAATCTCTCATATACGGTTCCTGTTCTCTTTCCCCTCAGCTTAGTAGAGAGGACAGAGGACCTAGGGAAGATGGGAGTCCCAAGGTAGATAAAGCCACTTGTACAATTCTGCAACTAGGGCCACCCTGTGGTCAAAACTGGGAGATAAAAGAGGGAAAAACAAAAACAGGAACTTCACCATCATACTGACTTCATCAAGTTTTGCTTTTCCTACCCAATCTGCCTGCTATTATTTTCCGGTCATCAGACAATTGTTTGTTGTTATGGTTTTGTTTCCTGCCCAGAATTCGTAGTTGCAGTGAGTGAGACAGGTAGAATGCAAATGGCTTACTCCGTCTTGGCCAGCACCTCCTCTACCATCTCGTTTTTGTATTCAATTTCCTGCCTGAATACCTGGCTCACAGTGGAACATTAATAATGGTTTTCCAGGTGAACTAATTAATTTTCCAGATTTGTAAGATCAACTATGGTATAGTCTTACTAGAATAGCATTTCTCGTTTTTGGCTTTACAATTTATATAAGCGTAAAAATATTCAGAATGGTTCTCAAGAGAACTGAAGGTATGATTAAGGATAGAAAGTAGATGCTCCAAAGAGAGGCTGTATTATTTGGCAGTACTTAATTTTACTGGTTGGAAAGGAATGAGTGGTGACAATTTTCCGTACAGATCTTCAAATCAATAAGTATAGAAATTAGTGTTTCTCCATGTAGAAGATCTCAACAAATATGTGTATTTAATTGCCATAGAAAGAATAAAATACCTAGAAATACATCTAATGTGGGGTGAAAGATTTCTACAACAAGAGTTAAAAACGCTACTCAGAGATATCAGAGATGACAGAAACAAATGGAAAAATATTCCATGCTCATGGATAGGAAGAATTAATATCACTAACATGGTCATAATGCCCAAAGCAATTTACAGATTCAATGCTATTCCTATCAAACTACCAATGATATGCTTCACAGAACCAGAAAAAAACTATTTTAAAATTCATATGGAACTAAAAAAGAGCCCAAGGAGCCAAGACAATCCCTAAGCAAAAAGAACAAAGCTGGAGGAATTGCGTTACAACTTCAAACTATACTATAGGATCACAGTAACCAAAACAGCATGGCACTGGTACAAAAACAGACACATAGATCAACGGAACAGAATACAGAGCACAGAAATAAGACCACACACCTATAACCATCTGATATTTGACAAACCTGACAAAAACAAGCACTGGCAATGGGAAAAGGACTCCCTATTCAATAAATGGTGCTGGGAGAATTGGCTAGCCATATGCAGAAGAATGAAACTGGGCCCCTTGCTTACGTCATATACAAAAATCAACTCAAGATGGATTAAAGACTTAAATGTAAAACCTAAAACTATAAAAACTCTGGAAGACAACCTAGGAAATATCATTCTGGACATAAGACCTGGCAAATATTTCATAATCAAGACATCAAAAGCAATTGCAACAAAAGCAAAAATTAACAAATGGAATCACTTAAACTAAAGAGCTTCTGCACAGCAAAAGAAACTATCAACAGAAGAAACAGACAACCTACAGAATGGAAGAAAACATTTTCAAGCTATGCAGCCAACAAAGGTCTAATATCCAGACTCTATAATGAACTTAAACAAATTTATAAGCAAAAAACAACTGTATTAAAAAGTGGGCAAAGGACATGAACAGATAGTTTTCAAAAGAAGACATACATGCAGCCAACAAGTATACAAAAAAAAAAATGTTCAATATCACTAATCACTAGAGAAATGCAAATCAAAATTACAAAGAGATACCATCTCACCCCAGTCACAATGGCTGTTATTAAAAAATAAAAAAATAACAGATGCTGGCGAGGTTGCAGAGAAAGGGGATCACTTATACACTGCTGATGAGAGTAAACTAATTCAGCCATTGTGGAAAGCAGTGTGACAATTCCTCAAAGAACTAAAAACAGAATTACCATTCAACCTAGCAATCCCATTGTTGGGTATATACCTGAAGGAAAAGAAATTGTTCTACCATAAGGACACATACATGCATAAGTTCATTGCAGCACTATTTACAATAGCAAAGACATGGAATCAGCTTAAATGCCCATCAACAGTAGACTGGGTAAAGAAAATGTGGTGCATATATACCACGGAATACTATGCAGTCATAAAAAATAATGAGATTATGTCATTTGCTGCAACAAGGATGGAGCTGGAGGCCATTATCCTAAGCAAAGTAATGCAGAAACAGAAAACCAAATACCACATGTTCTCACCTGTAAGTGGTAGCTAAACAATAAGAACACATGGACATGAAGAGGGAAACAACAGATACTGGGGCCTCCTTGACGGTGGAGGGTGGAGGGTGGGAGAAAGGAGAAGATCAGAAAAGAATATCTATCAGGTACTGTGCTTAGTACCTGGGTGATGAAATAATCTGTACATCAAATCCCCATGACATGAGTTTACCTATGTAACAAACCTGCACACATACCATTGAATCTGAAATAAAAGTTAAAAAATTTGTTTATTTTATGTTAATTACACCTTCATTCTAAAGTGTGCAAAAATTACGCCTTCATTCAGTTTTTCAAAATTCTTTTAAGGGAACGTTAGCAAAAATGTTTGGTAACTATTGTTCTAAGCATACATGGAACAAATTTCTTGTTTATTTTATTTTACTTTTTGGGAGACAGGGTCTTGCTCTGTCACCCAGACTGGAGTGCAGTGGCATGATTGTGGTTCACTGTAGCCTCAACCTCTCAGACTCAAGCGGCCCTTCCACCTCAGCCTCCTGAGTAGCTGGGACTACAGGCGTGTGCCATCATGCCAGGCTAATCTTTTTTTTTTTTTTTTGTAGAGACAGGGTCTCACTGTGTTGTCCAGGCTGGTCTCAAATTCCTGGACTCAAGCAATCCTCCACCTTAGCCTCCTGAAGTGTTAGAATTACAGGCATGAACCACTGTGCCTGGCTGGAACAAATTTCTTGTTTTTGAAGATTCTTACTTTTTCTTTTGATTTCTTTGTATCATGCAACTTGACTGCAAGGTAAAGTGATCCACAACACATCAAGTTATTTATGTTTTATTGTTGTTATGTTGAGTGTTTTCTCATAGCCCAAACAAAAATCTCCGCATTGGATTTTTATGCTTCAGAACATTCTCTAAAAAAAATAAAAAGAAGGGTGAATAATAAAATTAACTAGAGAAAAGGTTATTCTTCAGATAATGTAGTGAATGAATGTATTTTTCTGTTTGTTAATTGCTTCCTCCTAGAAACTCTTTTTTGGAGGAAGAATATAGTGATTAAAGTAATTTTTATGTAAATGGAGTTTCAAAATTAATCTAATTCTGAAGAATTGCTCTCAAATTTATATGAGTTTAGATGGGGAAAATATCCTGGCACACAAATGTTTCCATGAACAAAGGAGCAGACACAGTGGACTACACTGAGTAGAGATGCTCAATACTGGCGGTTTGATCTGGGACCTGGTCCTGGTTATCATTTCTCTGCAACTGCTGATTCAGCTATGCCATAAAAACCTTAATAACCAGTTGAATCTTCTTGCAAAGGAGGCATGAAAACCAGACTTCTTTAATCTTCTGGCACAGTGAAAATAAATGACAAGATGGCCTGTCCTTCCATGAATAATATTTCTGTCTCCTGGTCTTTTCTCACATATACCGAATGACTTCCAGAGGTTTTGCCAGTCCTCCATGCATTCTGTATCTGCTCTCTGGTCTGAAAGGCTATCTGATTGTTGTCCTGAGCTTGAGATGGCTTCTAGGCTTTCAGAACTGTGAGCCAAATCCGAGAAATGTGCTGAGCTGCAGGGAAGAAGTTGGACTTTTTCTTCCTTTACATATAGATCTTTGGCTGTAACAACTGGAACTGTAATGGTTCTTTGGTGATCTGAGACATTATTTTCTTTTTCCTTCATTTTCCTTGTTTTGTGGGGTACAGCAGTGATAACAGGCATGAAGAGAGAACGGGTTAACTTAGAAGAGTCTGAATACCAATCGTTCCTCAAGGCCTTGCAACAGAAACATCTCCTGTTTGGAAGGTTAAATTTCTTATACTCAGTAACACTACCACACATCCTCAGAAGTAACTTCAATATCAGTGTAATTTTTTAAGGGTGGAGAGTCCTCAAGGTCATTTTTTCCTACATCAATCACATTTTTGTCGCTCACATTCCCTACTTTTTTGCTTGTCTTATCAGTAGCAGTAGCTCCTACTTTTATTGCAACACCTATCTGCTCCAGTATTGACTCATTCCAAACCCACAAGTCACCTGGGAATGACTGAAACAATGGCAGGACCTATTTCCCTCTCTCTGATATCTGCATTTCTGTGGTGAGGTAGACAGCGTGGGAAAACTGCCTTCTTTCGTTATTTTCCTGGAGTTGGAACTTTCCTCTGTACATTGCTTCCATTGGTCTTGGCTGGGAACATCCAGGCCATGACCCTGGACTGCTGTTGATAAGATTCTTTCTTAGCTTATCAAAGACAGGACTTGGATCTTTCATTGCGAATTGCTGACATCCAAGTAGTCCTCCCAAAAGGCCTCCATCACACCGCAGTATTGCCACAGGCTGCTCCTGCAGATCATAAGTTGCTTTCCCACTAGACAGTGGCCTGGATACTGCCTGATCACTCCAACAACCAGCATTTCGTCTTGCACCTGCTGCCTGCAAAAACTTCAAAAGTGGCCATTTTGGCCAGGTGTGGTGGCATATGCCTGTAATCCCAGTGCTTTGGGAGGCTGAGGTGGGACAATCACTTTGAGCCCAGGAGTTCGAGGCTACAGTGAGCTATGATCGTACCATTGCACTCCAGCCTGAACAACAGAGAGAGACCCTGTGTCTTTAAAAAAAAAAAAAAAAAAAAAGTGGCTGTTTTGATCGTATGTGTTGTACATGTAAAGTCAATGTGATTGATTTATTCTGGGGAGAATCCGCAAGCACTATCACAGGTTGAACACTGGGAAGAAGTAGAAAATGGTCATTTGGGCACTGAAGACATTTGAGTCTGTTGATCAAAGCTTATGGCTGCTCTGTGGGTTGCTCTTCAGCCGAAACTGGAGGGTGTCAGTCACAGGTCCTAAGGCCTAAGCCTTATTTTGAGACAGGGAGGAGCTGAGCATTTAAAAGAGACATTTTCTGCCCTGAAACAATCTCTGGGCTCTTCTGTACTGAGTTAAACAGTGTCCCCTTCAAAAAAATTCATGTCCACCTGGAGCCTTGAAATGTGACCTTACTTGGAAATTGAGTCTTTGCAGATATAATTAGTTAAGATAAGACCATACTGGATTAGAACG
Organism: Mandrillus leucophaeus; assembly: GCF_000951045.1. Classification (NCBI taxonomy): domain Eukaryota; kingdom Metazoa; phylum Chordata; class Mammalia; order Primates; family Cercopithecidae; genus Mandrillus; species Mandrillus leucophaeus. The sequence continues at coordinate 2,720,429 of NW_012105353.1, read as the reverse complement.
GGCCATAATCCAATGATTGGTGTCCCTATAAGGAGAGGAGAGGAGACACACAGAGAAGAAGGTCATGTGATGATGGAGGCAGAGATTGGGGTGATGCATCTACAAGTCAAGGAACTCCAGTGATCGCTGGCAAGCATCAGACACCAGGAAGAGGCAAAGAAGGATTCTTCCCTAGAGCCTTCAGAGGGCTCATGGCCCTGTTGTCACTTTGATTTCAGACTTCTGGCCTCTAGAACTGTGAGACAATAAATTTCTGCTATTTTAAGCCACCCAGTCCGTAGCCTTTTCTTATGGCAGCCATGGGAAACTGATATGTCTTCTTTCACTGTCCATACTCTGCATTATTTGCAAATTCTTCTCTAAGTGAGAAGGGGTCTGTGGAGGGATTCTGAAGCCAGATTACCCCAGTTTGTTTGAATCTTGACACTGCCACTTATTAGCTGTGTGACCTTGAGCGACTTACCCCACTGCTCAGTGCCTCAGTTTTCCTGAGCTATAAAGTGGGGATTAAATGAATTAATAATTTTATGGGCTTAAAACAGTGCCTAGCACATAGGAGGTGCCATTATGTGTTTATGTGAAGGAAAAGTCCATGGGGATGAAATGGCCATGTGAAAATGGGAATGGTTCCATGGAGGAGGAATTAGGACATGAGCTGGACCTTCAGGAATTGGGTGAGACCCGTCAAAGGCTACCCGGGTGGGAGAAACAGGGTGAGCAAAGGCTTGCTGGGGCCATGAGGAAAGGGGGCAGTAAGACTATTAGAGCTGGACTCCCCAACCTTTTCTCCATGGCTACCGGCACTGAAGCTTATATTTGTACACACATGGAGTCAATGAGGCTGCCTGCAGCTGGTCCCTGGGAATCACTGTGCAAGTTCCTAAGAGGGAAGGCAATACCTTGGCATATTTGTAATTCAACCCCAGCACCCGCAGGAGAGCTCGGGATTTGAGCAGTGCTTCCCCAAGTCAAATGCGCATTAAAATGCAGATTCTGGGGGTGGCACCTGAGAGCCTGCATTTCTAACAAGCGGGAAATACTGAGGCTTCTGGTCTAAGGACCACACTTTGATTTAAAATCCTTGCCACTTGAAGCGTGGTCCATGGACCAGCAGTATCAGCATCCCCCAGGAGCTTGTTAGAAGCACTGCCTTCTAGGTCCTCCCTATTCCAAACCTACGGAATCAGAATCTGCATTTTAATTCGGTCCTCAGCTGATGGAGCTGCACATTAACATTTGGGAAGCAATGGATTAGAGGTTTCTGGGTAGCCCAGTTTGCTAACAGGTAGGGTCTAGCCATCTAGGTTCTTAGGCCCACCTGTACATTAGATCCTCACAAAGAGCTTTTAAAAATCCTGATGCCCAGCCAAAACAGCTGAATTAAATCAGAATGTCTGCAACTGGGGCCTTGAGAAATCAGTATTATTTTTTTAACCTCTCCAGGGGATTTTAATGTGTAGCCCGGGTTGAGAACCACTGGGCTAGGGAAGAACCCCTGAGCAGGGCTAGAGAGACTGAGGCCATGCAGATGGGGCTTAGGTCCTCGACGGGGTTTGGGTCCTTTTTTGTCCCAGTGTAGCATGGCATAGCAGTTAGAGGTATGAGTGGTGGAGCAATGAGGGCCTGCCTGGGTTCAAACACTGCTTTGTGTCACTTGCCAGCTGCATGATGTCACGCGAGGTATTTAACCTCTCTTTGCCTCCATTTTTTTCAAACGAGGATGCTAATTGTAACTAACTATTGCATAGGGTGTTCCTGAGAAACAAACAAGGTAAAGTGTAAGGGTGCTCATGACAGTGCTTGGCACATAGTAAGGGCTCTGAGTGTGTTTGTTCCCTTGAATACATAGCTTGTTCTTTCTGATGTGAGAATCATAGAAGGTTTCTGACTTTCCTGTCACCCTGCACCATCCTCAGAGCTAGGTTCTTGGGCAGCAATCACACCTGTGATTAGGCGCTCAATAAATGTTTGAAGAATGCATGACTGAATGGTTACAATGCCCCCTTGTGTATTCAGTGGGAAGAAATAACAAAACATACAGTTGGTTCTTGATATTAGTATGGGTAGTGTGACCAATTGTTCCGATTGCCCAGGAACGAGAGGTTTCCCTGAACACGGGTGACTTTTGGTGCCAAAACTGCTGAAATACCAGGCAAACTGGGATGAGTTTGTCACCCTAAGTATGGGCATTGGCAATATGTCCATTTCATCAAAATATTGTTTTCAAATAAGCATAAAGAGAGGCACCTGAGGCCAATTCATTTATGTGCACATAGTAATGGCAATGGCAATGGTAATGGTAATTTGCTTCCTGCCCATGGTGTGTGTGTGTGTTTGTGTATCTATGTGTGTATGTGCTGCACGTACACCAATAATAGCTGGAATGTCGTGACAGTGTGGGTGGCACATCATGTGTTCTGCAGTGATCACTTCACATGCTTAAGAGGGAGCATCAGATGGTCTGACTCACATCCTGGTTATGCCACTTAATAGCTTTGTGACATTGGGCATATTTCTCCACTTCTCTGTGCTTCAGTTTCTCCATCTGTAAAACGAGAGATAATAACAGTACTCATCTTTCTGAGTTTTTAAGAAGATTGATGGGTTCATACATGTGAAGCATCAGAATGTTGGATGCTTAATAAAGATCCGATTGATGTTCGAGATGATTATTATTGTTATCATCACTAACACTACCAGTGACCTACCTATCTCCTCTGCTTCTCTCCTTTTCTTCCCTCCCAGCCTCTTTCCTTTGCCATGAGCCTTCTGCGCCCTGCCCACTGTTTCTTCTCCCTGCTCTCTCCCTCTCCTGCCAGAGGGGCCACCAACGGTTTCACCCTTCTTTTCAGGGTTGTTCAGGCTGAGATCCTCATAAGGGCACCCAGTGAGGAGGTTAGGGGATGCTGAAATCCAAGTGCTTCTTCCTAAGTCAGAGCAGATACCCCCAAAAGGTGCCTTTTCCTCATTCACACAAAGACTGGGCAAGCTGTGATGGAAACTCGTAAATGGTCTACAGAAGAACAAGAGTTAGTAACTGTATTTCATATCTTGAGTCTTTTGGATCTCCTAGCTGCTCAGGTCATGCTAACCTCAAACATTATTCATTTCCCTGAAGACCTCTGTACAGATAAAAGATGGAGGCATCATTCCAAGAAGAACAGTGAATAAGATTTGTTCTTGTTTATTAATGCCATTTTCAATATGAAATTGAAACTACCTGACCTAGGAACAGCATGCACGGCTTTTAAGAATTAAACATTTTTTCAACACCCTTGATAATAATAATATGAACAGTGACTATAATGAATTTGTTTTAAAAGATGGTGGAAGACTATTTCAAAATATTGCATGATATGTACATAGCCAACAGCTATAGAATGCCTGTTATAGATCACCATCAAACACGAAATTGAGTTTATCTTAACTTTGAATTCCAAATTTGAAAAATTCGCACTAATTTTACTTATATATAAAATATTTGATACTGGAAAATAATGATGTTTCTTTGCTGATTGGGTAGATAACTAAGGTTCTGTTCCTACCAGAACATGCTCCTCTGCCTTTCTCTGAGATGCCTGTAAGTTCAATGTAGGCCAGGTGAGCAATTCCTACTATGAAGACTGTTATGAGAAGTAAATATCTGTTGCATATTCCACTGCCTTTGTGTTGAGTACGGTAGTCCTTGTAATGAATAGGGTAAAGGAAACTTTGATTAAATAAATAAAAATTTGAAAGATAGATCCTTTGGGGCTAATAAAATGGAATCATAGAGAACCAAGAGAACTTGCAAACTAAATCACAGACCAATTGACTATCATCTGAAGTTTTAAAATGGAGAATCAATATTCTGATTTTTGAAAGGGTGAAGAAAGTAGATTTGGCAAACCCAGGATCGAGAGATTAATCAAACCTTGCCAGATTATGGGACAAGCCAGTAGTTTGTCAGAAGTTAGAAAAGAGAGTGCTGAATGCTATTCAGCCCTGGTTTTGCTAAACATAAGGAGGGCAAGACTTCGCTAGTATGGGAAACATGTAATTCACCCCTCCGTACCTTTTGGCATGTGTGTCTCTCCTACCAAAGGAATGAAATGTATTCCTCTACTTTTGACTTTGGATTTGGCTATGTGATCTGTGTTGTCCAACAGAATGAGGGCAGAACTGCCAATGTGTCCAGTCTGAGCCTAGGCCTTAAGAGGCCTTCAGTACTTCTCCTTCATGTCCTGTGCCTCTGCCACTGTGATGAGAAGAACCTGTGCTGGCTAGTCTGCTGATCCTAAGAGGAAAACCAGGGGCACGTAGAGCAGAGCCACCACAGCCACTGTACCTGGAAGTGGAGCCACCTAGCTAAGCCCAGCCTAGTTGAGCCGACCCACAGATGCAAAGCAAGCCCAGAGGAGAAGGGCAGAGCCCTCGTCCACCCTCAGAGACATGAAATGAATCCGTGCTTTATGTCATATGCCACCGCGGTGTTAAGAATCTGTGCTAAACAGCACTCATGTTAATATAGAAAATCCATACACCTATTTTTCTTTGATTGGTAGACCAGAGTCATGAGATAGATGGCACTGGATGTGAACTTCAGCACATATGTGGTAAGATACATTCCTACAACCTTAAAGATGAAACAAGATGAAAATCAAAAGCCAGTCACTATTAAAATTAAGGTATTAATGTTTGGAGAACAAGCAAGAGTGCTAAGTAATATAGGTTTCTGGGGGAGCAGCAAGGTGTTTTTTCAGTCTTATTCTATTCACTATTTCTCATCCATGATTTGTATGAAAGTATAGAAACCACAAATCAGATATGCAGGAGACTGGAAAAATAGCAAATGCTTTTCATGTAAAGGAGGGATATAAAAATATTACTACTCTTGAAGCAATAGGTGAAATATAACCAGATGAAACTAACATAGATAAATGTAAATCTTGTGCAAGGGTCCAAATAAAAATCCGCTTAAACATATATAAATTAATATGTTATATATTATTTATTATATAATGATATAATTAAAATAGCAATACATTAATATATAATATAACATGTAATATAGTATTATAACATATAATATATAATAGTATTATAACATGTAATATATAATAATATATTCTATTTTTTTTTCATTTATTTAATTAAATTAATTAATTAATTAATTTTTTGAGACATGGTCTTGCTCTGTTGCCCAGGCTGGAGCACAGTAGCATAATCATGGCTCACTACACTCTCAACCTCCTGAGCTCAGGCGATCCTCCTGCTTCAGCCTCCCCAGTAGCTGGGACTACAAGTGTGTACCACCACATTCGGCTAATTTGTGTATTTTTTTTTTGGTGGAAACAGGGTTTGGCCATGTTGCCTAGGCTGGTCTCAAACTCCTAGCATCAAGCAACCTGTCTGCCTCGGCCTTCTAAGGTGCTGGGATTACAGGCATGAGCCACTATGCCCAGCCTATTCTATGTAATTTCATAATGAATAATATAAAAGTGTATGATATATTACTATCTATATCTTATAATTTTGCATTTCCTTTAGACCCAGAAATTCCACTTCTAGGAATTTACCCTAAAGAAAAATTGTTTGTATAGGTGAGCGGAGAGGAGGGGTAAAGAGAGAGCATAGAAGTAAAGTCAGCCCAGAACTAATAATAATATTAAAAATTGAAAAGCAGCCTAAATATATGTCAATGGGGATTGGTAACTAAATTATGGTAAATATAAACAAAAGAAAACCAGACAATCCTTAAAAATTGTGCTCTTCCTACAGTGTTTTTCAAGCTGGGATGTGAAAACATCATGCATTAGAATCTTCTAGGGTGCTAGTTAAATATACAGGTTCTTAGGCCCTCTCCAAAATACTGAATCAGAGTCTCTGGGAGAGGGCCAAGGGAAATACATTTTTAACAAGCACTTGCAGATAATTGTGATACACATGGAACATTTGAGAATTACTGTAATAAAGAACATTTAATGGCATAGGAAAATGGTCATGACATAATAAGTGACGAACAAGTTCCAAGACAGGTTGATCCTTTTTACGTAAAAATACATATTTGTGTAGAAGAACTTACGGAAGGAAAAAGGCCAGAGTGAAAACCATGATTAATATAATGCTATATGACATTAATGAAAAGATGGCATCCAGGAGAAAACGGATATTTCCACTGTATTTTGTATTTCTCATATCATACTTTTATTATTCTACTGAGGAGGCAAACTCCATTTAGATTAAAACAGTATTGGATATAAGGACAATGGAGAGGAGGAGGAGTCAAAGAAGGATTCAAAATTTAGAAAAATGGTGATGCATTCATTGAGCAAGGAAGTGAGAAAGAGAATCTGGTTTAGGGAAGAAAGATGAGTTGGCTTTGAACATGGCAAGTTTGAGGTACTGCTAGCACATCCAGCATGAAACAACCAAAAGGCAGTTGAGATTCTGGGTCTAGAATTCAAGAAACTGAGTGGGGCTAGAGATGAGATTTAAAGACAATAGAAGTTGAGGAGTAAGTTAAATCCAGGAGAAAGACAGAAAGGAGACAAAAGAGAAGGTGGCCAAGATCAACTCTCTTTGATTAGTGGAAATGAATCAAAGAAAAGCCAGAAAAGGAATAAAGGAGAGTATGGTCAGAAATATAGAGAAAGAACCAGTAAGATCCAGTACCACCAACCATTCCCCATTTTTCTAAAATTCATTCATTGAGCAAGAAGAAGGTCAAAGAGGATGAAGACCAAGAGTTAGCTGCTAGATTGGACAAATAGGACCGTGGGGACCTTGGGCAGAGTTGATTTTGAAAAATGGTGGCATCTGTAGCCAGGTAGCAAGGAGTTAAGGAACAATCAAATGATGAGGAAGACCAAAGAGCCAGTGCAGCCATTGCCGCATTTTGAGGTTGTTTAGTGACCTCTCTCACTGCAAAGAAGTTACTCCATGGTTTTCATGCTCCTTCCAAGATGGAGCTGCGACGATTTTCTCCCAGCATTCTTTCCCCAGAGAAACTAAATTGGAATTTCAGTTGTTCCCCCTTTCATGGAACTTTGAATCACCCTATGCAGTATAATTTTTTGAGACATAATTTCTGTTTCCCCTCCCTGCATTTTTGTTCTTTCCCCACTCTGCATTCTTGCCATGACAAAGGTTTGAGGTTGGACAAAGAGCAGAAGTTCCCTACAAAACATTTCCCTTCCGGGCTTTGTTTCCCAAATCCTCAACCTCTCCAGAGAACTGTTATGGTGTCCTAGAGAGTATAAGGCAAGAGAGAGAATACTTTTGAGGAAATCAAGAAGGATTTCCCTAGGACTAAAGAGAAATTTATTTGGCTGGGGACAAGAGAGACAAATTTGAGAGCTTGGAGAACCACAGGTATCTACATTCTTCATCCTGACAGTTACAGGAGAGGAGAAGGATTTCCGACAACTGAGCTGAGGGAGGGAGGCTGGACCAAGGCTTAGGCTCCTGCCTGGCCAAGGCTTCTCCAGCTCCCAGCATGGCCCAGAACCTGCAGAATCTGAGGACCTAAAGGGACCCTATGGCCTGGCTCTGTTCCATCTCAGTGACAGCTTTGGATTTGCCTGAGATCATGGGGGTTACTCTGATGACGATATGCAGTGTTTTTTGCTTACCTGAGTTTTGCTCACCTGAGTTTGTGGATTGAGATTTATGTCTGCTGCATTAGAGGAAGTCAAGTTTATATTCTCAAGCAAGATGAGTGCTTTCTTCATCTGGGAAGAAAACCAGTGGGGTAGGATGGGTGTCTCTAGATGATGTGACAACTGGCATGTAGCTAGTAGTCAGTTTGGTAGGATGAGTAGAGGAGGGTAAAAGACAAGTGACCTCATTTTCTGAGAAAATGGATTCTAGTTAATCTCTGCTGCTTAAGCTTCCCACATCTTTGGCCAAGGTATTTCATCTCCCTGGGCCTCAGTTTCTTCATATGTAAAAGGAAAGTGTTGGATTAAGTGAGTGCTAAGGCTCCTCCCACATCCTGAGACCTTTTGGCTTCGTTCTCGTCTTTCTCATGGTGAGTTGAGTTCCTTATCTCTAATAAATGAGGTGTATTAAGCAGCCCCATTGCTGCTGAGCTACAGTCAACCTGGCCTAGCACACGCCAGAAAACAGCAAGCCGGGACAGTTAGCATCACTGGGAAGGCTACATGTATGCATTTTAATCTGCACAGATCCAGGATTTCAGATACAGTGCATCAATCCATGCAGATTTAATGAGGGCGGGGGCAGAGGGTGATGAAACCACCAAATTTGCTCTTTAAGGCTGGGCCATCTAGTGAAAATGGGTTTGCATACCAGTCTCGGAGGGCTAATTTATCACTCTGGAGAGCAATTTCTCATTAACACAATGTCAATACTGCTGGGGATTGGCTAGATCACCTTTGGAAGAGGTTAAATTACCTTTTAATCAGTGTATGGAAGAGTAAAACTTCTGTTCCATCGTGGCATAACAGCCTTGCTAATTTGACATCTTATAAAAGCCAAGGCAATTCTAACCACACCTGTGTGATGCAGCCAGAATTGTTTCCAGAGATGCAGAAGACAGGAAAGAAGGGTTTCTGCGGCTGTTATCCAAACTGGCATAATTGATGTGGGTGCAGTGGGTTATAGCTAATGGTCTGTGTTTAATTATGGAGGCAGTGACACAAGGCCTCAAGGATGATAAGGCACTAACCAGATGATGTACCACTTTCTCAGTTCTGAGCTTGCTGAGTGACTGGATAGAGAATCGGTACAACAGCAAGGTGGTCTCAAGTTTATGTTTCTCCTGGGAACAGTGACACACAGGCCCCAGGTGAAAGTGCTTTAAAATCCACTGCTCTGGAAATCAATTCCCCATTTAAACAAGAATGACTTACATTGATATATGTCCAATATTCATTAGCTGCTTTGACAGTATAGGACTTTCCATTTTGTCTCATTCCCCAGAGGAATGAAATGACAAACAAACAAACGACCTTTTATTCACTAGCTTGAAAAATAATGACAATAACTGTTGCAGAGCTGCATATGATCGCACCATATCCATTCTCAACTTTTGGCAATAGAACCTTCAGGTTTTAGCCAGACGCATAGCTGTCTAGCTAGAGACTACATTTCCCAGCCTCCATGGCAGCAATGTGGGGCAATGTGACCAGGTTTTAACCAATAAGAAAGGAGCAGAGTGACATGTATAATGTCTGGATCATGCTCTGAAAGGAAACTGCTCATCCTCCATTTATTCTTTTCTCATCTTGTGAGTAAGAATGAGGTTGTGGTAAGTGGTGATTCAGTTTCATTCTTGAAGAAAAGGAAGAAATCCTATGGGAGTATGGGGTAATAAGAGAAAAGAAACCTGGGTCCTTAGTTGACCTTGAGGAGTAAGGTCATTCTACGTTCATCAACTGCCTGCAAGCTTGGGCTTTCACCTGACCAGATCTTCTATCCTGTTGAAGCCACTGTCATTTTGGTCTCTGTTAAAATGAACACAGTGATTTACATCAGTAAAGCACTTTCCAATGTGAAAAACATGTTCTTTTATATGTTTTATCTCTTAGCTGCTCAAAACAACCAGGTGAAGTAGACAGGGAGAGAAGCTGTTAGAGATTCTAGTTGACAGGAGGAAATGGAGGCTCAGAGAGGACATGGGTTTTGTCCTCAGTCACACCTACACAGATATGGAGCCACATCTTGCAACTGGACCTTCTGACTCTGAATCTAGTGTTCCTTTTACTATCATATTGCCCGTCCTTGCTTGGAAACCTCCAGCGATAGTCGTGCATGAGAGGGCACTCTCCATTCATTGAAATGCTTAGCTCTTGCTGTTTTGATCACTTAAGTGTCCCAGCCTCATCTAGCTCCTCTCTCCTCCCTTCCACCTCCTCCAGACCATCCCCAAAACAGCAGTAAAGAAAAGCTCCATAAGGAAGGTTTTAAAAAAATGGTTGATGGCATTGCTTAAAATGAGAACAGTCTGGGGTCAGTGGTGGTTGGGGGAGTGGAAGGGGAGGAGTATTTTATCAATGACATTGTTTGGAATTGCCAGAACATTGGGGTAATAAAAAGCAGAGCAACTTTCAGTCAGTTTTATTATTGTTTTTAAATTCTCTACAGGCGATAAACCCCTTATTGCCAGCACCCCCCTTTTGCCTGCACACTGGATGGACCACTTCCATTACCGCCCCCTTTAGAATACCACAAAATAATAGTTATGAAGGAAAGAAAATAATAAAGTGAAAACCCAGTTAACTTATGCCTTGCTCTCTGATATGTATACATATCCAGGAAATGGCTGGCATGTTTGTACCAATCGCCGCCTGTTCCATTTAGAAGAGTTTCTGTAAAGAAGAGGAAAGCTTGTTTGTTTCCTTGGGTTTTTCCTCCCCTCTTATCTCCATAGTTACAAGAGTTGGTTCTGTGTAATTTTTTGAAGCTGGCACCTTGCCCAACTCAAATTGATTATAAAGGTTGGGAGGGACAGTTGAGATCTGCAGCTTGATTCCCGGGTAAGTTGGCTGTTTAGAAAGATAACATTGACAGCCGAGATAGCCTGCAGATGGGAAGGCAAATCTGGAGATTCCGTTTTTTATTATGGAGCCGATGAATGACTCACTAGTTTGGGCTCTTCCTTGGAGGAACACAGAAAGATAAGTGCCTGGGAGAAATCAGCCAAAAGATTCTTTCCTCAAAGGCTTTATAGTAGGGTTGCCAGGTTAAATACAGGAAATACAGGACACAAGTTAAATTAGCATTTCAGATAAACGACAAATACTTTTTTTTAGGATAAGCATGTCCCCAAATAGTGTATGGGATATACTCATACTGAAAACACAGATGCTCAGTTATATTTGCATTTCACATAAACAAGGAATAATTTTTTTGGCATAAGTATGTCCCATGAAATATTTGGGTCATACTTAAATATTATTTACGGTTTATCTGAAATGCAAATTTTAACAGGGAATCCTATATTTTTATTTGCTAAATCTGGCAGCCCTACTTACAGAAATCTAGCAAGATCTTTAAAAAATGGTTTCTTTCAATTCAGGAACAGCCAATCTTGTTTTTCTCTTAAAGGATTCTGTAGGCTGTTGGATTTTATTTATTGGTGTGTGGGAGTACATGAGGGAGAGGATTAAGGAAAGAGATTGGACCGGAAGACAGGAGACTGAAGTCTAGACCTGCTCTGCCAGTAACTGGCTGCATAAACCTGGACAAGACCCTTTACCTGTCTAAGCCTTATCTTTCTAAAAGGAAGGGATTAAATGGTCTCTCAAAGGATTCTATAGTCCTCTGTCCTTCCCATGCTACTGATATCTTGATGGAATTCACTTTCCCTTGAGTTGATATAAGTTGGTGCTATCTGATAGAAATAAAATGCAAGCCATATATTGTAATTTTAGATTTTCCAGTAGCCACATTATAAAAGTAAAAAGAAACAGGTGAAATTAATTTTAATAATACATTTTATTCAACCAATTATACTAAAATAGGATCATTTTAATATACAATCAATATAAAAATTATTGAGATAGTTTATTTTTTTTTGTACTAAGTCTTCAAAGTCTGGTATTTACCCTTATAGTACATCTCAATTGGACTAGACACATTTAAAGTATCAATTGCCACATTGCCACATATGGCTCAGTGTCTACCATATTGGACAGCACACGTATAGGCTAAATAAATAGATAATCAGGCTAGGCAGGGTGGCTCATGCCTGTAATTCCAACACTTTTGGAGGCCGAGGCGGGCGGATCATGAGATCAGGAGTTCGAGATCAGCCTGGCCAACATGGTGAAACTCTGTGTCTACTAAAAAAATACAAAAATTAGCTGGGCATTGTGGTGCGTGCCTGTGGTCCCAGCTACTCGGGAGGCTGAGGCAAGAGAATCGCTTGAACCTGGGAGGCGGAGGTTGTAGTGAGTCGAGATCGGGCCGCTGCACTCCAGCCTGGATGACAGAGCAAGACTCCGGCTCAAAAATAAAATAAAATAAATAAATAAACAAATAAACAGATAAATAGATAAAGAAACTTTAAAGAGTTAGGCAAATTTAAGAATGAGAGATCTATAAAGGGTTATGGAGAGAACTTAGGCTATCATGGAACATATTCATAGGCTTTTAACAAGTAATATACAGTTGATCCTTACTAGTCACAGATTCTTTAGTTGCGAATTGGCCTACTTGCTAAAATTTATCTGGAACCCCAAAATCAATACCGTCATTAGTGAGCACGCACATGCACAGAGCAGTTAAAAAGTTGAATTGTCCAATGTGCACATTCCCAACTGAGGTCAAACGAGATGACACTTTGTCTTCTTGTTTCAGCTCTCAAACTGTAAACAAGTGTCCTTCTCACAGTCTATTTAGTGCCACGTTTTTTGCATTTTTATGAGCTCTTTTGTTGATGATTCACTGTTTAAAACGGCCCCCCACACCTAGTGCTAAAGTGTTATCTAGTGTCTGAAGTGCTGTCTAGTATCCCTAAGCCAAGAAGGCTGTGATATGCCTTATGGTGGAAACACATGCATTAAATAAGCTTTGTCCAGACAGGAGTGATAGCTGTTAGCTATGAGTTTAATGTTAATGAGTCAACAATATGTTAAAGAAGGCGTCTTTAAACAGAAACACACATAAAATAAGGTTATTTACTGATCCAAAAATGTTGTGACCAGAGGCTCACAACTAGGGATAATAATTCAATATTCACCAAGTCAGTGTTCTTGGTGACTTTATAGAACATAACTAAAGCAAATAATGAGAATAGAATGTACTTTTAAAATAATAGTTTTAGATTTACAGAAAAATTGAGCGGTTTCCCCTCTTATTAACACCTTGCATTAGTATGGAACAGTTGTTACAGTTAATGAACAAACATCCATCCATTGTTATTATTAACTAAAGTACATAGCTTATTCAGATTTCCTTAGTTTGTACTTAATGCTCTTTTTTTTCTGAATGTGAGGATGCCACATCATATTTAGTTGTAATGTCTTCTTAGCCTCTTCTTTGCCATGACAGTTTCTCAGACTTTCCTTGTTTTCGATGATCTTGATGGCTTTAAGGAGTCCTGGTCAAGTATATTGTAGGATGTCCCCCCACTGGAATTTGTCTGTTTTTTTCATGGCTAGATGGGGGTTATGGGTTTCCAGGAGAAAGATCACAGAGGTAACATGCCATTTTTAATCATATTATATCAAGGATGCATATCATCAAGATGATTTATGACTGTTGATATTGGCCTTGGTCACTTGGCTAAGGTAGTGTTTGTCAGGTTTCTCCACTGTAAAGTGACTCTTCCCTCCCCTCCTTTCCATACTGTGCTCTTTGGAAAGAAGTCACTATGTGAAGCCCACACTTAAGGAGTGGGGAGTTATGCTTCGTCTCTTTTAGGGCAGAAACTACATGATTTATTTGAAATTTTTCTGCATAGAAGACTGGCCTCTCATTCCCCATTTGTTGATATATTCAATCATTTATTTATATCAGTATGGATTAAGGATATTTATTTTATACTTTGGGTTGTAATCTAATACTACCTTATATATTTTGTTTTTCAAGGGCACCTTTGTGCCTTACAGACTTTTGTAAATTCAAAACAAATTAAACAGAATGTATTTAGAGTCATTCTCCAAAGTTGAATTATTAAGTCAAAGAGTATTTAAATTTTTTTATGTACATTAATACATTTCTTAAATATGTGTGCTGCTAATTAAATGTAGGCCTGGTGTCAAAAGAGAAGCCCCCAAGCTCTCCCCATTCCCCAATCCCATGAGGCTCCCTTTTAGTATTCTTTGGAGAAACAGAAAGGACCCAAATCTGACCCAGAGGAGCAATTGTTTGGTTTTCTTTTTATATTCTGACCTGAATCCAGATATACCACAGACAAATCTGGGCCCCAAAGACTTGTAATCATACTAGTTGACATTTATTGAGGGCCTCCTATGTGCCAGGCACTTTTCCAACAGCTTTATTTGTATTAAATAAGTTAATTCTCACAATGCTAAGAGGGATATCGGGTGGTCTCCATTTTAAGGATGGAGATCCTGAGGCACAGAAAAGTTCACTAACTTGCCTAAGGTCACTTGGCTTGTACATGGTAGGGACAGAATCTGAACTCAGGCAGTCTAATGCAGGAAGCCATTCTCTTGGCACCCCCACTGTGACTATATAGTATGAAAACTCTTAAGAACCAGTGCCCTAATTCTTGTTTACTATCACTCTTTCCCAGTACCAGCATTTTAAAGGGTGCTCCTTTGTCATATTCTCATCTTTTTTTTTTTCTTCAAGCTTCCATTATCGAAAAGCTTGTCTTGTTTAAATGGGTCAGAGAACACTATGAATAAAGGTCACTTTCTTTACTGACAAACTTTCCCAAAGAGAAATTTGCATTTCTGTTGATAAAAACCATATCACAGACACAGGTGATGGTCCAATGTTTTAGTAAATAAGGAAGTGCAGGGTGCCAAGCTGAGCTCAGCGGAACTGAAACTGGGGCTTCCCTTGCTCTGTGAGCACCAATCTTCCCTCACTACCTCAGGGATTCCTGAAAACAATCTTGAAAAGGGCACATGACCTCAGGAAGTGTTTTCTTTTTTATAAAAAAAGGTCAATTCCTATCTTTCTGTACATAATGTCTAGGAATTGTCCCTCCTGTACAAGTAAGGGGGCTCTGGTTGTCTTCAATAGCTGGAAAAAGCAAAAGAGATGGTTAAAAAAAATAGCTGGCCCTGCACAGCTGCTCATGCCTGTAATCCTGGCATTTTGGGAGGCCAAGGCAGGAGGATTGCTTGAGCAGAGGAGTTCCAGACCAGCCTGATCAACACAGCGAGACCGCATCTCTACAAAATATTTTTAAAAATTAACCGGGTATGGTGGTGCACACTTGTAGTCGCAGCTACTGGGAAGGCTGAGGCAGGAGGATTGCCTGGGCCCAGGAGTGAGCTGGGATCATAACACTGTACTCTAGCCTGGGAGACAAAGTGAGATCTTGTCTCAAAAAAAATAGCCTTTAAAAATGTTACAGTCCCCTCCTCCATCCTTGTTATAACTGCGTTATTTATGGCAACACTAGAATCTCAGTGGATTAATTCATTAGTTGTTGATTTCTCACTAATGTCAAGTCCAATACCAGGGCTCTTGCTCAGAAGGTCGACTTCCACTGCCTTCCTCAGAGGCCCAAACTTCTTCCAGCTTGCTTAATGGCCTCAGAGTCAGTGGGTGGGGAAAGAGACTCTACAGAAGGCACGCTTGCTGCTTAAACACCTTATCCTGGAAAGGCAAAGTGTATTTCTACTCACATTCCACTGGTAACAGGTAGTCTTCTAATGGGGACCCCTGAAGTGTGAGAAATTAACTCCCTGGCTGGGCAGCTGCTTTTCAGCCACAGCTCTACATAATGGAGGTAAAGGCCAATCCTGGTGGCTAGCTAGTCATCTCTGCCATGAGGACCTGAACTGGAACAAGTTTCAATTTCTCAAGAGGTTAATGAGACTGCAAAGAGGTGGAGGGCACTCCGTGGAAGGGTGGGCACCGACCCCATGCTCTCTGCTGATGTGCATCACATGTCCACAGACTGTCACTGGCTAGTGACATGAGAGAAGAGCTATCTATCTTTCTGTGCATTGGGCACGGAGATCCTGGGGAAAATCAGGATCCTGGGTGACTTGACCATGAAGTGAGCACAAAAGAAAATAAAAATTAATATAGCATCTAGAGCAGATAAATGGGAGAAGTAGGGAGGTAGGATGGTTTATTCACAGGCACTGATTTGGTTAAGCAACAGAAAAACTGTCTGATATTTTGGAAAAAACAGAACAACTCCCAAACTAGATGCTGTCTAGCCACGTTGCTTTACGCAGGACACTTGACCACTCTGGGGCTTAGTTTATGCAAAAATGATACGTTGACCCAATTGTTTCAAAAGTGTATTTGGTGATCCTAGGACTTAAGAACTATCTAATGGTAATGAGCACTTTCAGAGCCATGAAAAAAGCCTCCTGTTATATATCTTGACCTGGCTACTAGTTATATAGATGTGTTTACTTTGTAAAAATTCAATGAACCATATGCTTATGATTTGTGCACTTGTCTTTATGTATGTTATTCTTCAATTTCAAAAATATACGAAGGAAAAAGGAAGCCTGTCACAATTTCTACTCCTTTTCAAACACGGAGCCTAATATAGTTTCCAAGATCCAATTCAGGCCACAAAACATGCATGGGATTTAGTCATCCTTTGCTAGGCATGTCCCCAAGACTTCCATCCCCTCTACTTGTTGCCCCTGAAATAGGGGGAAGGCAATTGCCTGCTTCAGATATGCTCAGATTTTCCTAGAATCTCTGATTCCCATAGCAGTCAAGCCAACAGAAGAAGGAAGCAGGGCCAAATATGGCCATAATCTTTAAGGCCACTGATGTTTTCTGTAACTCTTGGCAGAATCTTCAGATTCAAAGAGAATCAGCAGATCTCTTTGGTGCTGGGCATCTCACACCTCTTACCACTAGCCACACCTGTAGGCCCCTCTGAATGGTCTCTGCCTTCACGTAGTTCCTTACTGAGAGTTCATGCTGCTGCTAAAATGTGACCTCATCTGCAGGCCAACTAGATTGGGCAGAGATGGACACATGACCCAAGGGAAGCAGATCTACAGGTGACTAGAAGCCAAGAGGTGGACTGCAGTAAAAGTTTCACAGAAATAGAGATGACCAAGGTTGACTGGAACAACACAGTCATCCTGGGGATGTGGTAAAGAGAAGAGTCAGGTAGGTGGGTGAGGGCAGAAAATGAAAGATCTCTGAGAGCAGGCAGGCAGCAAAGTCTTTCAGGAGGAAGAGGCATAAGTGACTGTGACCATGAATGAGCTTCGAATCCACAGAAACAGAAAGATTAGTAGGCTGGAAGGTGAAGCAGCTACTTGGCAGGAGCAGGCACAGAAGTGTCTAGGATG
Organism: Mandrillus leucophaeus; assembly: GCF_000951045.1. Classification (NCBI taxonomy): domain Eukaryota; kingdom Metazoa; phylum Chordata; class Mammalia; order Primates; family Cercopithecidae; genus Mandrillus; species Mandrillus leucophaeus. Next base: position 2,703,501 of record NW_012105353.1, on the reverse strand, counting down.
AGGGCACTGAGTCACAGCAATGGCGAGCCCACAGGCAGCAGCCATGAAGCCACATGCTGCCAATGAAGACGCTCCACAACTCCAGTCCAGTTCCCATGAGGCCACCTGTACTGCCATTCCTCCTTTTCCTTTTAGGAATAAGCACAAGATCAAGATTCCCAACACTTTTATTTAACTTCTCCCTTCCCCTATCCATCAAAAAGGGTTAATAATAATGCCCACTTAATGTTTTGTGGAGATTAAATAAGTCAATACATGTAAGACGCTTAGTGCCTTCCACATATTAAGTGCTCGAAAACAATTGCTGTATTGAGGGTGAAGGAGAAGATGATGATTTTTACACGTGTTCTTAAACCCACAAGAACCAAGGCAATCAGAGTCTCTGTTACTTTGAAACAAAAGAAAATAAAATTTTAACTGCTATTTTAAACTCTAAGATGAGTGGCTCAAAGCTATTCTGGCTTTACGTCCACTCATAGCTTCCAAACATAGCCCGGCTTCCTCACTTGGGGCCATCCCCTAAAATAGTCGATTGTTTAGTTTCTTGGATCTTGGTGGCTTTACCATCATATGGATGTTTTAGGTGTTAGCGCACTTGTGGCAAGCTGGAATCATAGGGATGAGGAGACGGGAGACACACTAGGTATATGGATGTGCACTTAATATGAAAAAATGACTTTTAAAGTGAACAATAAACTGGCAAATGTGTGATCCATTGACACCGTATTCTAATGTGTGTCTTCCTCAACTGAAACTCTGACATCTTGAAGCCTGTCAAAATGCTAAGCTGCCAGGACCTCCAGAAAAAGATAATTGTCTTAGACAGGGTTCCTCCAGAAGCTGACCTGGACACAAGGGCTCAAGCGCATGTAGCTGATTTGAGAGCTGGTCCAAGGAAACACTGTAGAAGAGTAGGAACATGAAACAAGGAAGGGAAGGCAGCAAATAAATGGTGTGGTATCAAGCCAGTGATTGCTGTGGCCAACTGGCGATAATTTCCCAGTACTTCTGGCCTGCCCCATGGGAGGGTAACACAGACCTCTGGGACCAGAAAAGGCAAGGAAATGCAGGTTCTGACAAGTGGAAGTCAGGCTGGAATGCATCACAGTGGTAAGGGTTGGGGGATACAGGCAGAACACTGACAGTGTCTGATAGGATAACCCAGGCCTCCTTCGAAGTTGTGGCTAGGTTTGGATTTCTAGGGATCAGGTATTGTCTTACAAGCCATACTGACAAGCAGCCATTCTTCATTTTCCAAATCACTTGTGTTGAGACAAATGTGATGGTACCCCTAAAGTGGTAATTGTATTTTCGTGGAAATCAACGCAGGTTTGTTTATATGCCACTTGTATGTTGCAGCACATAGCACATGCAGATCTTGAACATCTTGAAAAAGCAGTACGGGGACCCAGAACAAGTCTGTTCACAGACCTGCCCAGAGGATACCAAATGGTATGTTATTTTCTCCTCTCAACTGCATGTCACCAACAAAGGAGCCCTACATGCTGGAAGTGGGGCTTTTCGGAGATCTCGCAGCAGGCTACAGACGTGAGATTTGTGCCAGTAAAAAGGTCTGGCATCCTTTCTGCAATGCGTTAGTGGCACGGATGAATACTCAGGATGGAGGAGGTTGCTATTTTAATTTACATGCTATTGCTACCCGTTTTGGCTGGCTTACCCAGAATGCCCCAGATACCTATTTGAATGGGAAGTGTTCCATATTTGTAAGACAGACCATCTTGTGGAAATTGGTGTTTTGTCACTCTCCTGAACAGTGTGAAGTTAGGAAAATGGCTTGTGTGTCTTGTTTGTGTTACAGAATTCTAGCATTTTTTCCTCCCTGTTTTTTTTCTTATCAGCATTTTTTTTTCAAAGGAGTTGAGAAAAACCAAAAAGATCCTTTTCACCACTTTTTCAGAATCATCCAACATGAAAAATGCAGGCTTCCATTACATCTTAATTATTGTTTGCAAAAACTGTAAGTAGTTTTACACCATAATTTCTATATACTACTGAAATTGCTTGGTAGAAATTTGAAAGCTACCAAAAATCATTTTTGCTTTTGCAAATTTCTTCTTTTTATTTTTCTCTTGGAATACTGATATAGTAAATAAAAGTGGTCCTTTATTCTAGGCCCAATATACTGGTCTGATTCACTTTAGATAATTATTCATAGAAGTCATATAATTTCTTTTATATTCTGTTATTTTACAACATATTTCTATGCATTACTGAGTTATCACATTTTTACATTTCATTTTTATACAATGAATTTTGTCTATAGAACACTCAGCTTGCCATATATAATATGCATGCATATTTAAAATGATAAAAAGAAGCATTCAAGATTCCAAAGAGAGTCTCATATAATTGCAGTGATGTAATATAATATAATGCAATAAAAATGCAATTTATCCCAAGGACATATTTGGCAGAATACTAAGGTCACTGTTTTCTGACCCTAATTTTCAAGCTACTGTCTGACATTTGCATTGTATATCATTAAGAGCACATATAAGCATATCATGCCTTTTGGGGACCAATTTTACATAAATTATGTGTCTCTATGGTTGGTTTGGATGATGGGGCATTCAGTCTATATTAGGAATGTCACATAGACAACACTCCCCCTCACTCCCTGCCTATTGCAAGAATGCTGGAAGTAAATTAGAGAAAAGAGAGACTGGAGAGTCCTTCTTAGAGATTCTAAAAGAATCAACAGCAGACTTTCAATAATAAGACAGACTGAGCTCGTGAGTAAGGCCCCTCCTCTCACTAACACATAGAAATGCAGACAAAACATATCCTCCAGAATTTAAATACATATATGAGCTCAGAAAAGGATGCAGGGGAAATCCCCAAGTGCCAGACAGGAAGAAAGGAATCAAAGTCGAGCAGTAAGGCCAAACAGGTACCATCGCACACCACCGTGAAGATTTCACAACGAGATATAGGCATCATAGACAGGTTCTAATACCAGTGTGGTGTGGGAAATGAGGCTTCAGACTTTCATGGGGCAGGGGAGCTGGCATCTTAGACAGCTGTCCTATCTAGGCTTTGAACGGGGGTTTAGAAAGGTTGCCAGGGAAGCAACCCTGACCCAGGGAAGTTATGAGGAGGCTTGTATCTGGGCTCTTGGGCGGAAAAAAGTCATCTGCAGGAATTAAAACCTAAGATTGCACTCTACTGAATGTAGAATTTGAATTGACACTGCCTGGATGGCACAGGAAATACAAGCCAAATAACTAACATAAAGACAGATATAGAACCTTTGAAACCTTCAGAATTCCCAAATTGAAACAAATGCCAAATCACTCTGTAGGTCCATTTTCACAACTCTCAGTGAAACTTCAGTGACTCTCAGGACTCCTTTATGAAGAAGAAATCCCCTAAAGATAAATTCACAATAAAAATTATAAATGTATAGAAAAATGCACCCACTGTGAGGGAGGGTTAGAAAACTCACCAAATAAGAGAATTAGCACTCCAATTTGAATATAATATATTGATCTTAAACAGACTATAAAATAAGTTTATTTTAAATGATTAAAGACATAAATGAGAGAAGAGAAGCCAAAATAAAAGCCCAAAACAATATGAAAAAGAATCAGAAAGGTTTGAAAGAGAATCAGTGTTACTAGTAGTGAAAAATAGAGTCATGGAAATTGGTGAACAGGTTAAAAAGTAGTCTAGACAAAGGTGAAAAGAAAATTGGTGAAGTAGATGGTATATGTGAGGATATTACTCAAAATGTGGCACAGAGAAAGGGTGAGGGCAGAGAGAGAGAGAGAGAGAGAGAGAGAGAGAGAAATGAACTATGAAAGTGATTTGGAGGAAGTTCCAACATATGTCTAATCAAAGTTGCAGAATAAAAAATTAAAGGGAAATGGTGAGAAGCAATATTCCAAAAGATAATGGCTGAAACTTTTCCAGGACTGAAAAGAGACATGAGTTTCTAGATTAAATAAAACATATCATGTCCTAAGCAAGATAAATTAAAACAAATCCACACCTAGATAAATGTGATCCTACAGAATATCTAAGAAGAGGAGAAAATCTCAAAAGAAACCAGAAAGAAAAAAAAATCAGATAACCTGCAAAGGAAGTATACAGGTTATAATTCAGTCACATGAACACACCTAACTGCAAAAGAAGCTGGAAAACATGGTCCAGTTGTGTGTCTGAGAAGACAAGAATGTGTCTTTTGAAGACCAGATACCATATTTGACCGTAGTGTAATTATCACCTTTTGAGTATTGAGCTCAGACCTATGGAAGAAGAGAGGAAGAAAGATGCTCTTGGGAGATAAAATCTTTCTAACAATCCTCAAACCATACCACTTAAAGCACCGAAACTTCGTTCTCTGAAATTATTTTGGCTTTGCTGTTATAAATGGTGATAAAGGAATTCTCCCACCCAGATTGAATATAACATGGTTTGGAAATGGATCTTGTCTAACTTAAATTAATGGAGATGTGGAAATTGAACAACCTGCTTCTGAATGACTCTTGGGTAAATAATGAAATTAAGGCAGAAATCAAGAAGTTCTTTGAAACTAATAAGAACAAAGAGACAGCATACCAGAATCCCTGGGACACAGCTAAAGCAATGTGAAGAGGGAAATTTATAGCACTAAATGCCCACATCAAAAAGCTAGAAAGATCTCAAGTTAACAACCAACTTAACATCACAACTAAAAGAACTAGAGAACCAAGAGCAAACAAACCTCAAAGCTAGTAGAAGACAAGAAATAACCAAGATCAGAGCTGAACTGAAGGAGGTAGAGACACGAAAAACCCTTCAAAGAACCAATAATTCGGGGAACTGGTGTTTTGGAAAACATTAATAAAATAGACTGCTAGCTAAGCTAATGTAAAAGAGAAAAGAATCAAATAAGCACAATCAGAAATGATAAGGGGGAGATCACCATTGACCTCACAGAAATACAAACAACCATCCGAGAATACTATAAACACCTCTATGCACATAAACTAGAAAATCTAGAAGAAATGAATACATTCCTGGACACATACAGCCTCCCAAGACTGAACCAGGAAGTAATTGAATCCCTGAACAGATCAATAACTAGTTCTGAAATTGAGGCAGTACTAAATAGTCTACCAACCAAAAACAGCCTAGGACCAGAGAGATTCACAACTGAATTCTACCAGAGGTACAAAGAAGAGCTGGTACCATCTCTACTGAAACTATTCCAAAAAATTGAAAAAGAGAGTTCTCCCTAGCTCATTCTATGAGGCCAGCGTCAATCTGATACCAAAACCTGGCAGAGATACAACAAGAATAGAAAACTTCAGGCCAATATCCTTGATGAACATCAATGCAAACATCTTTAATAAAATACAAAGCTGGAGGCATCACACTACCTGGCACATAGACCAATGGAACAGAACAGAGAACTCAGAAATAAGACTGCACACCTACAACCATCTGATCTTTGACAAATCTGATAAAAGCAAGCAATGGAGAAAAGATTCCCTACTTAATAAATGGTGCTGGGAGAACTGACTAGCCATATGTAGAAAATTGAAACTGGACCCTTTCCTTACACCATGTGCAAAAACTAATTCAAGATGGATTACAGACTTAAATGTAAAACCCAAAACTATCAAAACCCTAGAAAAAAAGTCTAGGCAGTATACCATTGAGGACACAGGCACAGGCAAAGATTTCATGACGAAAATGCCAAAAGCAATTGCAACAAAAGCAAAAATTGACAAATGGGATCTAATTAAACTAAAGAGCTTCTGCACAGCAAAATAAACTATCATCAGAGTGAACAGAAAACCTACAGAACAGAAGAAGATTTTTGCAAACTATGCATCTGACAAATGTCTAATATCCAGAGTCTATAAGGAACTTAAACAAATTTACAAGAAACAAATAAACAATCCCATTAAAAAGTGTGCAAAGCACATGAACCTGATAATTCTCAAAGGAAGACATACATGAGGCCAAGAAACATATGAATAAAAGCTCAACATCACTGATCATTAGAGAAATGCAAATCAAAACCAGAATGAGATACCATCTCACCTCAGTCAGAATGACTATTACTAAAAAGTCAAAAAACAACAGATGCTGGTGAAGTTGTGGAGAAAAAGGAATGCTTTTACACTGTTGGTGGGAGTGTAAATTAGTTCAACCATTGTGGAAGACAGTGTGGCAATTCCTCAAAGACCTAGAGGCAGAAATACCATTTGCTCCAGCAATCCCATTACTGGGTATATACTCAAAGGAATACAAATCTTTCTATTATAAGGATACATGCACGTGTATGCTCATTGCAGCACTATTCCCAATAACAAAGACATGGAATCAACCTAAATGTTTATCAGTCGTAGGCTGGATAAAGAAAATGTGGAACATATACACCATGGAATACTATGCAGCCATAAAAAGGAACTTGATCATGTCCTTTGCAGGGACATGGATGAAAATGGAACCCATTATCCTTAGCAAACTAACATAAGAACAGAAAACCAAACATCACATGTTCTCACTTACAAGTGGGAGCTGAATGATGAGAACGTGTGGACACATGGGTGAGAAAAACACACACTGGGGCCTGTTGTGGGAGGTTGCAGAGAGGGGAGGGAGAGCATCAGGAAGAATAGCTAATGGATACAGGGCTTAATTTCTGGTGATGGGTTGATCTGTAAAGCAAACCACTGTGGCACACATTTACCTATGTAACAAACCTGCACATCCTGCACATGTACACCTGAACTCAAAAGTTGAAGAAAAAGTAAAATAAAATAAACATTTTAAAAATGGAGAAAGTTGAAAATTTGGGTTTCTCAAAAATGGGGCTGACCACTCACAGAATAATAAACTTATAACTCCATAAGGAGATCTCAGTTACCTAGGTTAGCCTTGGTCAGTGCAACAAGAATAAAGAGTGTGTCATCTGTGTACATCACATAGTAAACACTCAGCAAAAACCCATTGAATGCATTCATTGATTCATTCAACAGGCATTTATTGGATGGGCTCACTGAGCTCTTGTTATAGGTCTGCACTGCACTGTTCAATATGGTAGCCATTACTACCATACTACCATTACTACTACTACATGTGGCTATTTAAATTTAAATTAACTAAAATCAAATAAAAATAAAAATTCAGTTTCTCAGTCACCATAACTACACTTCAAGTGCTCAATAGACACATGTGGCTAGTGGCTACCATATTACACAGCACAGACATAGAATATTTTCATCATCACAGTAAGTTCTATTAGATAGTGCTGTTCTAGATGCTGAAGATACAGCTGTGAACACAACAGACACATTTCCTGTCTTCATAAAGCCTACATTTCACAGGAGGAGGCAGACAATGAACAAATGAGTTAGTAAAGTATATGACATGTCACATGGTGGTAAGTCTATGGAGAAAAAGCAGGAATGGAAAATAGGGAGTGGGAGTGGAGGGGTAGGGGAAATAGCTACAATTTAAAATAAGATAGTTTGGGAAGTACTGAGAAGACGACTGTATTAGTTAATGTAATGCTAACTGATGCAACAGATAAGGCCTCAAATCTCAGTGGCTGAACATAATAATAATAGTTTATTTCTTGCTCCACTCACTGAGTTGTGGGGAGGGACTGTGGAATTACAAGGTGGAATCTGTTCCATTTGGTCATCCAGGGCCACAGGTTAATGGAGGCTCTCCCATCCTTAACACAGAGCTTCCAAAGTTGTCCTGGATGTTAACATCAAGCCAGCAAATGAGAGAAAGTAAGGAATGGAGGATGGCTCAAGAGGCTTCTATGGTCTGTGGGTCAGGCCTGGAGGTGGTATAATCACTTTCACTATCATTCAGTTGGCCAGAGCTCAGTCACATGGAGAACAATCAACTCTACCAGTTTGCCAAGACTGAGGGATTTCCTGAGATGTAGGACTTTTAGTGCCCAAATCAAGAACGGTCCAGGCACAGGAGGATGAGTCGGTCACCTCAGCACATGTCTTCAACTGGATGCCACTTTCTAGCAATAATTCTATTCTATGGAAAGAGAGAATGCATCTTTGCATTGTTACTCTCTGCATTGTTACTGATGCAGACAGCTAACTGTCTACCATGGTAACATTTTCCTCAGAGAAACGAGAAACCTAGCATGCAGATATGGGGAGAGGAAAGGAGAACTGCAGCCAGAGGGAACAGTAAGTGGAAAGGCCCTGAGAAAGGGGTGTGCCTGGCATTGAGGTAGAAAAACCACGGGACAAGGACAACTGGAATGGAGTAGGTGAGGTAGAACATTCCAGAGAATCTTTTCAGGTTCCCACTGATTTACTAACAGTCCCCCTGAGATGTGGTTGTTCACTTCCATCAAATTGGCCATAATTTAGTCATAAAGAAATGATGACAATCTCAGCTAACTCCTTTGCTGAAATGTAGATATATAGCCTATGGCCTTTCCCTGGTTTAACAGTTTGCTAGCCCTATCAGAAAAGTTACCTGGCATGGATAGCGAAGCATGTACAGTGAGACCAACAAAGCTTAAACTTCTAGGCTCCTCACCTATACAGCTCCCTTCCAAGGCCCTGGAAAGAGCCCTAGCACTGTGTTCACATGTCATATGTTTTCATAAATTTTTCAAAAACAGGATGTTCTCATTTTAATCTGTTAAGTTCTCTGTTTCTTTTCAGTTCTACTCCTTCTTCATCACACTTCCCTTCAAGTCTGCTGGTATTGAAGTGGCCAGGGACATTTTTGAGCTCAGGCTGAGGGGAATTTGAGTTGGGGAATACATTTAGTTTACTCTTAGTGGGAGATGTTTATGTGGTTCACAGTGACTTATGTATATAGTTAACTTATTGCTAGCCATCTTGGTATAGAATTGGCTCTAGAATGCTATCTACTGTGCCAACATATCCAGCATTGCAACACAAAGACTCAGTACACAATATGACTCCTAGCCTCTCTTAGTCCATTTTCTGTTGCTTATAACAGGATACCTGAAATTGGGTAACTTATGAAGAAAATGAATGTATTGCTTGCAGTTATGGAGGCTGAGAAATCCAAAGTCAAGGGGTCACATCTAGTGAAGGACTTCTTGCTTGTGGGGACTGTCCGCAGAGTTCCAAGTTGGCACACGGCATCACACGGCAAGGGCCTGGCTGTGCTATCTCAGGTTGCTTCCTCTTAGAAAGCTACCAGACCCACTCCCATGAGAATCCATTAATACATCAACCCATTAATCTATGAACAGATTAATCCATTCATGAAGGCAGAGCCCTCATGATCTAACAACCTGTGAAAGGCCCCATATCTCAATACTGCCACATTGGGGGTTAAATTTCAACATGAGTTTTGGAGGGGACAAACATTCAAACCATAGCATATCCACTTTGAGGTACCATCTGGACCTCTGGCACCTAGTACAAGATGTACATGAGTAGTGGAGAAGGAATGAAGTACAAGAAGTACATAGGTTGATGCTATGAACAATTCTTCCAAACAAAAGTACAAGGGATGTACTTGGCTGAATATTGTCTCCCCAAAATTCATGTCCATCTGGAACCTCAGAATGTCAGCCTTACTTGGAAATAGGATGTTTGCAGATGCAATTAAGATGAGGTCATGCTGGTTTAAAGTGGGCCCTAAATCCAATGACTGGTATCCTTATAAGAAGAGGAAAGGGCGTGACATGGTTTGGCTGTGTCTCCACCCAAATCTCACCTTGAATTGTAATAATCCCCACATGTCAAAGGCAGGAGGAGGTAGAGATAATTGAGTCATGGGGGTGGTTCTTTCTTGTGCTGTTCTGCTGGTAGTGAATAAATCTCACAATATCTGATGGTTTTATAAATGGGAGTTCCCCCGCACAAGCTCTCTTGCCTGCAACCATGTAAGATGTGACTTTGCTCCTCCTTCGCTTCTGCCATGGTTGTGAGGCCTCCCCAGCCATGTGGAACTGTGAGTCCATTAAGCCTCTTTCCTTTATAAATTACCCAGTCTCTGGTATGTCTTTATTAGCAGCATGAGAACAGACTAATACAGGGCATAATCACACAAAGAGAAGAAGGCCATGTTAAGTCAGAGGCAGTGATTGAGTGATGTTGCCACAAGCCAAGCAATGCCAGGAACCACCAGGAAAAGGCAAGGAAGGATTCTCCCACAGAGACTTTGGAGAAAGAATGGCCCTGCCAGCAGCATGATTTTTGACTTCTGGCCTCCAGAACTGTGAGAGAATACATTTCTTTTGTTTTAAGCCACCAGTTCATGCTAATTTTTACAGCAACACTGGGAAACTAATGTGCATAAATACATCATTTACAATTACAAGTGCATAATACGTCTCATTTCTTTTATTAATTGGAAGAATAGAATTGATTTGGATTCTTTTATTTATAAGCACAAACTTGTAGCAATACTATAAGCAGTAGGAATGTGTGTGTGAAGTTGCATATTATATGCATCCCAGCTTTAGATAATTAAACAAAGAATTTCAATCAACCAGGATGGAGGTAAGACTAAATTATTTCTATAGAAAATGACATTACAGAATTGTTGTCACATGAAGATGTGATCAAAGAGTATCTAGCCATCAAAAAAGGAGGGGAATAAAGATATTTCAGGAAAACAATTAATACAAAATATTATGTTATTTTTCCTGATTTTTGTTTGGGATATTTGCCATCTTTTTTGAAATTTACAATTTGTTGCAAGTTTTAGTCTCATCCTAAATAAATATTCACACGTGTACCTAATTTTGGATTTGTTATTTTGTATGCTTTTTGAAAGAGTTCCTTCCACCACCACCAAATTCTATAAGCTTCAGGTCTCACAGTATGCTTTTCAGAAATCTACAGGCAAGTTAAGCCCTCTAGAAGCTTATATCGTAAGTGAACCAAGTAATCTCTGGATTTACAGCTATCCTGCACAAAGAGGATTTTCACAAGGTAACATAAACAGCTCAAAAATTGCTTGTACTTCTTGTAGTGGTTTCTCAACAGCAGTTCTAATGATATCTTGGGTGGGACAAAACTTGCTTGTTCCAGAATGTTCCTTGAACTTAAGAACATCTGGCATCCTTGGCCTCTGTGCACTAGATGCCAGTAACAGGCTCCAGTCTGTGACAATCAGAATCACTCTCATTTTCCAATTTAACCTGGGCTTGTTGAGGGGTAGAAATACTGCCTCCATTGAGAACCACTGCTACAGTAGGTGACCCTGAGATATTCTTTGTAAATCCCATTATATCAGATTGAGATCAAATTGGAATTGGACTCAAAGGCAAGGTTCCTCACTTTGTGTCTCACTTATAGGTCAGACTCACCCTGGCTCTTCCAAGTCAGCCCCTCTCTCCTGCAAGTGAAGCTTCGGAAACACATCTTGAAAAGGCTCCCCATGTGACTCTGATGTCCACCGTAATTTGAGAGCACCTGTTCTCAAATTCAGGGTGATTGTGGCCCCCACAGAACATTTGGCAATGTCTGGAGGCAGTTTTGGTTGTCACAACTGGGGCAGGATGGGGTGTTACTGTCATTCAGCAGGTAGAGGCCAGGGATGCTGTAAAACATCCTGCAGTGCATAAGACAGTCCCCACAACAAACACTAATCCATCCCAAGATATCAACAGTGCCAAGGTTCAGAAAACCTGATCCAGACATTAGATGTCCCTGAAATACTCTATGTCAATCTCATTTTACTAAATCAAATTATATTTTAAGGGAATTAGGAGATTTTGTGTCTGTCAAGCCCTACGGCTTTCAACCAGGCTGACCTGTTGGGAGCCGTAAGCAGTGTCATACTCTGAGTTTTTGAAAGACCTAGGGCTTGCACCCCATCCCTTCCCCACGTTTGTCAGGCTGCCTGCCCTTGGTCCTTTTCCGATGCAACAAGGCTTGCCTGAGCCCCCAGGGAGTCCTGGTCTCTCCTAGCTACTCTAGGTAATATGACACAGACAGATTATAAGTACTTACCGAATAATTTCTGGTTTATCCTTTCTCTGCTTCATTTTTTTTCAAAAATACAAAACAAACACGTATGCATTATAATTTTCCCTTGTAACATACAATATATCCTGTTTTACGCCTTACCTTTTAAAATGCATAATTTTCCTCATGCGTTCTTACAGCCACATAGTACTCCATGATGCAGATGTACCATAGTTTATTCAACTGTGAACCAATGTACATTAGGGCTTTTCCAACCTTTTGTTAATACAAATAATACCACAGTGAATAAAATTAGAGATGCATTATTTTATATTCATGGAGGGGCTTCTTCAGAGTGCATTTGTGGAAGTAAGATTGATGGGTCAAAAGATAAGTGCAAATGTAATTCTGTTACCTATAGTCAAATTCTCATCAATGGTGGCTGCACTATTTTTCACTTCCACTGCAATGCAGACCCATGCCTGTTTTCCCACAGCATTGCCAGCAAGATATTTTGTTAAACTTTTGGATTTTGCCTTAAGTATGGATAAAAGTATGTAGTCTCAGTATAGTTTTAATTTATTACAATAAATTTGGGCATATTTTCTTACATATAACAGTCATCTGTATGTCTTTTTCTGTGGGCTGTCTGTTTATATCTTTTGTCCACTTTTTGATTGTGTTTTTGCTTCCTCCTCCTCCTCC
>NW_012105353.1:2661189-2690846 GCF_000951045.1 Mandrillus leucophaeus | reverse complement strand
TCTTCTTCTTCTTCTTCTTCTTCTTCTTCTTCTTCTTCTTCTTCTTCTTCTTCTTCTTCTTCTTCTTCTTCTTCTTCTCCTCCTCCTCCTCCTCCTCCTCCTCCTCCTCCTCCTCCTCTTGTCCTTTTTGAGACAGCCTCCTACTCTGTCACCCAGGCTGGAGTGCAGTGGTGCAATCATGGCTCACTGCAGCCTCGACCTCCTGGGTCCAAGCGATCTTCCCACCTCAGCCTCTTGAGACTAACTGGGACTACAGGTGTGTGCCACCACACCTGGCTAATAGTTATACTTTCTGTAGAAATGGGATTTCACCATGTTGCTCAGGCTTGGTCTTTTTCTTATTGATCTTTAAAAGTTCTTTATATATGTGAGGGAAATTAGTGCAAAAAGGAACTTCTTTTGTAACCTGAAAGGGAAATTTTAAAACTGGGAGAGATAAACACATAATCAACTAAAAAACTGAACTTTTTCTGCTACTTAGCAGGAGGGAATATGGGGATTAGGTCAAATACAGGCACATAAATGGAATGGTTTTTTGTTTTCTTCTTTTTTTCACATGAAAGTATAGTGTGAGCAGAGCTGTAACTCACTACATATGACTGAGGCGCCAGAAAATTTCAAATCCAATGGGCTTTCACCCTGGGCTTCCTGAAAGTGAGATCTGCTGCTGAGATGTAGCAAATTTGCCAGCCAACTCCTTTCTTAAGAAAAAGATGAGGATGTGATCTCAAAATGAAAAATCCTAAAGAAGAAAACATATGTCTAGTTCTTAAATGCATTAACTAGAGGCATGATTAGAGGATAGCTATTAAGTATCCCAAAAGCCAGGTGTTTCATAACGAACAGTAACATTCTCTTGGCCCTCATTTGAATTTTGGGGGTATGTTTAAAGTAGAAAAAACAGTAGAAAGATATGGAGCTCGAACTACTGTGTCTAAATAAACATCTTGCAGCAATGATAACTTGGGAATGTTCTGAATTTAGAGTTAGAGCATCCTCGGTAATGTTATTATGTAGAATCTGCACTGGTATTCTCTTTGATGGGGAGTAAAAGTGCAACAGGAAAATAAATCAGCCACTCTAATCAAAGGCAGCTTGATTCTTCCCTTGAATCTTTGCTGGGGCTGAGGTGACCTGCAATAACAATCTCCTGTAGAGATTGTGTCAAGTTCCCTTCTCAACCTTGGAAAGAGACAGCAACATCAGTGGAGGCAGCCACATGAAATGACCCCACGGTGATACCCAGCAGGCTGCTCAAGCCAGCCCTGTCTGCAAGGAAGAGAAGAAAAAGGCGAGCAGAGAATCCAGAGGTGATGCTGACTGCAGCTTCAATGGTGTGATGAACAAAACCCGATTGGAGTGGGTACAAGAAACAGGAGAGCAAGTGAAGATGGTAAGTAGAGACAACTCATTCCAGCACTTCGGGTGTGAAAGGAAGTGGAAAATTATAGCAATGGCTGGCATTGGATGCAGAGTTGAAGGAGGCATGTGTGTGTGTTTAAGTCATGAAGATAGTATAGCACGTTTGTAAGTTGGCCCAGCTTTCTCTGGCACAGAGGGGGAAATTGCTGACATGGGAGAGAATTGCTGGGGTAATTCCTTGAGCAGATGAGTGAGTAGGACCAGCTTCATGGGCCTGCATCCTGTGCAGCCTTCCAGGGCCCCAGGCCCCTTGTGCTTAATGTAATGCTCCGTCACTGTCTTCAAAGTCTACATAACCTTCCCTTTGTAAGTGGAGTCTGATGAAACACAGAGGCAAGTGCCAGGGGGCCTGGAGCCTCAGCTTACACACAGCCTTGCCTTCCCACATGTCTCCAGGACAAGTTCTTGGCCACCTGCTCCCCAGAGCTTTGGTGGCCCAGGCATCATCTGGCCTCCTTCTCCCTGGCCTTGCCCTACCAGTTCACTGTCCTATGCCCAGGGTTGACTTGGTGAGGAAAGGAGGAATGGCCCGATTTCTCATGTCTTTCTCCCCCCACTGCCCACCAGTGGAGTCTGGGCATGAGGGTGGTCTGGCTCAGGTGCACACCCTGGGGCGTCCCAAGGCAGGGTGTGATAGTGGCCATCCTGCCCCAGGTTGGCAGTGCCACAGCATGTTTGGGAAGCTTAACAGAGGTTGCATCTTGGTGGGGGAAAGCCTCTCACCCACCCTCCACCCAAGTACCTAGTGTGCCCTGGCACAGAGGTTTAACACTTCCTAAGGGTCATCCATCTGCCATGGGAAACCTGGCTTGACTTCCTCAGAGCTCACCCATCTTCGTACAGCAGGCAGCTATCAGGCCCAAGTGTGTACAGTGAAATGTATGCTAATAATGATGTAAACATTTCATTTTTTCTTTATCTAGAACGACCTCAAATAGCAAATAAAAGCACAATGACAAGTAGAGGGAGAGAGAGAGAGAGAGAGAGAGAGAGAGAGAGAGAGAGAAACGAAAAAGCTTCATATTTTAGCACTTCTCCCAGCCTTTTAAGCAAAGCAACCCACATTTTCATTCTGCACTGGGTCCCACAAATTATGTAGCCAGCACTGCACATCATTAAAACTTCAAATAAACTGAATACTTACTATGTGCCAGGCACTGCACCAAATATTTTCACATAAATGATTTCATCTGATTCTCCTGGAATTCCTGACCTAACAACACTGTTCTTCAAGCTAAGGAAGTATATCCTTGTGCATGCAAGATGGTTAAGGAGGAATAGGAACTCAGGTCTGTCCAGTGTCCTGGGTAGCACCTTGAAATTCTCCAGCCAGCAGAAATGATGCATCATGAGATAAGCCTTTATCTTAATATTACCTTTCCATTTTTAAGTTATCTGTTAATCTCTAAAGACTTCCGTTTTTCCACCTTTCCTTTAAAAATTTATAAGGGCCCAGGGGGCTTTGCAGTGGCATGGTGCTGCCAGGTGGCAAATGTTAGACAGATGTTTTTGGCAGGAACAGAGAACGCGTGAGATGGCCTGATGTGCCCTTTTTCCTGTCCAGTGGCATGCTGGTAAATATTGACCAAACAGTTCTTGGTGTTAAAAGCCTCATTTGTAGCGTTTGCCAATTTCTGTGGTGTAAATACTCCCAGCATGACTGATTTCAAGCTACCAAGGCCATGAGGAGTTAGAAAGGGATGCACAACAGCACAGCATTAGATAATGTTTCTACCATATTGATACAATATACATTTAAAAACCTTGGAAGCGTAGAAAATATCAAATACAATAAAGTGAAAAATGATGAGCTTTGAGTATTTGGTACCTTTGCTTTTAATATAATTTATGTAATTGTATGTTTATTTAATTTACCTTTTAATAATGGCTCTGCTTAACAATCAGCTCACATTCACTTTCCTTCCCTGTTGGTCTGAAGAGCATGGTTAGATCCCTCCTGCTCCTTTCTCCAGCTCAGAGAGAACTGATTCTGCCCTGCCCATGGCTTGAGGGGCTGCCAAAGTACCACCTCTGTGCAGCCACCTGAGCCTGACCCCAAGGCTAAGGAAGGGCTCCTTTGCCTTGGGTTCATTTTCTTTCTTGCCATCCACATCCAAGAGAAAAGAGTCAGAACCCCAGAGTGGGAAGGACCCTAGGAAGATGCTGGTTCCTTGACTATTTCCAGAGATCTGGAAATGGAGTCCCAGAGAATGCAAGGGGCTCACCCCCTGCACATTGGACACCTGTGGGCCTCGAGGACCTTGGGCAAGCTGCACTACTTTCCCTCATGCAATCAATACAGTGTTTGCATTTCTATTCTGTGTCAGGTACCATGCCAGGTGCTGGAGACTCACCAGTGACAAACCTGCCAGGGAGCCTGTGTAGAGGGCAAGAATTAAGAGTTCACTTTCAGATGTGTTACATAGAACACTACATTGATTCTAATGTAGTGTTGGAATCTACATTCCAACAGATTTTGGTCTGAATCTTCGCTCTGCCACTTGGCTGCACGACAACTCACTTCGGTCCTCTGAGCCTCAGTTTCTTCTTTGCTTATATGGAGATAACAGTACTTTCCTGGGGAGATTGGTGTAGAGCTTTAATGGGGGCCATGTGAATGCATCAACCTGGGTAAGTGAGAGCATACTGTATGATGAGAGAAGAGAGGTACCAATAGGAACATTTGGTTGTTGCTGCAGTCTGCCTTGTGTCCCAGGTCACCCTGAACGATGTCGGATGCAAGCCCTAGAACCCATTTGCCTGTTCTGTCTTCTAGGGAGCAGGCAGGGGCCCAAGGTAGGCAAGCCCCATTTGGCTTCCTCCTGGGCCCCATCATCTTGCCTTGCAGCCACCACATTCCTGAAGACCCTACCCATCCTGCTCTACCACATGTGTCTCCTGGGGGCCTCCACCCACACACTCCCTCAGTGACAGCAGCCTTGACAAAGGCAGCATGCCCCTTGTCCTTAACCCCCTGCTACAGCCTGCGTGGCTCAGCCCTGTCCAACTGTGGAAGCCACTGGCCCCAGTGCTGAGCATGAACATCATAGACACTCTGCCTGTCCTCTTGCCGGGTCTGAGAAACCCCAGGAAGAAGAGCATTTCCAGGAAGTAACTGCACCCTCACTGTGGTCAGGACTTTCTGAAGCTCAGTATTTTGGAGGAGCACATGCCGTCCCTCACAAGCAAGATGCCCTGCCTGTCTGCCACCCATGACATCATCTTCAGGCCCCAGAGTCACTTACAGAAGCATAGGCACACCCAGACACACCTTAACAACAGATGGCTATCCTCCAAGTCTGGTAGAAGAGAGGCAGCCTTTTGGGGAGGAGACAAGGTTGGAGAGACCCTCAGAACAGAGGGCAGGGGAAAGCCAGAGCCAGAGGGAAGCTGATGGGACATCAGAGAGACCTCCTTCTCCAGGCACCGAGGGTGCAGGGCAGTGTCCAAAGTCTTTCCACATTTGTCCCTTGCTACCAAGAACTTAGACATGAAGTCAGAAGTTGTTCCCTAAGTCCACATTTAGAAACTGCCAATGGGGAAGCCAGTTTGAACTCTAAACATGACTTCCCCTCGGTTCCTCCTAGTGTAAGGTGTCAGAGCAGAAGTCCAGCTGCCAGCAAGCCTTGGCTGCTGCAGTGGCAGTAGGTGGCTTCCTTGAAGGAGTCCTGGGACACCAAGGCCTCTGAGGGCAGTCTGAGGAAGTGTGAGATCATGGATTCAGGCTACTTGTCCCACTCTGGGACCAGCTTCTGGTCCCCTCAAGGCCCTGCACAGTGGCCTGAGCATGGTACTGAGTCCGAGGGTGAGTGAGCTCAGGGTTGAGACCTGAAGGTGCCAGAGTTGAGGAGGGTGAGCATGTGGCTAGCCTGGAGCTAGAAAAGAAACAGCCGGAGGATTGCACCTCCAGGCTCAGTTGCCAATCTGCATCTGGACAGCATTTGACCCTGCAAAACCATCTTGTCCAAACTGAGCAGTATTGACCTTCCTGTTCCCTACACCTACAAGGACCCCTTCCATTTTGATATCTGAGTGCTGGAGCCCAGTGAGAGGAAACATAGCACCTTCCACTTGGCCCACTCCATCTTCACTTTAGTGAATACATCTTGGCCCCTCTTCTTTCACTCTGTCCCCACACAACTCTCCACCACCATGGAATGCATGCCTATCACCAGGAGTAACTCATTATCCTTCATCAAAAGTGCCAGGACACGGCAGGATAGAGGGCCAGACCCTGCAGAAGCCTGCCTTAGGAGGAAGCCTCTGAGCCCCAGACTCTACCTGGCTCAGTTGGGCTACAGCTTGGGGCTGACCTTGATGGGTGTCCCCAGTAGTCATCCTTGGGCCCTAGTCAGTCATGCTGCCATGAAGGGCCTGCCTTTTGCCCACTGAAAATATCGTGACCACCACGGAGGACCCTAATGGGAAGAGAAATGCCACAGCCAGAGGGAGCTAAAGATGTTTTCCCAGGAGAAGCAGCAAATATGTAGGGATGAGACATTCAAAAGAAACCACTAGAAAATGAAAATAAAATCAATCACCACAGAGTCAAGAAAGTGAGGGAGGTGAGACTGAGCAACAGGAGAGAAGTGGACTCACCGTCACAGGCAGAGGCAGGAAGGGCAGGGTGCAGGCCAGTCAGGGGATGAGACATACTCCTGTTTGTGGGCACACCATCTTCCCTCCTGGGGCCACTTCTGTTGGGGTGAAGATGGGCTTTGAGGAGAGTCGGTTGGCCCAGGAAGTTTCCTTGGTCATGGTGTCTCCCAAGCAGAGGGAGGGGATGGCCAGAATGTTAAGTATCGACCAGTCCAGGGTGAACACGGCCACACATACCCCTCGCCCTAAGCTGCAAAGATTTCCCCCATCCCCAATTTGGGCAGTAAGAGTCCTCTGCTTCCTCTAAATGGGAGGTTGGAGCCAGGGTGTCACCTGCCACCAGCACCAGGTCCTCAGAGAGGTGATCCAGAGACCCCCAGGCTGGTTTTGCCAGACCCCAAGCAGGAAGGAAGCTCCCATGGTGATGGGAAGCAGGGAGTTGATCAGGGGGCCCAGGCTATTCTGAGACCGCCAAGCTGTAACTGAAGCAAATTCTAGTCCACGAGTACAAGCTCCCCTCAGAGAGGAAGAAATTGAAGATAGGGCAGTTGAGCAGCCGATAGAAACTAGAACCTCTGAGAGCGGGAGGCAAGAGAGAAGAACCCAGATGGCTCCAGAGAGGACACCACCCCACTGTCTCAGAACCGGGTCAGTGACCCCAGGGAGAAGACAGGGAGATGCACTAAAGTACTGACTGCATGGAGGGTAAGAGAGGTGGACCAACAGACACGTTCTTGGGGTCCTTTGGTGTCTCCTTAGCTGCTTCTTGGATTGTCCTGAGGCTTTCGAGGCTGGGGAAAAGGAACCTCCATTTCATTCTGTGTCTGTGGTTACCAGGCAGTGTCTCAAGTCTCTAGGTGGAAGCAGCTCCCAGGCGGCCACCTAGCCTTGACTTCCTGGGGTTCTTTCATCTCTAGAAGACGACTTCCTTAAGAGTCTTCCTTAAGTTACCTCAGGGAGAGACCCACTTACCCTGCTAATAGCCCCAGAGGCCCGATTAAGGCCAGGATGCCCTCTGAGGGAGAGGCTACCCTAAGAAACAAGCATTCTTTGTTGGGTCCAGGCTGGGATCTGTCTTCCAACCCAGCCATAGACAGGACTAGTTTTATGGATATGTGACTTGTGTTCAGAAGGGTCCTGTGCTTACTTTAGTGCTCTGATGTTGATGTCTCAAAATTCTTAATACATTTTGAGTAAGGCACCTAGATTTTTCTTTTGTACTGGGTAGCCAGTATAAAAGGAAGGATGGGATCCAGGGCACAAGTGAGGGATTGGTCTTAGCTAGGAATGGACGGTCCATCCATAGTAGAAGAGGGGAAGGCACAGTTGCAGGTAGGTTGGTGGATGTGGTAGTGGGAAGCTGAGGGATTTCCCTCTGACTGCTTCTAGTTTTCCAGTGAAATGAGAAACAAGGTCTTCCTGTGAGAGTGAGGAAGGGGGAGAAGTGTTTGTGGTTTGAAGAAACAGGGGAAAGTGTGAAATGGTCGATAAGGGTGAGCTAAAGGGGTGTTTCCCAATATCTGGGATAATTCATGGGCTCCTCAGGTAGCACTGAGTTTGTTTGGTGTCTCAGAGGGTCAACTGGGCTAGAAGTCCTTCCTGGCCAGTTGACAACCAGGCTGCTGGAGCCAAACTTGACAACAGTTGTTCAGCTTGCGGTAAGAGCTTCAACAAATAGACCCACCTAACTGGGATGTGGGATGGTTGAACTGGCCTGACAGCCCCCAGCTGTCCCCAAATGGGAACACGCTATCGTCAAAAGTAAACCACTGAAACTGCTCTTATCAACAATGTTAATGGTGTCCATGTTGCCAAAGCCTATGGTCATTCTTAGTCTTCATCTTACTTGGTTTACCAGCAATAGTGTTTCTTATTTAAAACTATTCGGTCTCTGAGGCATTATCCCCTTAGTTTGCTTTTTTATTTACTGGCTTCGCCTCCTCACTATCCTTTACTGCACTTCCTTATCTTCCCAATCTCTAAGCTTTGGAGTGCCCTCAGACTTAGTCTTCACATATCTCATTCCCTCTCACTCCCTAAGTAATTTTATCCAGGCTCATGGCTGAAAACACCACCTATACACCAATGCTTCCCAAATATGTATTTCTAGTTCAGATCTCTTCTAAACTCCATTCTTGTATATTCACCTGTCCACTAAACATCTTCTCTTGGAGGTCTGATATGCATCTCAAACTTAATGTATAAACCAGAGCTACTGATATCTCCCACAAACCTTCTCCCCTGCAGACTTTTCCCTCTCCGTTAAATGGCAACTGCGCCCTTCCAGTTGTTCAGACAAAAAATCTTGGTGGATTGGTTGACTCTTTTTTTTCTTGCATAATCTGCATCCTATCCATTAACAGATGTTATTGGCTCTACTTTCAAAATACATCCCCAGTCCAACCTCTGTCATATCTATTGCTGCCAGAGTAGTCCAAGCCACCATAATCTCTGGCTGGGATTATAGCATTCACCTAAATGAGCCCTCAGCTTTGCTACTCTTGTCCCCCATAGATTATTCTTACACAACAGCCAGAGTGAACTTTTTAAATGTAGAACAGAACATGTTATCCTGTTCAAAACTAGAAAGTGTTATATAATAATTCAAAATTATTATACCCAGATAACTTGGTATAATAATTTGAAGTCATTCCTATTCTTCTATCAGGCCCTATGTGAATGAATGACCTACCTATCTCCTTCCTCCCTTAACTCATCTCCTACCACTGTCCTTATTACTTATTCCACTTGACCTACTATCCTTCTTGCTGTTCTTCGAACACTTCAGGTATGCTCCTGCCCTGGAGTCTTTGCTCTTGCCTTTTCCTCTGTTTAGAACATGCTTGCCTAGATATCCAATATGACTTACTCCATCACCTTATCCAGGTCTCTGCTCAAATGTTACTTTATCAGAGAGGCATTTACTGACCATCCCTCATCATTCTCTATCACTTTAACTTACATCATTTTTCTTTATAGTTCTTATCATCACCTAATATATAATAATTTATATTTGGTTATTGTCTACTCCAACTAGAATGTAAGCTTCTTTATCATCATAGTGTCTCTGTCAATGCTTGGCACCAAGTAAGTGTTCAACAAATATTTGTTCACTTCTAACTTAAATCTTGATTGGGCAGAGCCTAGGTCATCTGCCTGCTCTCCAGGTGCGAGGGATGTTGGGAGAGTAAGTTCTGACTTTTACATTGAGGAGGAAAGTTCTTAAAACCTAGAAAGGATCTTCAAAAGTTGCTGAGTAGCCACAACTTTCCTACAATCACAATCACAAATTTTCTCACATTTATGAGGAAATCTGAGTACAGACTCTTTCTAGAATTTTCTAATGTCCACCTAATCTTTTTTAATCTACTACATCCAAATGAATAGCTGTTCTCCCACCTTTTTTTCCCTCCAGCAACTTGCCTTAAAGAAGTCTATCCAGTAACTCCCAGGCTTCTATGGTCATTTTCATTAATTTGGGTCACTTCAAATTACAGAATTCTAGTGACAACTACAAGCATAAGCAGAATTGGAAACAAACTCAATTCACTCTTGGCTAAATATGCGACTCAACCAGCAGGAGCAGAAGTATCCTGGCATCTTAGAGAGTAGCCCTCTACCTCTGAGCAGCTGCAGGCCCCGGGCATCAGTATTGCTTCCAGTGGATAATACTGATGATTAGGTGAATCAATTAAGTGGAGAAGGGTTAAGAGAGCTTCTGCGTGCTTTACTTATTACTATTATGAGGAAAATGACTTTACTTGTAGTGTCTATGTGGATTCCCTTTTGACATTGGACACATTGGGTTCTTATGTGCCCCCAACCCCACACTCAGGGAAAGACTACTTCTTTTCTCTTTCAGAACCCTTTGCTGACACATCAACCTATTGGTTCCTGGAGGAATAATTTGCACTTCCAGATTAATTCTGAACACAATACGATTGCAAGGAGGAAACACGTTTGCAGTAGATAAATTATATAGGTATATAAAACTTATTATTTAACCAGGACACATTTGAGGTGAGTAAAGGGGGTACTACTAAAAAGTAGGATAGCAGGTGTAAAACTTGGGACGTCTGTCTTGACAAACCAAGACATCTGCTAACCCTGATACATAGAATACTCCCACAATGGCAATCTTCTACAAAGCTCACAGAGAGACTTGTAGGGATTGTCAACAAGGTAAATGTTGCTTATTACATGCATGTGAGAGAATGCAATGATTTGGGGGATTAAGATAAACAATTTTGGCATCCCAGAAGAACAGACTGCCTGTGACAGACACACAAGGATAATACAATCCTATCTGGTAAGATTCTGTCCCATATCTGGAAAACGAACATCTGGTTCTGGTTCCAAACGACTGAGTTCTGGTATGTACTTGGACTTTGCCAGCCACGAGAGTTGGAAGGTCACTGGATACCACTTTGTTTATGCCTGAAATGCCATACTCTGCCATTGCATTGTGCATTGTATAACTCCAAGATTGATGAGGTGTACCTGGACCAATGGTTTGAGTCTTCCCTGCCCAGGTGCCAGACTATGTGAGTGAGTGTGCTTTCACATGATTTCAATCCCAGCCATTTGCATCCACCTGAGAGATCCTGAGCCAAAACCTGCCCAACCAAGTCACTCCTGAGTTCCTGACCCACAAAAACTGTGAGAGATAATAAATGATTGCTATTGTTTGAAGCCATTAAGTTTATGGGTGATTTGCTATGCATTAATGAATAACTAGAACAGGTACCTATGTTCTCTCAACAGAGTGTCCAATGATCAATGGATTTTATAAATTAGAACTTTAAGGGAGAGGTCAATGCTGAAGACAATAATTTAGGGAGAATCTGCATATACATGGTGGTTAGAAGGGCTGAAGATGAAACCAGATGCCCATTCATTCATTCATTTAAAAGGTTAAGAAAGATGGTCAGAGAGTTAGGTCTTGATTTCCAAAGCTCCCCTTTCTCATTGCTTTCCTCCGTATCATTGGTCATTGTTTGTTAGTGTCTTTGCTGCTTTCTCTTCATTCCTCAGTCCTTTAAACTTTGGAGTTCCTAAGCTCAGACATAAGCTACTTCTCTCCTATACTTATTACCTAGGCAATCTTGCCTAAACTCATAACCAATTTCCGTCCATGTGCTGATGACTCCTCGCTTTGATTCTCCAGATCTTACCTTTCCTCTTCACTCCAGACTCATGTTTTCCACTGCCTATTGTAGATCTCCACTTGGAGGTCTAGGAATCTCAAACTCAGCATGTCTAAAGCCACACTCCCAACATTTCCCCAAAACATGCTTCTCCTGCAGTCTTCCCCATTTCAGGAAGTAAATCCATCATCCAGATGGCTCAGGAAAAACTTTGGAGCCATTTTTGGATCCCTCCATTTATTTCACGTTTGATTCAGCAGCAACCCCTTTTGGTTTGACCTTTAAAATACACCCAGAAACCACCCACTTCTCACAATTTCCATCACTTCCTCCCTAGTCCAAGTCACCATCGACTTCCATCTGGTGGATGACAGTGATGAGGAGAGATAGTGAGTGGTACAGCCAGAAGATAATGATTCTCAAAGCAGGAGATTTTAAAAGATTTGGATTCAATCAAACTTTTTATTCAAGATAATTGTAGATTCGCATGCAGCTAATAAATAATACAAAGAATAATAGTTTCCTCCAATGGTAATTAGTGTCTTGCAAGACTATAGTACAATATTACAACAAAGATATTGACATTGATATAGTCAA
The DNA here is from genome assembly GCF_000951045.1 of Mandrillus leucophaeus. NCBI lineage: Eukaryota > Metazoa > Chordata > Mammalia > Primates > Cercopithecidae > Mandrillus > Mandrillus leucophaeus. The sequence continues at coordinate 2,679,081 of NW_012105353.1, read as the reverse complement.
GATACAGAACATTTCCATCACCACAAGGATCTCTCATATTGCCCTCTTACACCACACCCACCTCTCTTCCACCTCTCCACCTCATCCGTAACCACTGGCAACAACTAATCTGTTCTAAGTTCTAAAATTTTGTCATTTCAGAAATGTTATATAAATGGTATCATACAGCTTTTAATCTTTGGGGATTGGCACTTTTTTTTTTCCACTTAGCATATTTCCCTGGAAAGTCATCCAAGTTTTTGTGTGTCTCAATAGTTCATTCCTTTTTATTGCTGAGTAGCACCATAGCCTGCTTAACCATTCCCCTGTGGTAGGACATCTGGGTTGTTTTCAGTTTGGGGCTATTATGAATAAAGAGACTATGGACATTCGTGAACAGGTTTTTGCATGAACATAAGTTTTCATTTTTCTGGGATGGGTGCCCAGGAGTACAATTGCTGAATCATATGACAGTGGCATGCTTCATTTTTAAAAATAATTACCAAATGATTTTCCAGACTAGCTATGCCATTTTACATCCCCACCAGTAGTATATTAACCATCCGGTTTCTCTATATCCTTGTCAGTATTTGCCAGTGTTTGGTGATGTCACTGTTTTTTATTACCATTCTGATAGGTGTAAGCATATCTCTTTGTGGGTTTAATTTGCATTTCCCAAATGGTTCATGATGGTGAACATCTTTTCTTGTGAGTATTTGCCATCTGTATATCCTCTTTGTTGAAATGTCTGTTTATGTCTTTTGTCCATTTTATAATTGGGTTGTTTGAGGTTTTTTAATGTTAAGTTTTGAGTTCTTTCTATATTCTAGGTACTAGTTCTTTGTTGGATATGTGGTTTGCAAATATTTTACCTCAGTCTATAGCTTGCCTTTACCTTCTTCTATAGGGTTTACACAGAACAAAAGCTTTTATGTAGATTGAGTCCAATTTATCCATTTTTCCTTTTATGGATCATATCACACTTTTGGTATCAAGTCTAAGACTTCTTGTCTAGCTCTAGAGCTCAGACATTCTGCTATTTTTAAAACAAATGTATTGTAATTTTACATTTTGTATATAAGTTTAAGATCCATTTTGAGTTATTTTTTGTATAATGTGGTAATGTGCGAGGTTTAGGTCGAGGTCCTTTTTGTTTGTTTTGTTTGCTTATGGATGGTCCAGTTGCTCCAGCACCATTGGTTGAAAAGGTTATCCTTCTTCTTTTGAGTTGTTTTTGCACCTTTGTCAGAAATCAGTTTGGCATATTTATATGGGTCTATTTCTGGGATCTCTATTCTGTTTCATTGATCTATGTATCTCCAACAAACCACACTGTTCTAATTACTGTAACATTAAGATTAGGTAAAGTTATCCTCCCACTTTATTCTTCTTGCCCCAAACTGCTTTAGCTACTATATAGTTCCTTTGTCTTTCCATATAAACTGTGAGATAATCTTGCCTATAACTAAAAAATAAATCTTGCTGGGATTCTGATGGGAATTGGATTAAGCATGTATATAAATTTGGTGAGAATTGCAATCTTTTCCATGTTGAATCTTTCAACCCATGGACGTGATATGTCTCTCCATTTGTGTATATCTTGTTTTATTTCCTCATCAGTGTTTTATAGTTTGAGGATACAAGTTTCGTATATTTTTTTTTTTCAAGACAGAGTCTTGCTCTGTCACTCAGGCTGGAGTGCAGTGGCGCAATCTCAGCTCACTGCAACCTCTGCCTCCCGGGTTCTCTTGAACCTGGTAGTAGCTGGGACTACAGGCCTGTGCCACCACACCCAACTAATTTTCATATTTTTAGTAGAGATGGGGTTTTACCATGTTGCCCAGGCTGGTCTCGAATTCCTGGCCTCAAGTTATCTGCTTGCCTCAGCCTCCCAAAATGCTGGGATTACAGGTGTGAGCCACTGTGCCCAGCCCTCATACATGCTTTGTTAGATTTACACATAGTATTTAACTTTTACAGCAATTGCAAATGGCATTGTATTTTAAATTTTGGTTTTCATACGTCCAATGCTAGTATATAGAAATGTGATTGACTTTTATATGTTTTGTCTTGTATCCTGCCTCCTTGCTAAACTCATTTATTCTAGGAATATTTTGTAGATTTCTTAGGACTTTTTCACATAGACAATCCTATGATCTGCAAATAGGGACAGTTTTACTTCTTCCTTCCTAATGTCTGTGCCTTATATTTCTTTTTTGTTTCTTACTACCCTGGCTAGAACTTTTGGCACTTTGTTGAATAAGAATGGTGACAGCAAACATTTTTTTCTGATCTTAGAGGGTAATCAGTCAGTCTTTCATCATTAAATATAGTGGTAGTTGTAATTTTTTGGTAGATGTTCTTTATCAAGTTGAAGAAATTCTCCCTCTATTGCTAGTTCAGAGATGTTTCTTTATATCATGAATGGGTGTTGAATTTTCAAATGCTTTTCCTACATCAATTGATATGATCCTGTGAGTTTTCTTCTTTAGCCTGTGATTATGGTGGATTACACTGATTGATTTTGAATTTGAACCAGACTTGCATCCTTGGAATAAGTCCCACTTTTTCATGGTGTATAATTCTCTTTTTTATATGCTGGTGAATTTATTTGCTGAAATATTTTTAAAGTATTTTTATATCTATATTTGCAAGAGATAGCATTACTTTTTTGGTACTGTCTTTGGTTTGGTATCAGGGTAATACTAGTTTAATAAAAACAATTGAGAAAAGCTCTCTCCTTTTATTTTCTGTACAAGATTGTTAGAATTAGTGTTAATTCTTTTTTTTTTTTTTTTTTTTTTTTTTTTTATGGAGTTTCATTCTGTTGCCCAGGCTGGAGTGCAGTGGTGCGATCTGGGCTCACCGCAACCCCCGCCTCCCAGGATTAAGTGATTCTCCTGCCTCAGCCGTTCGAGTAGCTGGGACCACAGGTGCACGCCGCCATACTGGGCTAATTTTTTGTATTTTAGCAGAGACGGGATTTCACCATGTTGCTCAGGCTGGTCTTGAACTCCTCAGCTCAGGCAATTCGCCCGCCTCGGCCACGCCTGGGAGCCACTGTGCCGGGCCTGATATTGGTAATTTTATTTGTCACTCTTTTTTATTTTTCAGCCTTGCCAGAAATTTGTCAATTTTACTGATTATTTCAATTCTTTAAAATGAGTTAAGTTTTGTTTTATGGTCAGGGTATCGCCTATCTTGGTATATGATTCCTGGACACTTGAAAAGAATATGTATTTCTCCGTTGTTGGGTGAGGTATTCTATAAATGTCTATTAAATCCTATTGATTGTTGGTTGTGTTGGGTTCTTGTATATCTTTGCTCAATTTCCTGTCTATACATTCTATCAACTATTGAAAGAGGGGTACCATAGTTTCTAGATATGATTATGGATTTGTCTATTTCTCTTTTTAGTTATATTGGATTTTTTTTTTTTTTTTTTTTTTTTTTTTTTTTTTTTTGGTGTTGTTGTTTTGCTTCACTTAGTTTGCAGCTTTGTCATTTGGCGTACAGACATTTAAGATTGCTATGGAGGGTTGACCTTTTTATCATCATGTAATGTCCCCCTCTGTCTCTGGCAATTTTCTGTGCACTGAAATCTACTTTATCTAGTATTAATATAGCCACTCCTGCTTTTTTTGACTAATGTTCACATGATATATCTTTTTCCATCCTTTTACTTTCAACCTACCTATATCATTATATTTGAAGCTAGTTTTTTGTAGACACCATATAGTTGTGTTGAATTTTTAATGCACTAAGCCAGTTTCTTTGTGTTAATTGGTGCATTTAGACCAGTTACATTTAATGTAATTATTGATATGTTAAAGCTATGTCTTCCATTTATAATTTTGTTTTAAACTTTTCCTCTGTTTATAATTTCTCTTTTCTTATTTTTCCTGTCTTCCTGTAAATGAACATTCCTTTACTTGAAAATTTTTTAAAATTCAATTTTGATTTACCTATAGTATTTTTAAGGCTATCTCCTTGCATAGCTTTTTTAGTGGTTTCTCTAGGTATTGCATTATATACACATAATTTATCACAGTTTACTGTACATTTTATCAGTTTGAGTCAGAAGTGTAAGAAAACTTACCTCTCTTTATGTGTCTTTGCCCTTTTTTGTTTTGTAATATAATTATCTTAAATATTTTTTTCTGCATACATTTAGAAACACATCAGACAGTGTTACAACTTTTGCTTCAAACATCAAACATACCTTAGAAGACTGAAGAGAAGGAAAATGTATTTACCCATATTTTCACTCATCCTGTTGCTCTTTCTTCCTAGTGTTCTAAGATTCCTTCTTTTATCATTTCCTTTCTGTTTAGAGAGCTTCCTTTAGCCATTCTTTTAGGGTAGGGCCTGCTGGCAATAGATTCTCTTACTTTTCTTCATCTGAGGTTGTCTTGATTTCTTCTTCATTTGTCATGGATATGTTCACTGGATGTAGAAATCTAAACTGACGGTTCTTTTCTTTGAGCACCTGAAAAATGTGCCATTTTCTTCCAGCCTCAGTGGTTTCTGATGAGAAATCTGCTGTCATGTGAATTATTTTTCCTTAATTGGTAATGTGCTGTTTCTCTTTCACTGCAAGATTCATCTTTGGCTTTAATTTTCAGAAGTGTGACTATTATGTGACTTGGTTTGGATTTCTTTGGGTTTATCCTGTTTGGGGTTTGCTTACTTTCTGGAAACTGTATATTAACTTATTTTACCAAATTTGGGGAGTTTCCAACCATTATTTCTTTGAGCACTTTTTTTAGCGCCATCCTTTTTCTCCTCTCTTTCCAGGACTTCCATGCCCAGATGTTAGATCTTTTACTACAACTCTGTTTATTTTTTTAGTCCTTTTTTTTCTCTGTTGTTCAGATTAGGTAATTTTTATAGTTCTTTCTTCAAATTCACTGAGTCTGTTCACTAGCCCCTCCATTCTGCTATTGAGCCCATCCATTGAGTTATTATTATTTTGATTCTTGTATTTTCAGCTCTGCAATTTCCCTTTGGTTCTTCTTTATATCTTCCCTTTCTTTGCTGGGATTTTCAACTTTTTTATTGGTTCCAATCATGCTTGCAATTGCTCATTAAAGGATTTTTATTATGACTGCTTTTAAATGTGTATAATAGAATCCTAACATCTCTGCCATCTCAGTGTTGGCATCCATTGATTGTCTTTTTCATTCAAGTTGAGAATTTTCTGGTTCTTTGCATGACACATGATTGTTTTATTGAAACCTGGACACTTACACTATGATACTCTGGATCTTATTTAAACCTTTTGCTTTAGCTGGTTTCTGCTGATGCTGCTCTGGCAAGGGAAGTAGAAGTGCCACCTTGTCCCTCCCAAGTGAGCACAGAAGTTCAGGTCCCTCAGGCAGGCTCTGTTGTCATCTGAGATGTCATTAAACTCCCTATGTAGCCTCCATTGACACTCTGGACAATGACAGCTCTGGGGTGGTTACCTCATTATTGCTGAATGGTGGCGAAAGTCCTGACTCTCCACTGAGCCTCCCTTGACATCATCCCAGTAGGGAAGGGTGCCTTGTTACTGCCAGATAAAGATAGGAGAATGGGCTTCCCACAAGGGGAGTGTGTTTGTTATCATCCAGTAGGGATGAAAGCCCTGACTCCATATTCAGCTTCCTCTGACATCACTCTGATGAGAGGAGAGCCTCATTACAGCCATGCAATGGTGGAAGTCAAGACTATTTACTCAGGGTTTGCTGATGTCCCTTGGGGTGGGGCCATGGTTCTTTCTGTGGTGCTTGGTTGGAGTGGAGTGGTTATTTTCTAAATGTTCTGTCTTAGGCACTTTCTTGATACTTTGGCCAGAGAGAACAGGCTTTTGTTGGGGCTTTTTCTGTCTGCTCCTGTTGCTGTTCCCAGATTGCCAGTCCAAGTCCGGGATGTATGAGGCAAAAAGAAAACCCAGGGAATTTATTGCCTTGTTGTTCATCAGGTCCTGAGGTCTCTAGCTGGCCTGCTTTCTTCTTTCTACCTTTCAGAATCTTCTCATGTTTGTTTCATGTATAATCGCTAGAGATTTTAGCTGTACTTAGCAGGGGGAATGGGTAAAAGTACAGCTACTTCATTTTCCTGAAGGTAGAAGTTCTCCAAGAGGTCTTTATATAAAGGTGGAAGAAAAAGAGTTTGGGTAGAGAACAGGTAGATGATGATCATCATCACCACAAAACTCAGTAGAATAAACACTATCTGCCTAAGAGAGCTTCAGGAAGTAGAGCTTCATGGGAGATCCAGATTTGAACTAACACTAGATGGTGGAAGAGTGGGAATGCACAGAGTTGCCTGCTATGGAAAGGGGAATGGAAATTCTAGGGAACACTGTAAAAAGGGTTAGGAATGACAGGAAGAACAAGAGAGGTGGAAAGCAGAACAAAAAATTATTGACTGAGAGTATGCAAGAGGAGAGATGACATGTGAGGCTTTTATTTGAGAAGTGACACAGGTGTGACAGGCAGGATTGACTGTCTTAGCAGTCACAGATAAATTTAGTGTCACACCAGGGCCTGATCACAGTACACTCTTGGCTTCCTAGTGACAGGGAAATAACTTCTGCTATAATGGGGTTCAGGTAGGTAGAAGCAGGAATGGCACCTGCAACTTTTGAATTTCATTTGCCCACAGGCACACCCAGCCCTGATACAAATAACCTGAAATGAGGGGTTTAATTTCCAAAATGTCCTGGAAGAGTGGTGGACCACTCATTTACTCAATTCCCCACCCCTTAATTTGTCATTCCAAAAAAGTTTTCAGGAAAACCGGTATGATTTTTTATTTTATTTTATTATTATTATTATTATTATTTTTTTTTTTTGAGACAGAGTTTTGCTCTGTCACCCAGGCTGGAGTGCAGTGGCATGATCTCAGCTCACTGCAACCTCCGCCTCCCAAGTTGAAGCAATTCTCCCACCTCAGCCCCCCGGTAGCTGGTACTATAGCTGTGCACCACCACGTCTGGCTAATTTTTGTATTTTTAGTAGAGATGGGATTTCGCCACATTGGCCAGACTGGTCTCAAACTCCTGACCTCAAGTAATCTGCCTGCCTTGGCCTCCCAAAGTGCTGCGATTACAGGTGTCAATCACCATGCTAGGCCTGATTCCTTTTCATCTAGGCATTGTAGGGTACACATTTTTGAAATATTTGAATATTGAAGTTTTCAATTTAAAACAAATTGTTGTTGTAATAACAATAATTAATTAATTGGCCACTTATTAGATGCCACATACTACTCTAAGTGTTCGACATGTTTTAAATCTTTAAATCCTTACAGTGACCCTATAGTAGACAATAACTATTGCATTAGCTGCATATTATGCCTGAGAAAACTGGGGATGTACTAAAGGAATTAGAAATATGTTCAAAATCTCCACCAAATTAAAAACTGGTATAGCCATCTTCTCTGTTACCACATTCATTACATGAGAATCACAAAGAATGATGTTTTCCATTCTTCCTCAAATAATTACTACTCTTGTATTTATTTCATCTGCTGGGATAAAAAGTATCAAGCACTAATCTCATTTGTTTCTTCTCTGGCAACTCACTTGATCCATTGTCCCTATTTTTCATGCTTTTAAATTTGGGGCAGTCATAACAGGCCTCTAGCCCACTAGCCACCAAAAACAGAGGCATTAAGATTTTATTGCAAAACATTTTGAAAATATTGAATTTGTACTAAATTATTATTCAACCCATAGGGAGCTAGGTGGTAGCTAACAAAGGAGAAAAGCAGGAAATAGAAGAAAAACCACACAGAAGAAGGGTTGCCTAGCGAGCTGGAGCTGAAGACAACAAAGACCCAAAGGACACCGGGAGATGCCAAAAGTTTGTTCTCAATCGTATCCACCCCATGTCATCTCTAGGCTCCTTTGCACAGGGCTACGGGCTTACCTTGGTGCCTCACTGATGGCTACATCAATGTCAAATAATGATTTGAATCATTGAAAGAGATTCTTTGGACTGTTTCCCAAGTCTTCACCTTTGCCACTCATCTCCTCTTTCATCTACCTCTCCAAAGGTCCCCATAGATGGTCTTCAGTTTCACCCACATTGATTTTGCTTCATGCAGAAATATGCCCAGAGAGCTCTCTCAGAGCAGAACTGAGCCGGCTGGTGCTCAATGGTGTGTGCGTGTGTGTGTGCCCTCACCACATAATTCTCTTGCCTGATGTAGAATTAGTGTCACACAGATTGCATTTATATTCAGAGAGAGAGAAAAAAGAAGAACATTCAATGTAATCCTATTATAAACAATTTTTAAACATTGAAAATTCCCCCTTAGTGATGCACTTCCAGGGTAGGGTAAATTTGGAACCTTTTTGAGTCAAATCTGCAAGCAGAAAACTTCTCACTCCTGGGTTGAAGGCCATCATGGATCAGCATGCTGCCTGAAAATCTGCAGATTCTCCCATCAAATTGGCACAGGCTCTGAGCAGACTTGAGGATTTCCATGCTATCACTTTTTAGGAAATCTTGAATAATGAAAGACCAAAGCTCAGATTCCATTTGTTTGCCTCTGTCTTCTTTCCCAAGAGGAATGCTGGCCCATGCTCCTCACCAAAATTTAACCCCCCAAGACGCACTTTTTTGTTACTTCTGTTTGGAAAGAGCAGCATATAAATAGACTTTAAATCACTTAAGTACATTCATGAGCTCTTACATGTGCTTTCTGCATCCATCTCTCCCCCTGCCTTGCACCACACCATAGAGTATACTGATGACAGATTAAGCGGTCCCAAATTAAAGTTTCCATCATGCCATGTCACTACTCAGACACATCCAATGACTCCCATTTGCCTATAGGATAGATTCTTAAATCCTTTCCATTCTTTTCTCTCGCTCTTCTGTTACACAATCCCTTCATTTCAGAATCCTCCTAAACAGGTCTTCCTCTTTTCCCCACCTTATTCCTCTTAACGTCTTCCTCATCTTAACCCTTCACATGGGTCTCCCTTCTACATATCTAAAATCCTTCAGAGAAGTGGTTGGTTCTCAAAGTTTGGTCTCCAGATCACCAACATGTGCATCACCTGGGAACCTGTTAGAAATGCAAATGCTCAGGCCCCACCCCAGACCCACTGGCTCAGAAACTCTGGTGATGAGAACCCGCAATCCAATTTAACAGTCCCTGCAGGTTTGATGATACATTTTAGCTCAGATCTCACCTCTTTCTGGATGCTTCCCTGGTCCCCACAGCTTTTGTCCAGGCTCTTAAGATGCTTCCATGTTTGTTTATCTTATTTGGCAATCACCATGTGCAACTTTGCTTGCAGTTAGCTACCTTGTAAGAAAGCCAAGGATGATTTCCACCCCTTCTTTCTTTTCTTTCTTCCTTCCTTCTCTCTTTCCCTCACTCCCTTCTTCTACCTTTCCTCTTCCCTCTCTCTTCTCTCCCCTCTCCTTTCCTCCCTTCCTCCTCCTTCTCCCTCCTCTCTCTCTCCCTCCCTCCCTTCTCCTTTCCTCTCTTCCTCCTTCCTCTCTCCTTCCTGCTCTCCCTCCCTCCTTCCCCACTCCTTTCCTCTCTCTGCCTCCATCCTTCCCTCCCCTCTCTTTTCCTTTCTCCCTCCCTCCCATCTCTTTTCTTCTCTGCTTCCCTCCCTTCCATCTTGCCCAATCCACCAAAGCCCTAGCACAGCTACTCAGCAATTGTTGATTGGTTGTGGTTAGGTGACTAAACAGAACTCATATGTGTTGGTAGTACCTTTCCAGCCTTGAAGTCTGCAAGAAAGACACGTCCTTCCAAAACTTGTCCTCTAGTTCTCATGTCACAAACAGAATACCAGCGCTGATGGCTTATGACCCCATCTCTAGCACTTCTTGAGTTTTAATATTCTGGAGACACTATAAATGATTGATACAGGCTACTGATGTGCTAATTATTAATGACTAAAGCAGATCCCAGAAAAATCATGATTTAGCAAGCTTTGTTGGCTCAGTTAGGCTACTTAAGACAAAGTGCACTAAACGGCAAACCAAAAAGATCAATGTGACCAAATAGTAAGTCCTTGTGGCTGTCTACCTACCCCCACCGCACTCCCCGGGGAAACAACCCTTTTCAACATGGAGAACATCATAGCCAAAAATCATGAGATGTACCTCATCCTCTCTCAGAATCCACTAGTAAAATAAAGGCCACACACTGGATCATGAGAGCCTCTTCCTTTCAATACCATCTATTTGTATTATTTCCTCTCCTCGTTACCCATCCTGAACCCCACATTTTGACATTTTCATCTATAAGGCAATTTGCTCTTCAATGCCATGATGTCCAAAGAGAAGTTAAAGAAGCAACCAGGGGCCAGGTGCAGTGGTGCACACCTGTAGTCTCAATGCTTTGGGAAGCTGGCCCAGGAGAGTTGCTTAAGGCCAGAAGTTCAAGACCAGCCTGGGTAACAGAGTGAGATCCCTTCTCTACAAAAAATTTAACAACTAGCCAAGTGTAGTGGCATGTGCCATACTCCCAGCTACTTAGGAAGCTGAGGATGGAGAATTGCTTGAGCCCTGGAGTTAGAGGCTGCAATGAGCTGTGACCATACCACTGCATTCCAGCCTGGGTGACAGAGCAAGACCTCACTTCAAAAAAAAAAAAAAAAAGCAACCAGGTTGCTAGATATCTCGTGAGAGCAGAGGGAGAGAATCTGTTATAAGATGCCTCTGGGGAAAAATGGGTTTATGGTTTTTATTCCATGGTTCCCTGGCCTACGGTGTTTCAACAGGATTTGGAATTAGTGCTCACAAACCATTTTGAGATTCCAGCCCCCTTTAGAGGAGTGAACTCCAAAATGTTTTTGATCCAGGCACCTATATCAATAAAAAAATACTTTGAGCATGTACCACCAACACAGATATATTTGTTTCTAAATTGTATTTGTGCAGTACTGTTCTGATGTACTATGTGCATAATGAAACACATACACAAAAATACATTTTGAAAGGATTGGTGAAAATATAAAATGAATATTTTTAAAGTATTTTCCAATTGTGATATCTTCCTGTTATCATTTGCTAATAGCTCAACAAACAATATGCGTTACAGAAAGCTTCATTTCCCTGGCAGACACTGTCAGGACTCAACCTGTATTGTCTTGGTCCACCCTAGCAGGCATCTGTAGGGTTCCTGTATAAGCAACAGCTCACGTGTTTCTCTGCATGAAAGCATTCTCTAACTATTAAAGTGTGACTAGTGGGAACCTTCTCTTTTGGCTTTGGAGACCCCCTCCCTCTGTCTCTGTACGGGGGAGCTTCTTCCTTCTGTCTTCTCCCCTCCTTCTTGCCTATTAAACTCTCTGCTCCTTAAAACAACAACAACAAAAAATGTGACAAGTATGCACAAGTGAGGCCTGCAGTAGGAGGGACCCAACACCCCAGGAATGATTCTCAACCAGTGAGGGATGGGAGTCAGTAGATAAATGCCCCAACTTCCTTGCACCTCAGAGGTTGATATGGTTTGGCTCTGTCTCCACCCAAATTGCACCTTGAATTGTAATAATACCCATGTGTCAAGGGAAGGGCCAGGTGGAGATAATTGAAACATGAGGATGGTTTCCCCATACTGTTCTCATAGTAGTGAATAAGTCTCAAGAGGTCTGATGGTTTTATAAATGGGAGTTCCCCTGCACAAGCTCTCTTGCCTGCCACCATGTAAGACGTGACTTTGCTCCTCCTTCACCTTCCACCATGATTGTGAGGACTCCGCAGCCACGTGGAACTGTGAGCCCATTAAACCTCTTTTTTTTTAATAAATTAACCAGTCTTGGGTATGTCTGTATTAGCAGTATGAGAACAGACTAATACAGAGGGATAATTCAGTCCCATACAGTCTCTCAGAAGTTCCTCAGCAGGATAGAGTCCCTGGTGCCCCACGTAGTAACCCAATCATCAACATATCCTTTATTGGCTTTCTTGCCTTTGTATGTCACTTTCCTACTCCCTCACTGTGCTTCCTGGAATGACCTCCCAAATAGGATACTTCTATCTAAATCTTTGTCTTGGGGTGTGTTTTGTTGGAGTGGGGCAAACTAAGATAATTGTTAATAGCATTTTAAATGGTCTCCTTGATGCTCTCTATTTTTAAGTAACCTGATTATAATGTCATTATTTTATGTAATGTGGTTGGTGCTGAGCTACAACTAGGGTAGGATAATTGGCAGTGCTGCCATTGTCTTCTGATTTTGTAAGCTTGAATAAATAGTAGTATCTTGATCTATGGTTTCTTTGTAAGGACTTTTTTCCTTTTCTTTTCTTTTTTGGAGACGGAGTCTTGCTCATTCGCTCAGGCTGGAGTGCAGTGGCGTGATCGGCTCACTGCAAGCTCCGCCTCCCAGGTTCACGCCATTCTCCTGCCTCAGCCTCCTGAGTGGCTGGGACTACAGGCGCCTGCCACTAAGCTGGGCTGATTTTTTTGGTATTTTTAGTAGAGACAGGGTTTCACCGTGTTAGCCAGGGAGGTCTTGATCTCCTGACCTCGTGATCCTCGCGTCTCAGCCTCCCAAAGTGCTGGGATTACAGGCATGAGCCACTGTGCCCGGCCAAGGACTTTTTAACGTTACATACCTATTGTGAGGGGGTTTTAGTTACAATTGGCTAATATAATTTGTAATGCTAACTCACCAGGAACATGTAAACTGCAATACTTTGCAATACACTGAAAGAAGTGATCACATGAGGGCTCCACTGTCAACCCTTCTCAGTGTGGAATATTCCCTCCTTCCCCAGAATACCTCTAAAAGCACATGGGACATATGACCTGCTCATATAGACAGAGGAAGCTCACTGGTAACAATCTATATATTAAATGGTAGTCAAACTGAATCTATCTATCTACCTATCTATCTATCTATCTAGCTAGCTAGCTAGCTATTCATCTATCTATCTAATCATTCTAACATTTGCTCTGTATACCCCAGTATATTACTTCATTCACCCTTGGGGTATGACCACTCCATTTTGGAGGCCACTGCTCTAGAGAATCTAAGGCCTTACCTAAGCAACCAAAGCCAGGTGGACAATTGAGGCCAATAAAGAGCTCACAGAGAATCACTTACAACTGGAGGTTGGCAGTTTGTGGTAGGATGGGCAGTATTTCCGTGAATTGATGTCCTTGAATCCTTGAGGTCTTTACTTTGGTGTCTGAAGGAAGAAAGAGGAGTTAGATGCATTAAGTGTGGAGGTAGAGAAGGCTGGAGAAATTAGAAGTGAGGACAAGAAAGGAGAAGGCAAGATTTTTGTTCTTGCCTGGTTTCATGGCATGGTTTTGATCTCCAGTGGAAAAAGGTATTGAGCTCTAACATGGAAGGAGACATTCTATGAGATACTCTGGTGAGACTGAATACAAGTATTTTTGTCTTGGGGACTGAGGTGACAAAGAATATCACACAGTAGAGAATAGAGATGATCTCTGAACTGTTGCCCCAAGCAGAACACTCTCTGCTACCGCATCATGGACTATTTAGAGAGCATGGCAAAAGAATGTACTTGGTGGGGAAGCTGGAATTCTCACCATCAGCAGCAACACTGGGAAGAGGCTTTCACTCTACTTCTGAGCAGATAACACTGACAAAGGGAAGCCAAATCGGGAAGAAAAGGAAATTTTGATAATGGATGTGTGGGACCTGCAGCTGTCACACTGATTCACGAGCTCCCTGTGAATTCCTGCTAGGGATATCCAGGAATACTCAACTGGGAAAGGGGGCACTTTTCCAGAAAGCTGGTGACCCTGAATAAGTAAGTAGAGTTAAAAGCCAGGAAGTTTGGATTAATTTGATTTCATTCATATCCCCAAGAAAACATATGGGTTACAAATAATAATTTGGGTTCTTCTACTATCAAATAAGTAAATGATTATTTAATATTAAGTAATCATTCCTCCACTTTGGCACTAAAGAACTGGCCACATTGCAGATAAAAAAAAAACAATGACACTTTAACCTGTTCACTTCTTATAGGGCAGTATTTGGTGCAAAGAAGTACTTTAAAGCACCAGTTGATGATATGACATACAGGAACAAACAAGGAGGTGAACTAATAATATGCTTCTTCTAAGCAGATTTGCAAGGGGAGACTTGCTTCCTGCTCTCCTGAGTTGCAGAATTATAGATGTTAGAGCCTGCCCTGTAAGTGCATCATTCCCCTTGGTGAATCATTTGTACATCACATGAATGATATTTTGTGGACCTGACCCTTAGCTTCTTCCATGTTGAGTAATAATTTATACTAACCATTTCTTTCTCCCATAATTTATAAACCTGATCATTCCCACCCAAATCCTTGGCATCTCACCTCCTCACACAGTCATGATTTAATAGCTCAGCTGTGAGGTGAGATCTCAAATTATCAAAGCATCATAACTTTTACTAAGAATACCATGAGACATGCAAAAGGAAGCTAAGACCACTGAAACCAGTTACACCTGAGGCAGGAGCATAAGCTAACTGCAAGATAGACACTTGTGGAAGCTTGGTTCACATTTTCAGGATGCTGGAAACCATTTAATGTGTTGGACAAATTTGGGGCATGGGGGAGATGGCATCCCAATGTCTTGAAAGTGTTAATAGACTTTCCAAAGATGTCGTAATCTATTCCCAGTGAGTAGTTTCCCATGTCTCAACATAACAAATAACCACAGCCCAATCAACAAAATGCATAGACTTTTTGGACTGGGTAGCAAAGCAGATCTTTTCATCCAGGATGCTATCTGCAGTTTGGGACAGTTTTGGAACAGTTTTGGGACAGCTATCTGCAGTTTTGGGACAGTTTTCCTGAAGGGTTGTTTTCCTGGGTTGGAAGAGGTCTCTTGTTTTGAGTTTTTTTAAAAAAGATGTTTCCTTAAAAATTTTAAATCCATTTCATATTTTTTTCAGGGTCAAATTTTAAAAAATCAAATGAAAGACTCAAACACATTTAATCAGAAAGTGGTTAGCTTTTATCTGAAATCCTGTCTATACTATTGAGAGCAAATGTTTAACTTATGTGGAAGTGAAACATGGGCAAATGAAACTTAGAGAAATGCGACTTACTCAAAATTGTTGTAGATAAATTCTAGAAGTCAGAAGCTTGAAAAAGACATAAATAATGGTTTCACAAACTTACCCAAATGCCAATAATAATTTAATATTCTCCTTCTAAGAGCAAGCACTCTACTTGCTAATTATTATCTCAAAATGAATTCATGAACATTAATTAAGTCCCATCCAAGCAGCATGATTAAGACATAATTAATAACAGACATTTAATACTAGTCGAATTTAGTAAACATTTGTTTCCATTGAAACTTTTTGTTCATTTGCCAGATAAGCAAAAGGTTAACTTCACTGTTGCAGTATATCTTCTAGCAAATGTTGTGTTTGGAGTTTGAAAGCAGTGCTCTGGGAAACAGTGTGCTGTTACCATGGTCTTGGAATGTCATAATCCTGAATTCTGTAACCATCCTGCACTCAAATGCCCTAGCAATTTTGGGCAAGCAACCTAATGCTTCAGATACTCCGATTTCTAATCCTATCATAAAACAAATATAATAACCCTTCTCAGCTTCTTAACACTCTTTCCACCCTTGGCTTCAAGGCCATTCTTCACAGTCTTCCTAATCTCTCCTTTTATTTTGCCCACTCTCGGTGGCATAGCTAATATATTTGACACCTGGAGCAGATCATTTCTAAAAATGTGCTGACTTTCTATGCCAAAATTATTTTTAGTATTGAATCATATAATAATCATAATAATCATTTTCTTGAATTTTTCTCTAGTTGTAAAACAAGCAATTAACAATTAAAATGAAGTTTTGGTCTGGAAAAGATGGCTTAGACCTGTTTCTCTCTGCTCCTACCTGCTAAGTACAACTATAAACCCTAGAAAAAACTCAAAAGGCAACCAAAAGAACACTATGAAATGTGATAAGAGGAAGGTGAGCTGGTTTGGGATCCCAGTACTGAAGGAAGAACACAGCAGCAGAGTGTCTTATACCCCCTACCCAACAGAAGAAGGCAACCCTGGCCTGGCATTTCCAAGCCTTCAACCTGGCAACACGAGGTAGTGCAGGTAGGCTGATTATGGACTGAATTTGAATGAATGAATGACAGACCTATTGATAATGCCCAGTGAGCCTACAGTGCTGGTAAGAAGGATAGATCAGGAGCCCCGCTAAAAATAAGAAGCTAAGGCAAATTCTCTCTTCCCCTGCAGGACCTGAGACACCCCACTTCTACTGAGAGACACTGGGTGGCAGGCTGGCACTGGCAAGATGGTTCTGCCACACACAATAGGCTGCTTATTTCCAGGAAGCATTCTTTATCCTTATGGGCTAGAGATTCCTTTCTTCCAGCTTGAGACACCAGGTGGCCCTGCCCTGGGAAACCCTTTTGATCCTTTCAGGCAGCACCACCAGGGACCAGTGGAAGTCCCAGCAGCACCAGCTAAATCAAGCATACCAAGAAGCACTGAAAAGGCTCTGAAAATTAAACTGTCATTGAAACCACAGTCCAAAAAAGTAGATCAGGATCTGTATGCTAAACCGAAACTGGTTTATTTAAATAGGACCTAGAATCTCCTAAGATAAAAGCAAAAAATGTCCAGGATACAATAAAAAAATCACTCACCATATCAAGAGCCAGGGAAATCACAACTTGAATGGAAAAAGACAATCCAGGGATGGCAACAAAAAGATAATAGGATGCTAGAATTATCTGACAAGGAATTTAAGGCAAGCATAATAAATAACTTCAAATGAATAATAATGAATTCTTTTTAAATAAGTGAAAAAATAGAGAAAAAACTCAGAAAAGAAATATAAGTTATAAAAAATAATGAAATGAAAATCTTATAAATGAAAAGTATAATACTCCAAATTTATTAACTTGCTGGATGGACTTGACAGTAAAGCAAATATGTCAGCAGATAGAATCAGTGAACCTCAGGATAAATTAAGAAGATTCACACGATCTGAAAAACAGAGAGATAGCCTGCAAAAAAATGAACAGACTCTCAAAGACCTGTGGAACAATAACAAAAGATCAAACATGTTTATCATTGGAGTTCCAGAAAAAGAAGAAAAAGAGTGGGGTTGAAAGAATATTAGACATAATGACTGAAAACACCTCAAATGTGGCAAAAGAAATACATAGATTCAAGAAGCTGAGCCAACCTCAAACAAGATAACCTCCCCCCAATCCATATCATGACATATCATAGTTAAACTTCTGAAAACTAAAGCAAAGATAAGATATTGAAGGCAGCCAGAGAGAAATGATGCATTACCTATCAAGGAACACCAATTTGGATGACAATGGGGTTTTCTTTTTTTTTTTTTTTCTTGTTCTAATCTCTTTAATGCAGCCTGCTCATTGCCAATTTACCCATCCCAATCAAAGGAGACTTTTCCTGTGTTTTTAACACACACTCACACACAGTACCTCCGAAGAAATGCGATGAGAGATCAATTCACAGTCGTGAACCAGCTCCTTATTTGTAAGAATATGTTTGTTTCAGGCTTGTAGAAGAATTTTATTTTACCATGATGCAAAATTTAACATGTGCACTATATAATCTCCCCTCACCCAGATGAACGTCACTTTATTTATTTATATTTTTTAATTTATTTATTTTTTATTATTATTATACTTTAAGTTCTAAGGTACATGTGCATAATATGCAGGTTTGTTACATATGTATACTTGTGCCATGTTAGCGTGCTGCACCCATCAACTCGTCAGCACCCATCAACTCGTCATTTACATCAGGTATAACTCCCAATGCAATCCCTCCCCCTCCTCCCTCCCCATGATAGGCCCCGGTGTGTGATGTCCCCCTTCCCGAGTCCGAGTGATCTCATTGTTCAGTTCCCACCTATGAGTGAGAACATGCGGTGTTTGGTTTTCTGTTCTTGTGATAGTTTGCT
>NW_012105353.1:2645221-2659372 GCF_000951045.1 Mandrillus leucophaeus | reverse complement strand
CCTCTTCAAGGAGAACTACAAACCACTGCTCAGTGAAATAAAAGAGGACACAAACAAATGGAAGACAATGGGGTTTTCATATGAAACCGTGGAGGCCAGAAGGAAGTGATACAATATTCTTAAAGTTCTGAAAGAAAAGAATTGCCGATCTAGAATATCCTTTGGGAATGAAAGGGAAATCAAAGTAGTTGCAGAAGAAGGAAAACCAAGAGAATTTGTCACTATCAGACTTACCCTTAAATATTGTCTAAAGGAAATTCTTCAAACAGAAAGGAAATTATAAAACAAAAAAATATTGGAGCATCAAGACGGGGGAAAGAACAACAGAAAGAGCAGAAATCTGGGTGAATAAAATAGACTATCTTTCCTACAAGCTTTATAAATTATATTTAATGATTAAAACAATAGTTATAATAACACTTGATACTCAACACATTTATATTTGAAAGCAATCAGATTAAAGGGATCTAAATGGAATTAAAGTTTCTACAGTTGACTTGAAGTAGCAAAATGCTGCTACCAGTAGAATGTGATATATCACATATCTATATTGTAATACCCAGAGCAACAATTAAGCAAGCTATAAAAAGAGATACACTCAGAAACACTATAAATAATTCAAGACAGATTTATTAAAATGTTCAAGTAACCCACAGGGAGGCAAGAAGACAGAAATAGAAGAATGATAAACAGAGGAAACAGTCATAAAACAAATAATAAAATGGTAGGCTAAGGTTCTAACATACCAACAATTATCTTAAATGTAAAAGGCCTGAATATACCAATGAAAAGACAGATATTGACAGAATGGATTTACAAAACAACTCAACCATATGTGGTTTACAAAAAACCCTCAAATTCAAGGGCATAGGTAGGTTAAAAGTAAGAGGATAGAGACAGATATACTTTGCAAACATTAATTAAAACAATTAGAGCCAGGCACAGTGGCTCACATCTGTAATCCCAGCACTTTGGGAGGCCGAGGCGGGTGGATCACAAGGTCAGGAGTTCAAGACCAACCTGGCAAATATGGTGAAATCCCGTCTCTACTAAAAATATAAAAAATTAGCCAGGTGTGGTGGCACATGCCTGTCGTAATCTCAGCTACTTGGAAGGTTGAGGCAGGAGAATTGATTGAACCTGGGAAGTGGAGGTTGCAGTGAGCCAAGATCACACCACGGCACTCCAGCCTGCGTGACAAAGCGAGCCTCCTTCTCAAAAAACAAACAAACAAACAACAACAACAAAAACAAAAAACAATTAGGAGAACCTATATTAACGTAAGATAAAGTTTAGAGCAAAGAAAATTGCTACAGATAGAGACATTATGTAAATATACCAAGAAGCTATAGTAATTATAAATATACATGCATCTAAGAACAGAGCCTTAAAATGAGTGAAAGCTTAAGCTAATACAGCTGAAAGGAGAAATAGACAAATTCACAATTGTAGTTAGGGACTTCAATACTTCTATCTCAGCAACTGATAAAATTACTAGAAAGAAAATAAGAGAGGATATAGGAGATCGGAACAACACAATCAACCATCAGGATCCTATTGACATATATAAAACATCCCACTCGGTAACAGAAGAATACACATCTTTTTCAATTATCCATATAATGGCCTCTGAAATAGACAATATCTTAAGCCATAAAACAAATCTCAATACATTTGAAAGAGTTGAAAGTATTTACAGCATGTTCTCTGACCTTAATGGGATCAAAGTAGAAATCAATAACAGAAAAAATGAACAAGAAAAATCTCTAAACACCTGGAAATTAAGCAACACACTTCTAAATAATCCATGTGTCAAAGAGGTTGTCTCCAAGAACATAAAAAAATATGGAAATTAATTAAAAGGAAAATACAACATAACTAAATATCTGGGATGCAGCACTGAGAGGGAAATTTATGGCATCAAAATCTTACATTAGAAAAGTTGCAAGGTCTTGAATCGGTAATCTAAGTTGCTACCTAAATAAACTAGGAAGAGTAAAATAAGCCCAAAGCAAGCAGAATGAAGGAAATCGTAAAAAGCAGAAATCAATAAAATGAAAAACAGAAAAATGAGTGAAAATGAAATAAAATTACATGCTGGTTCATCAAAAAATGAAATGAAACTGATAACATTTTAGTACAGTAAATAAAAATAAAAATAAAGAAAAACAAGTCACCAATATTAGGAATGAAGCAGAGACTATCACTACAGATCTCATAGCCATTAGAAGAAAAATAAGGGGATATTACAAATAATTTATACTAATAAATTTAACAACTTAGAATAAATTGACCAATCCCTCCAAAACCACAAACTACCAAATATCAGCCAAGATTAAATAAATAGTCCTATAACCATTAAAGAAATTGAGTTTGTAATTTAAAAACTCCTTCAAAAAGAAACATCCAGACCCAGACAGTTTCATTGGAAATCTCTATCAAACGTTTAAAGAAGAATTAACGCCAATTATACATAATCTTTTCCAGGAAATTGAATAAGAGAAAAAATTTCCAGCTTACATTGTGAGACAAATATCCTGATATCAAAACTAGACAAATAGTACAAAAAAAAGTACAGATAGATATCAATGTTGTTTATAAACTTGGACACCAAAATCCTTAACAAAATAGTAAATCAAATCCAACAATGTATTAAAACAATACACATGGAGCAAGTGAAATTTATTCCAGATATAAAATAATGATACAACATTCAAAAATAAATCAATGTAACCTATCATATCATCAGGCTAAACAAAAAATCAGATAATCAATATTAAGTGATGCAAAAACTCATTTGGCAAAATTAACACTCATTCATCATAAAAGTTCTCAGCCAGTTAGGAAGAGAGAAGAATTATCTCCACTTGACAAAGAGTATGTACAGCAAACCTATAGAAAACATTATATTTAATGGTGAAAGACTCAATATTTTCTCCCTAAGATCAGAAACAAGGTAAAGATGTCTATTCCTGCCATTCATACTCGACATATTACTGGAAGTTCTGGCCACTGCAGTAAAGCAAGAAAAAGAAATAAAGGCATACAGATTGGAAAGAAAGAAACAAAACTGTTCTTATTCACAGATGACATGATTGCTTATGTAGAAAATTCCAAGGAATTTCTAAAACATAAAAAGATATTCTAGAATTAATAATTGCAATAATTGAGTTTAGGAAGGTCACAGAACATAAGATGAGCACAAAAAATCCATCTTATTTCTATATACTAACAAAGAGCATATGGAAGCAGAAATTTAAAACACAATACCACTTACAATCACTGCAAAGAAAGTGAAACACTTAGGTCTAAATTTAACTGAAAAATGACAATGTGCTGATGACGTTAAAGAAGACCTTAATAAATGGTGATACATTCTCAGTTAATGAATTAGAAGACTCAACATACTAAAGTTGTCATTTCTTTTCAATTTGATCTGTAGATTGAAAGCTATTCCTATCAAAATCCCAGGAAATTTTGTATAGACATGGACAAGCTTATTCTAAAATTTATATTGAAACACCAAATAACTAGAATAGTTCAAATTAGCTTGAAAAAGAAGAATAAAGTAGAAGCAATCACTCTACCTGATATTAATGATTACTATATAGCAACAGTAATCAAGATAGTATGTGTGGGTGGAGGGGCAGACACATGGAAACATAGGTAAGTGGAATGGAATAAAGAATCCAGAAATACTCACACAAATATGGCCAACTGATTTTTGGCAAAGGTGCAAAAACAACTCAAAAGAGGAAAAATAGCCTTTTCAAAAAGTAGTGCTAGAGCAATTGGACATCCATAGGCAATAAATAAATAAATAGTAAAATCTTTTGCTCTGTAAAAGACCGTATTAAAAGGATAAAAAGACAAGATATAGACTGAGAGAAAATATGTGCAAACTGCACACCTGACAAATAATAACTAGAATATATAAAGAACTCTCAAAATTCAACAGTATAAATACCCAAACAATTCAATCATAAAATGGGCAAAAAGTATGAACAGACATTTCACCAAAGAGGACATACGGGTGGTAGACAAGCACAAGAAAAGATGTTCAACATCATTAGCTATTAGAGAAATACAAATTAAAACCACAATGAGCTATCACTACACACCTATTAGAATGGCTAAAATAAAAATGGTTCTAATGCCAAAAACTGGCAGGTATGTGGATAAACTGGTTCATTCATACATTTCTGGTGGGAATGTAAAATGTTACAACAACTCAATAAAGCAGTTTTGCAGTTTCTTAAAAAATCAAGCATTCAATTACCATACAACTCAGCAAGTGAACTTTTGGGCATTATCCTAGAGAAATGAAAACTTAGGTTCACATAAAAACCCATGCAGGAATGTTCATAGTAGCTTTATCCATAGTAGCCCAAAGCTGGCAGCAGACCAAAACTGAAAACAGCCCAGATATGCTCCAACAGGTTAATGGTTAAATAAACCATGGTATGTATGTCCCAATGGAATACTATTCTGCAATTACAAGCAATGAACTGTTGATACACACAGCAATGTGGATGAATTGCCAGTGAATTATTCTGAGTGAAAAAAACCAATCCTAAAAGGTTATGTACTGTATACTTTCATTTATGTGACATTTTTAAATGAAAAGAAAATTAGTAATGGAAAACAGAATGGTGGTTGCCATTGGTAGGGATGGGATGGAGGGGAGGAAGAGAGGTGGATGTGGCTATAAAAGGGCAATAAGAGAGATCCTTGTTGTGATGGAAATGTTCTATATATTAACTATAGTGTGGATACACAAACCTACTCATGTAATAAAATTGCATACAACCAAATACACACACACATACACACACACACACCTGACTACAAATAAAACGAGAAATCTTAATAAGATTGTGAATTGTATCAGTGTCAATATTCTGGTTGTGACATAGCACTATAGTTTTGCAAGACATTACCAATCGGGAAAATTGGGTAAATGATACAGGGGATCTCTTTGTATTTTTTTTTTTTTTTTACAGCTGCATGTGAATCTATAATTATCTCAGAATAAAAAGTTTTATCTTAAAAAAAGAGAGACAGAGCGACAAAACAGAACTGACAGCCCCGAATTAGAATCTTTTAAATATTAGCTTATTATTTGCTAAAATAGAAAGCACAAATTAATGAAGAAGATATTTCATATTAAATAGCGTTAAGACAATTGGCCAACTACTTGGGGAAAAAATGATACAATTAGAATCTACCTTAGAATAAATACCAAACAAATTTAAATGAATAAATATTGAATTAGTTAGGATTTATTAGTTTTTACTCAAATAATAGAAGGCTTCACAACACAAAAGATGGATACATTTAACTTTACAAAAATAAAAATCTTATCTATATAAAATAGTAGCCACACTCATGGAATGAAAAGAAAATGGAGTATATATTTGTTGCAATTATGACAAACATCTATTCTGCATTAAGCAAATGACACATACACACCAATAAGACGCAAACACTGTGATTTAACGAAAAAGTGAATAAAGACTTGGATATCAAAGCAGCAAGCACACAAATAAAAATGGCTCACCTCTCTAGTAATCAGAGAAGTACATTTTAAAACAAAATGAGTCAAATTTTTTGGCTCAGACTGGTGAGTACTCACAAGGCAGGTGGTCTCAGACCTCATAAATCCTTTTCAAAATCAGTTTGGCAACATGTTCATGTCTCTGTGTCTGCCCCAGAAATATTACAGCTGTGTATTTATGCTGAGAAATAATTATTAATGGGGAACATTGATATACACAAAGATACTAATTGCAGTGTTCTTTTTAACAGCAGATTTTGGAAATGGCTTATACTTCTAATGGGGGAAAACTAAGTATATGGTAATAAATCCACCTAATAAAATTGTATACCACCATTAAAAATATTTATGGTGATTGTGTAGTGTGATTAGAATGCTATGATAAAATGCTTATTCTTTGAAGATGTTAAGGGATAAAAACAGGACTAAAACCACATGTAATATTATTTCAGTTGAGTAAATAGCATAGAGAAAAACTAGAAATATAAAGATCACTGAAAGTGGTTATAATTGAAGGTTTATGCTGAAGATACAATAAACTTTTACACTTATATTTAATCTTTAATGAATATTACAATGAACCATTCATTTAAAAATAATAAATTATATGTATTCTACAGTATTTCTACATTAATTGTGAATATTTTCTGAAGCAATAATGTGTAGCTTTCAAAATGTCACCTCTATTTCCTCTAAAATAATAATTCTTCAAAAAACAAGGACTCATCTAATAGATGGAGTGAAACAGAAATCCAAAATGGTAGTGGCCCACTATTTATGAAATGTGCCTGTTAAGTTTGAGGATTATTCCTTTAAGGCAGGATGTCAGTGAATGAGAAACCAACTCTCTCCCATGTGCACAGAAATGTGGACATCAGAGATTGATGGAGACACTTTAGTGAATTGGGCTGGGTGGTGGAGCCACATTTCTTTTTTCTTTTTTTTTGGGACAATGCAGATTTATTTATTTTTATTTTTATTTTTTTATTATACTTTAAGTTCTAGGGTACATGTGCACAATGTGCAGGTTTGTTACATATGTATACTTGTGCCATGTTGGTGTGCTGCACCCATCAACTCGTCAGCACCCATCAACTCATCATTTATATCAGGTATAACTCCCATCACACACTGGGGCCTATTACGGGGAGGGGGGAGGGGGGAGGGATGGCATTGGAAGCCACATTTCTAATGGAAGCTTTGAGAGCTACGAAGAGAATCAGACCCAGAAGCCTAGTTCTATAAATGAGGCCAATGTGGGAAGAGGTCATGGATGATGACTGGTGAATGCTAAGGCTCCATGGCTGAGCGATGCCTAGTATACTCCCCTCAAGAACACGAGGAGCTTAGAAGAGAGAAGCAGGCCTCATCTGGGGCCCAACACACTGGTGGTCTGGCTCAGAAATTGGGCAAGGATAATCCTAGGGGTGAAGAGCATCAGGGAATTCTCTTGAAGGAGGCCAAGGTGAGCAGGGGCTGCTGGTAAGCGATCTTATGAGAGCATTAGGTGTTGACTTGGCACAAAGAGGCCACAAATGCAAAAATGGCAATTAGAAATGCTAACCAGCCTAGACATGAGAGATTTTACACTTGCTCTCTTTTCCTTCTGCTGTAACATTGTTCCATTCATAAAATGTTATAATTTGAGAAATTCTCCCAGGCGAAGAAAAATGAAACTATTAAAGTCTCTTTTGTGCTACACATTGATGTCCTGTTCAAAAATGAATGATCTGGCAACTCCTTTTATTCCTTGAGTTTATAGTAACAGAACCCTTGCCAGTTACACTGGGGAGACTTGCAGCACATGAATTGGAGCAGACCTAACAGGCCATGGACACGCTGAGGGTAGCAGGAGCATGCGATGCAGGTTGTGGCACAGATCATTTGTGAAACTGACTGCCACACTCTTGTTTGTTCGTGAAATGCATGTGAGCCGGGTCAAACAGGTTGTGTCTCTGGGGGGAACTAATCCCTACCAAAAGCTGATGGGTTTGATGGCTGAGAAAGCCCTCACTAGCTCTTCTCCCAAGCAACCACTGCAGAGCTAGATCTTGGACTCACCACAGAGACGGGCACCAGGGGCCTGTGGATTTGGGCAATTGAGGATATTTATGGGCCACTCCATTGTCCTCTTTGACAATAACACTCCTGACTTGGAGTGTCTGTGCAGTTACTTTTTAGGATCTGTTTTGGACAATGTTCTGCTTGTTAATCCTCATTAGTCCAGGGCAATTTTGCCGATTTTTCCTTTCTCACTCAGATATGAATCGGGCTCATTTGTGAATGAACTTCTAAGAGGGGAAAAGGTGAGTCTCATATCTGGAAAGCGAACAGGACTTGGCACGTGCGAAGGGGTGTGTATGTGTGTGCATGTATGTGTTTACGTGCATGTGCGGGTGTGTGTGGGTGCATGTGCGGGTGTGTGTGGGTGCATGTGAGTGTGTGTACACGTGCATGTGTACATGCATGCATGTGCTTGTGTGCGTGTGTTTGTGTGTGTGTATCCAGTTCTTCCATGCAAACATCTCTGAGCCTCATGTTCTGCATGCGAAGGCTGGGTTGTGAGGGGTCATCTCTGAACTCTCCTACCCCTGGTCTGTGATGTGCCAGTATTTCACCCACTCTTATGCCACAGTTGGCACAGGTGTCCCATCCAGCAAGAAAATTTACTGCCCCAAAACAAATCTGGGTGTAATTTTCACTTCACTGACATGCCCTGCCTTATAATTTCATGGCCCTGACTTCAACTCTCTGTTGGGGCTATAATTGTGTTCTGGTCCTTCCTTGGTGACCTTCATGGACCCTACTCTGTCTCGTGCAGCCTGGCTTCTCACGTGGCTTGTACAGGGCTCTCCATGGATTTGGGCAAACCCTGGTGGCCTCAAGTGACAGTCTCATGACTCCAATCCCAACCCCACTCTGCCCACATCCTCCCTCCAGACCGAAAAGGAAGATGTGTTTGACGGTCATGATCCTTGTAGGAGATGTGGCTGTTCCAACTCCTTCGAAGTAAGAGAGCAAGCCCAAGTGGGAGGGGAGATAGCAGTGAGTTTACCAACTACTTACTGCAGGCTGCCCACACCGGGAGAACTAAAGTGGCATCTGCAGGAGGTGTAAGCCACGAGGCCTCCCTCAATGTGCACCATCAACTCAGAGAGATGAGACGCTAGGGGAAGGATGGCAACCACTGGTGTGAGGCATCTACGTCCCAGAGGGAGAGGACAGCTTACTCGAAGCCACTTAGAGCAGTGACAGAGCAGGGGATAGATGTTCCCCATCCTGACCCCTTGCACAGGAGTCTTGCCCTCCATCAGAGGCAGCAGTGTGCCTCGAAGGCGCAGCTAGAACAGAAACCGCCGCATGCACAGAAGGCCTTCACCCGCGTTCTAGTTTAGATTATCGCTTTCATTTGACTTTAAAGTCAGTTTACCATGACAATCCGTAACCTACTTCTTCCTTTCACTTGTTTTTGTCAGATTGCTTGACTCAAGAATGGTCTTTACCCCCAGAGTTGGAGGTAAAACAAAACAAAGATAACCCAGTTACTGCATGTATGTCTTAGGATGCTTTCAATGAAATTACAAGTGATAGAGACTTGACTCAAAGAAGCTTAACCTATAAAGCAGTGTAATAATTTACATAACCAGAAGCGCATGGTTGGGTGGTTCTAGAACTGCTTATTCTAGTAGTTCCACAACCTAGCCACGGTCCTAAGTTCTTTCTCTACTTTTGCTGTGATGCCTTGAGCATCAGCTCCTTTCTAGGCCTGGTTCCTAGCATAACAGTGACCATCCATCCTGGTTTACTGGAAAGACCCAGTTTATGCCTCTTCCCCTGACATAGTTGTTAATAGCAACCCCTTTCACCCTCAGTAGCATCCTGGTTTAGGTGATCAACTATGTGGTCACCTGCATAATGTTTTTGCTGCCAGTTGCAAATGGAGTTACATTAGCCTCACATCCATCGGGAGAGGGAGGGATGCTCTCCTAGAGAGTCAGAACTTAGCTGGAAATCCTCAGCAAATCTCTCCTCTCATTTATTTGGTCCTAATTATAGCAGGAGGGATGCAAATTTTCTTAGCTCAAATAGACCCACCCTAAATATAGGATGAAATTCTAAGGTACATAGGTTTCACAGGAGAGGGATGGATGTCTGAATATTAGTGTTCTGTTAGGAAAGAAAAATGGAGAATACAGAATACAGCAGCCACAAGCAAAGCCCTTTATAATGAGCCTGCTTCTTACTCGTGATAATTTCTCAAAAATCTCTATGAAATGCAATGCTTTACTGCTTGTGAGACTAGACAGAGCTACAACTGGACAATGAGGGGCTTCGATGCAGTGCGGGGATGGTACTTTATTATTCTTTACTTTCTAGCACGTGGCTTAGTACTTTAAAGTAATAGCTGTTCAGTATATACTTATTGATTGCCTAACTGAAGGACCAACTCACATATCCTTTGATCCAGTCTTTGCTAATTTTATCCAAAGTGCATAAAACAGTTCATAGGAAGTCCTCAAATGAAGAATACTGAAACTCCCCACCTCCATGCAGAGCGCACTAGATGTCTCTGTCCCATCCAAATAGTCAAAACCTTTCCCTCACCTCATGAGCTCTGAACATTCCTCAGGTAAAAATGTCATTCTCATCGGACTGTTTCTCTGAATGCTTTCCATCCTATTTCCCCAAACGTGGGTTTGATTTCAGTCCTCTGTGCTTCAGTTATCCCTTGCATTTTCTTCAGCATTTCTCCTCCTTCTGCCTTAATTATGTTTTCAAATGCCTGCCTCATTCAATCACTCAATCACCCAGTAAATATTATTAACCACAAAAACATTTGTAAAACAAAGTTTCCATTTTAAATACATTATTCCACTTCAGTAAAATATAGACCCGTTAAGAATCTCTTGAAAGCAATAGGCAATTTCCCCAGGTGCATTCACACCGGTGAGCATTAAACTGACATCTACAATTTTAGGGCTTTCAGGAATCCCTTGAGAAACCCACATGTTCATAAAGATGAGGTCAGATTGTGTTGGTGCACCCCAGGGTGAAGGGCTCAGCCACCAGCCCAATTCACATATGTCTTCTACAGAGTTCACCAAGTAATCCCAGTTCAACCAACACCCGGGGCCTAACAACTCCAAAATCTTGGTCTGCAACTTAAATTTTGAACTCCAGATCTGCTCTTTCAAATACCTACTGGACATCTCTACGTGGCTAATCAACAGGCACCTCCAATTCGAGATGTCCTAAACAGAACTCCCTGGAGCAGATACTGATGATGCACCACCCATATCCCTTGGGTGCTACCACTTCAATGTGCTCCACAGACATCCAGCTGCCAGGATCTTCTCTCTGTGTTTGGGAAGGAACTTCTGCCTATGCTGGGTGGCAGGTTGGAATTGCCAGAAAATCGGCACCCCTTGGACCGCTCTTAACTAGCTTCTTCACCTCTGGAGTGGGTGCTTTGTATCCTGTCCAAGAGTTTGCCTGTGGGATTAAGCTCCTGTTGCTCACAGTGGTAACTGGCCTTGAGAACATGCCTCCCATTGACAGCCGTCCCTCTGGCTCCCTTCCCTCCTCCCTTACAGTGTTTCCTTCACTTCCCAAATCAACTTTCTGCACTGGAATCCTTGTCTCAGGATATGCTTCTGGGGGAACCTATGACACTCGTCAGTGCCAGCCCCAAATCTGCTTCTCTTCCTAGGGACCTCTATCTCAGTGACCACGCCCCCACCCACTCTGTCACACAAGTCAGAAAACCAGGTGTCAGTCACCCTTACTCCTGTTTCCTCCATCATCAAGCCTTGTCAATTCAGCATCCCAAGTACCACTTGATTCAAGTTCCTACTCTTCATCTCTGCTGGCACGACCAATCATTGCAACAGCCTCTCTTATCTGGTCTCCCTGCTGCCAATCTCACCTCCCTCTGATCAGCCCTCCACACCAACCAACAGAGTGATCA
The DNA here is from genome assembly GCF_000951045.1 of Mandrillus leucophaeus. Taxonomy (NCBI): domain Eukaryota; kingdom Metazoa; phylum Chordata; class Mammalia; order Primates; family Cercopithecidae; genus Mandrillus; species Mandrillus leucophaeus. The sequence continues at coordinate 2,647,847 of NW_012105353.1, read as the reverse complement.
CTCCTCAATCCAAATCTTTCCTTGTCACTCCCTTGCTTATTAAAGCCTTTCAATGGTTCTCACTGAATACAAGGAAAAGCTCCTTGACAGGACAGACCAGGGACCTCAAGTGACCTGTAGCTTCCTTTTCCCCCTCCTCTACTATTCCTCACAGCCTCTACTCTGGACTTACAAAATATCTGCAGCCTCTAAATAGTGTTCTGTGTCCCAGCTTCAGTTTCCTTCATTTATGATGCCTTTTGTTTACTTTGGAAACTTCTATTTATCTCTCAGTGCTCAGCAACTGTCAACATCTCTGGCAATCTTTTCTGACTTCCCTGCCCCATGCCATTCCCTATTCCTTCCCAGTGCAGGAATAGGCCTACTCCTTGGGTGTTCACCCAGCCTATTTTATAACTCACCATGTACCACATAATGTCACATTGTATTATTAACAGTTCTTATTAATCTGTGAGCATACTGCGGTCAGAAACCACATATTCACCATATCTCTAACCCGCATCCTTAGCTCAGTGACTGGGCAGCTAGTAGGTGCTTAATAGATGTTTATTGGATAAACAAACGAATCGCCCATCTGGCAAGTATGTGAAAACTCGATTATAAGGAGATGCTGTATTAGAGAAGCAGGATATGGATAAAAAGAATAAGACCTGGGATAGGAAATTTATTGGGTACTTATTTAAAATCACCAAATATTACAATTACAGATCTCAAAAATCACCCTGACCCATCCTGGAAGATTTTGAGGTTGTTCTTTCCTGCTGTTTTGGCATGTTCCTTCTTCCCTCCATTTTCTTAGGCACCCTTTTAACTGTATGAACAAAATTATTCCACATTAATGTCCTATTTCTGTCCCAAAGCACCGCCCCACAAGCACACACAAATCCAGACCTACCCTTTATGAACCTTTTTTTCTTCTCTTTGCAAGGGCAGCCAGGATGAAAAGGCAGAAGGGTGCCACTGTACATTTCTTTGGGAATGGGGGCCATGATGCCTATTTCTTCTGCATTAATCTGAATCAATATAATCTTTCCTGAAAACACAAGCACCTCAAAGGGCAGCAAATATGAATCACAACTGCCAGTGAGGATCAAACATTAACCCAGGGTTGCGATGAGGCCAACAAAAGAAATAGGCTAGTAATTGCCTTCTAGGATATCAGTCCCTACCTTATACACACATACCCCCTCAACACACACAAAACCTTTATGGATCTTTCATCCATGAACTTGCCCAATTATAATTGCCCAGCTGTGTCTTTAGTTGTATTCAGACTAGGTCTTGGCAACCGAGACCTCACATACCTTATCCAAGAACTTAGGACAGTTATGAGATCTATAGAGGAAGTCTTTGGTTACTGAAATGATTGAAGACACATTCATAGACAAATATTTCCACAGGTATCATTAATTAGTTGGGGCTGATTTTAAACTCCCCAAAACCTGACTGAAACAAGTAGAAACTGACACTTTCTGTTGATATTCATTATTATCAATTCTTAAACTTGCACTGTGTGTCTTTCCACCCCTGTATGGTCTGGGTACTTCTTAATTTAACTCTTATTTTTCAAAAGAGGAAATTCAGTATCAAGGAATGGTACTACCAGGGCTGACTTCTCCCTTAAGCACAGTAGACACAGTGCCTGGGGCTCATGGTACTTTTAGGCACCCACATCAATCTTTTAATTTCTTTTAAAATCAGAAGAAAAAATGTTTTTTAGGTTGAAGAAACTGTTTTAATATATAATACTATTATATTCATCTTTACACCAATGCAATTGTAAAATGTAATTTGTAATATCTTTCTATGGAGGAAGGAGTCCACAAAGGCAAAAGTGCTCAACACAGTCATCATTCAGCCTCAGTTACTACCGCCTTATGCTTGCAACACAACATGGTTAGAATAGAGCCTTTCAAACACAAGTTCAGGCTCCCATACTAATTAAAAACTGTGTTATAAAACTCAGATTTGATAAGAGGAAAGTCATGGTTAATACACACAGTATTGGAACTTCAAGGGGCTCGAGACTGCTAAGAACAGCTAGATTCATTTTGTTCTGTGCTCCGATTAAATAATTTCTGCTCTGCTATTCTCTCTCAAATATCTTCATCCTGTTTTGATTAATAGAAAAAATCTTTACATCTTTGGAGAATCATTAAACTAATTTGGTTGCTTCCTTGGCTGTCTCAAGAATTCTAAGGATTTATTGTTTTCAATTTTAAAATGATCAATAGTACAACTGACACCTACTACTTATTTACTGGTCAGCAATCATACAGTCACCGTCCCTGTAACTCCAGTTCTTAGCCCAGTATCTGGCAAACACTAGGCGCTTAATAAAGGTTAGATTTATACACGAATCACCTCTTGGATGGAAATTACATTATGTAGGTGGACTAATTTGATCTTTCCTAATCTCCCACCTTGTGAGAAGCATCTTTCACCGGTATCACAATTGGCATTTTCGGGTGATCGCTGGGCCCTTCCCACCTCCCCCGCTTCCATCAGCCAGCCACTTCCTCCCTCCTGGGCTCTGTTCTTTGCTCTTCTCCATCCTGGGGTCTGGAATGGTCCCCAGCCCCCCAGGTGGCAGTAGGGTCCCAGCTCCTCAGGCCCTCCCCCGGCG